>NC_135808.1:92951376-93303269 GCF_964213995.1 Mustelus asterias
TGCTCTTGGTGTTGTGGGAAAACACTACAGAAACAGGTAGAATGCCCAGCAGGGGGAGCTGAGTGTCACAACTGTGGGAAGTTATGACATTTTAAAATTGTCTGTGGATCAAAAGTTTCTATAGCTGATTGGAAGAAAGAGCTAACAACGAATCCAAGTAACATTGAAGAAAAGAAAGAGCTACAGACAAAAAAGAACAAATAATCTTCCTAGGAGAAATTAACAAAACGGAAAATAATTACCGGAGCATTAAATTAGAAACTGATGGTCACTCCATAGAATTCAAACTAGGTACAGAGGCAGGTGTTTCAGTGTTACCTGATGAAATTAAATTGCTTAAAAATATATAGTGTTACAGCCATCGTTCACCAGCTGCAAGATCCAATAGGGACTACAGTAAAAGTAATAGGCTAATACTTGACAAGATTAAGATGCAAGGATAAAGGCATTGTGGAATCCCTGTATGTGATAAAGAAACAGGGAGTCATCATTGTTGAGCAGAAAAGCATGCTTGCAGCTGGGATTGATTTACAAGATTCATGAAATTGCTGATGAGCAGTCTAGTGAGGTATTCAGGAATGAATTTCCATCCCTATTTTCAGGTTTAGCAAAGCTGGAAACAGAATATTACATAACCCTAAGGGCAGATGCTAATCTCTTCACAGTGAGGAAGACCCCTCACCCATTCTTAGAAAAAAATCAAAAGCGAAACTAAACACAAGTTAAACAAGGGATCATCCCTCCAGTAACATACCGATGGAATCTGTATGGACCTGACTCAATTAAACAAGTCAGTAGAGCATGAAATTGCTTCGGCACCTGAGATATTCCAAACAACAAAGACTCAGGCCCTGGAAGGCATAGAAGGAGTAATATGCCATATGGACAACATTCCTGCACACAATTCATCGAGGGAAGAACATGACTATCGAGTGAGAGCAGTCCTCAAGGTCCTACAAGAAGTTGGTTTGACATTTAACAACGAATGTGAATTTGCAAAGTCTATGATGAAATCCTTAGGGCACATTGTCCATGCTTCGGGAATTGTGGCCACCCACAGAAAACTCATTAGAGGGTTCCCAGAACCGAAAAACTTCACAAAATTACAAAACAAAATCCTTTGGAAATGTAGACAAGTTCCTACCAAACGTGGCAGAAATCAATGAACTATTATGACGGCTGTTGAGACATAGTCAACAGTGGTGCTGTAACGTAGACCAAGAAAATGCTTCTGACCAGATCAAAGATCTGCTGAGCAATATGATCCAGAGTTGCTTACAATTGTAGTAGTGGATGCATCATCTATAGGCTTAGGTGCAGTGCTGTTTCAAGTTCAAAAAGATGTACAAAGAAGACGGGAGGAATTCTCTGGCCTCCCAGCTGCATGTTTCTCGGTGGTGGGAGGTGGAACGCTGTTCATTGGCAGCGGGATTCTTTGATCCCGCTGCTGTCAATGAGATTTCCCATTTGTGCCATCCAGCACCGCCAGGAAACCCGTTGGAGGGAATGCGCGGCTAGTGGGACCTAAGGATCTCACACCGTGAATGGCTGGAGAATTCCCCCCCCCCCCCCCCCCCCCACCCTCTCCTAGTTTATTACACTTCAGGATATCTCATGGACACAGAGAAGAGGAATGCCACCCAGAATTCAACATTTTAGACTGAGACTCATGAGCTATGATTTAATTACAGAGTACATTCATGGGAAGTACCAGATAATAGCAGAAGCATTATTATCAAGGCTATCAATGGAAGGAGTCAAGCTGAAAGATTTAAATTTTATTAATGGAATGGAACCATATACCTGGCTCATTACCAAATACTTCGCAGCCACTGAAAGGAGATTACAAGAAATTAAGCCAACACAACAGCAGGATGATGAGTGCATCAAATAAAAGAATATTGCCAGAATGGATGGCAAGAGTATACTTCGAATAACCCAATACTTCAAACAGAAAACATTTCACAATCATTGATGATTTCTTAGTTTTTAATGCAGTCATTCCTAAAACACTTTGACTCAATGTTCTTCAGTAACTCCTTCAAGTTCATTTAGGAATGGTGAAATGTCGTGCAAAAGCCCTACGGTCAATTTTGTGGCCAAGTATCAATCACTCCATTGAATAGTTAATCACAAATTGCCTTGTGTGCGCAGTACATAGCCAGCAGCAGAACAAACCACTTGCACCATTTACCTTTCCTACAAGGCAATGGGAGTGCCAAGGAATGGATTTATCCAAGGTCAAAGGCAATGTTTTCATCGCTGTCATTGGTTTTTACTCCAGGTGGTTTGAAGTGAGTAGATTGCACAGCACCAGGACAGAGGCAGTCATTACATCGCTAAGAAGGATCTTCATTACAAATGTCACCCTGGACATTGTGGAGTCAGATAACAAGCTGCTCCATAACTTCACACAGGAATATGGTTTCATGCATGTGAATAATTGCGCTAGATATCCTCAGGCAAATGGAGAAGCAGAAAGAGGAGTTCAAACAATCAAGGAATTGATGAGAAAGAATGAAGATATTAACTTAATTACAGAACCTCGCCACTAAAAATGGGTTCGCACCATCAGAACTATTGACGGAAAAATGGCAGTGAACACAACTCCCAGCTCTGCAACAAATTCTACAACCTAACATTATCTCAGGTGATTGTGAGAAAGTTAGGAAACGTGAGGAGCAATGAAGAGAGAGTCAAGCTCATAATTTTAACTTCAGGCACAAAACATGAGACCCAAAAGTGCTACATCCCAGCGAGAGAGTACAGATCGAAGATTAACAGTAACAAGGCATTGTAATACAAATAACTCCACAGCCAGGATTGTAGAATTGAGATGGAACAGGGAAATATCAGAAAGAACTGAAGAGCATTGATATTATTAGGAAGGAAACGAATAGAATCTTGGACTTACTAGTTAGATTGGAAGGAGACAAGGAATCAGAAACAAATAAAAACTCTACAACCACCCAGATGGAAGACACTTCTATTGAATGATGAGAAAGTATAGTTCACACTCAATCTTGAAATGAAATCAGGACCATATCAGGGAGATTGATCAAAATGCCTGAAAGACTAACCCTATAAAGTCTGAGATCTTTGAAGGAGATGTTGGAGTATGTTTTTGATGGGATAAAGACTTCAGGGGAGATATAGTGCAAAACATCAAGGGAACTGCATGATGTAACTGATGCAATGACACATGACTGAGAAACTGGTGGAAAGTAGAAATACAATACATCCTTGTGCAGAGTATTGAGATGTATATAGAATATCAAAAAAGAGGAATGGTTTAAACAAATAATGATCACTGAAAGCGTTCTAGGGGTAAGTAAAACCCTCAAGAAATCTCATCTAGCCACTGAATCCAAGATGAAACAAAATATAAAAGGGGAAGACCAAAAAAGGAAGAAAATGAAGGAAAGATGGGAATAGATTTACAAAATATATTTTTATCCTTGTGTGAAATGATAACACGCACCTTTATGTAACAAATGTCTAAAATCTTCAGCAGGAGGTGGAAGAAATGGAAGAGTTGGAAAATTGAAGGCTGTATGGTGGCCTTGCAAAAGGTTGCAAGGGTGGAGTAGAACAAGTCTATGGAGGGTTTTGAAAATATTAAATTAATGTGCTCTGGGAATGGGAACCAGCAGAGGTTGGTGAGGATGGGGCTTCGGAATTGACTCAGTAGATTGGACAGCAAATGAAGAACAGAATTCTTGGCAAATTGTTTTATGTGGACCTCATGTGACTGGTCAAGAGAGATTTGGAGAAATCAAACTGCAAGATAATGGATGAAGGTTTCCATAGAAGTGAACATGGGATACAAGAATGGCTTGCTGTTATGAAGGAGGAATTATGCAGTCTTTTTGAGCGATTGGATATGAAGTATGAAGCTCAGTTCAGAACAGATTATAGAGATTCCCCAACATTAGGTTCAGTCTGAGTGATTAGCTTGGAAAGGGGAATGCTGTCAGCATGAAGGTTCTGGTGAAAGCTGAACAGGAATGCAATTCGAATACCTCAGATAGTATAGAGAAGGAAGGAATTTCATACAAATGCATTAAGTGTTCATAAGCGAATAGCCTACAGCATAATTTTAAGGTTATAATTTACCATTCAAGAAATGGTTTGCAATTTTGTGCAACTATTGCAGAACATTGAACAAAAATAAAAATAAAAATGTTAGATCAAATACATTGAAACTAATACTCACAAACTGAAGCTACTGTGTGCATGAGTAGTGAACCTATAAACTCCCCTTGCCTCCAGTTCCAGACAGACACACACATAGTGCTATGGACACTTGTCTAGTAACATTCGAATGAGGAACCCTCACCTTGGTCCAGATACTCCATCCACCCCAGTGGCTAGATTTGTTTTGCTAAAGCTATTGTTTTTGGAATACACTGCTGTGTGTACAAATGAGTTAACAAATAAGGATTAACAAGTTTTTTGTTTATGAAATCAAAATGCTGTTCATCCCACAAAAATGCAAAAGAATTTGAAACCATCAACAGATGTGGGTAGCACAGTGGCACAGTGGTTAGCACTGCTGCCTCACAGCGCCAGGGACCCAGGTTCAATTCCAGCCTCGGGTCACTGTCTGCATGGAGTTTGCACATTCTCCCCGTGAATGCGTGGGTTTCCTCCGGGTGCTCCGGTTTCGTCCCACAGTCCAAAGAGGTGCAGGTTAAGTTGATTGGCCATGCTGAATTGACCCTAGTGTCAGAGGGACTAGGAAGGTAAATAAGGGTTATGGGAATAGGGCCTGGGTGGGATTGTAGTCAGTACAGACTCGATGGGTCAAATGACCTCCTTCTTTACTGTAGGGATTCTATGATTTTATATGGTAAAACTCTTTCAGTGTTTACAATCGTCAGTGAATTTTAAACATTATTCATTTTTTGCTAACGTGCTCTCCTACTTCCTTCTCCTTCTAAATAATTGAATGTCTGATGAATGGCAAATGGCATTTTACATGAGTGAATGTGAGGTATGGAGACACAGAAGGGAAATAAGCTGCAGGAAATGAATTAATAACAACTTTTTAGGTATTTCTGCCTTTCTTTTCAACTGTCCAGCATTATATAGGGTCTTTTAAGAGACTCCTGGATGAGTACATGGGACTTAATAGGATGGAGGGTTATAGGTAGGCCTAAAAGATAGGGATATGTTCGGCACAACTTGTGGGGCCGAAGGGCCTGTTTTGTGCTGTAGTTTTCTATGTTTCTATGTTTCTATATGACTTGATCCTGCAACTAGTTATCTTAATAAACAACCTATCAGAATTCACCTACTTGTCAATTTCATTCATTAACACTGAGGAACAACTAAACATCAAATCATTGAATTGTTTTTCTTTAAAACAGCTTGTTAAACATGTGAAAGGGTTTTTGTTCAAGTAAATCTGATCATTCTGGTGTCTCTAATCTGGAATACTGCAGCATAATATGGGAGTTGGATTTTAAAGTGATTGAACAGATGCTGAAGAATGAATAAGTAGACAACTGTGTTTTAAATAAATAAATAAACGTGTTTCTCAAGGACTCATTTCACAATGCTGAGCAGCAAAGTGGTGTTGCTTTCCTATACCTCGGGTGCTTGGTTGTCCACAGGCACGATGGTAATGTTAAAGACAAGTCCAGTCAAAGTGCCTCCTTGCTGATCGCTGACAGAAAATACGAACTGCACCAATAAGGGATGGGGCCCTATGTCCCCAAGAGGAGGCATGTACGCTACTTTCATGTGGTTCACCGCATGCTGGAATATAAAATGAACAAAGTTAAGTCAAATACACACGGAACGTCAAGAAGAAAGGAAATTGCTCCCTTGTCAGGAATTCCCCATATATATTTCATGCCGTACATAAAGATCAGCAACACTATAATAGATACATGAATGAGAAAAATATATATTTTTTTAGGAGACTAACCCTGACAGATCTGGATGATTCATCAGTTCCAAAAGTGGAATAAGGCATGAAACGCTGCTTTATTTGGCTGAAGTGGGACAAACTTGCAATTTTGTTGGGGATTGATGATATGTCAATCAGCTGCCCATTTTACAACTTGTCCAATTGTCCTTTCAGGTCAATAGAGCAGTATGAGTGCTCAATCTGCCAGCATTCATTTTATGTCCCCTCCATTGTGCCAGTTTCTTACATATTGGGCTGAAGTTTGCACTCTGTGCACAGAGCATTGGCAGGGGCGAGGAAACCAGCATGTAGCTTCACAGCCAAGTTTTCTTTCCAGATTCTCGGGCATTCTGTGACAGATAATCTTAGAGCATAGTTGACACTGTCACTGCAGTGAGGCGGGGCCTGATAGAGCCAGCTCCCCAGAGATCAAGGCGCCATTGTTAAAGGGCACCCCGAACAGTGCTAAAATGAAATCGCCCACTGACATGGGCCCACTTCCACACACACGCACGCACACGCTCCCCACAGAATAATGGGTATGAAAACTTTGAATTTGTGTGTGCTAGTCAGAGCATTTTCTTTTATTTTTTAATTAAACAGGTTAAGTACTAATAAAAATAAAAACTATCCTCTTTTCTTTTCAAAAGCTCAAGAAAACCTGCCTGATCATGTATTTATGGTAACTGCACATCAACAGCTAAATATTCATAGAATTGGCAAGTGTATATACCCTTTAGAAAAAAACTGTTGCACTTAAATAAGGAGTGGGAAAAGCACAGGGACATTCGACCCCTCCTCACCTAGTCACAACAGTGTGTACCGTCTACAAGGTGAATTGTAACATCTTATCAAGGCTTCTTCAACCTGCCAAGTTTGAAACTTTTACCAACTGGAAGGACAATGGCATGACAGCACCAGAAGCTGCAATTTCCTCTCCAAGTGATACAAGTCACACATCATCCTGAGTTGGAACTATATTGCCATTCCTTCACTATTGTTGGGTCAAAATCCTGGAATCAGTCCCTTAAATCACTGTGGTTGTACCTACTGCGGATAGACTGTGTTGGTTCAAGAAGATGGCTCACCAAAACTTCTTGAGGACAATTGGGGATGAGCAATAAATGTTGGCTTTGTCATCAATGCCTATATTTCAGAAATGAATGTAAAAATCACCAGTGCTTGGCTTCAGCCAATTTAATTCAAGATATGGCTGTGCATTGGCAACAAAGGCAATGGGCCCTGACAGCATTCTGGCTGTAGTGCTGAAGACTTGTGCTTCAAAACTAGCTCTGCCCCAAGCCAAGCTGTCCCAGGACAGCTAAATTATTGCATCTACCCAGGAACATGGAGAAATGCTGAGGTATGTCCTGTCCACAGACAGATCATATTTAATGCAGCCAGTTATCATCCCATTAGTCTACTCTTGTTCATCAGCATATTGATGGAAGGTGTCACTGATGGTGCTACCATGTGGCACCTATTCACCAATAACCTTCTTACCAATGCTCAATTTAGGTTTTGTCAAGATCACTCTGCTCCAGACCTCATTACAGTCTTAGTCCAAACATGGATAAAGGGGCTGAATTCCAGGGTGAGGTGAGTGTGCTTATTCTTGACATCAAGGCAAAACTTGACTTAAGGTGGCAAAATGAACCCCTATCAAAATTGATGTCAATGGAAATTTGAGAAAAGTTTTCCACGTGGAAGTTAATTGTGGTTGTAGGAGGCCAATCATCTCAGTCCCAGGACATTGCTGCAGGAGGTCCTCAGGGCCAGCCATCTTCAGCTACTTCATCAATGACCTGCCCTCCAAAGGAAGGTCAGAAGTGAATGTGATTACAGAGTGATCCGTTCCATTCACAATTGCTCAGATAATGAAGCAGTCTCTCCCCACATGAAGGTTTGAGCTCATAAGCGACAAGTAATATTCATGACACAAAAATTGCAGGCAATGACCATGACCAACAAAAGAGAATCTAGCTACCTCCCCTTGCCATTCAATGGCATTACCATAATTGAATCGCTGGCCATCAGCATCTGATGGATCAGACCCGAGTTAATGGCCGTCATCTTTGTTAGGGGCAATGAGCAAGAGAGCGCATGCGTAGTTAACAATCACCATCTTTGTTAGGGGCATTCATGAGCCACTTTGCCCGGGAAAGTTACTTCCAGCAGAGCTGGGGTTAACGACAAGGCATGGGTTGAAGGATTTGCCGTTAGTGGAAATGGAATATCTAAAAACATCAAAGGACTATGAAGTAAAAAGCTGATCATGGGGGTCGAACCTGACCTTCTCCTCCACTGGCACCCAATCAAAATGGCTGCCACTACCTCCCGATGTCAGCCCTGCGGCCCATGTGACGTCACGCCGCCAGTGACATGCATCTGACCACAAATCAGGGACAACCTCAGCCCCAGTCCCAGTGAAGGCCAATCATGGCCTGGCAGTGCAATTTAAATGCACCAATGAGGTTAAGACCAGTGTTGTCACGGGTACATGAACAAAATGCATGAACAGCTCTTTCTCTCTTGCCTTGGGAACAGCTGAAGAAGTGTAATGTGCCGCACCTTTTGGTGCTGAATAAAGCCATTGAAATTTAACAACAAGTCTCAACTCTCTCTGGAAACGAAGCGATCTAACAGCATCTCAGGAGTCACAATTGGCCAGAAACATAACTGAAGCAAATACATAAACATAAGAACAGCACAGAGGCTGGACATTCACCTCTTGATTTCCCCAAGCCTTTCTAACATCTACAAGGTGTAAGCTAGGAGTGTGATGGAATAACTCTATATTTTCCCGGAGAAGTACAGCTCCAAAAACACAAGAAGCTCAACACCATCCAAGAAGAAATTTCCTGCTTTATTAGCAGCCCATCTACCACCTTAAACATTCAATTCCTTCACCACTAGCATAATGTGATTACTTTGGTTGCATTTCCAATATGCATTACAACAACATAGCAATATCTCTTTGACAGCAACTCCCAAAAACTGCCACCTCTACCATCTGGAAACCACCACATGTAAGATCCTGGCTTGGAAAGTTATCACCGTTCCTTCATCAAGATCTTACTAGTTGTGCTCAGATCCCGTGGATGAATAAATAAAAATAAATTAAAGAATGTTTCTCCTCTGGTTAATTGTGCCCACACACAAGGACCACTACTTTACGACCTTGTTCGGACAAGGCTCGTAAAATCCCGCCCAAGGCCAACGGAGAATTCTGTTTGCGAGCCTTGCCCGCCCCAATTCCGGGGCAGGCGAGGCGGTAACATTCATGTCAAGATGTCACAAATGACTCCAACAGAAAATGCTGGAAAATCACAGCAGGTCTGACAGCATCCGTGGGGAGAGGATAGAGCCAATGTTTCGAGTCTAGATAACCTTTTGTCAGTTCGGGAGATTGGGGCTGCGGTGGGGTGGGGTACATCGAGGCAGGATGGGAGCGGGGTGGGGGTCATGACTGGCCCCAGGCATATTTGCGGGGGCCAGTGATTGGGCCGTGGGGTGGGGGAGGGTTGCACGGTCGGCGATGCGGGGGTCGCGGAGCTGGCCAGTGATCGAGCTGGACAGTGATCAGGAGATCGGCAGTGCGGGCCGTTGGTGCGTGCAACAGATCTCGGCAGTGACAGATCGGCGCATTGCACAGTGGCCCGCTCAGTGCTATGCTGCTAGGGTGGGAATAGGCCCTGCCCCTGATTTTGCGTGAGATTCATGCTCGGGCACTCTGTGATGCACAGAGTGTGGGAGATTCATTTTGAAAATCCCGCTGAAAAAACCCACGGGCTTTACTCCAGTTTTTACGCGAATTCAACACTTAGAATTCTTCTGAGAGAATCCCATCCCTTATTTTCAGGACTGAACCACCAAACAAATGTTATTGCTGCAATTAAATAAGGAAAGAGTAAAACGACAGAATTTCTACATTATTGAACTTCAGTAGCTTCTTATATATAGTAAATAGTTTACAAATGTGCTATGTTATAATTCATCACCAAATGTAGAAATTATGATTTATTTTATCTTTCTTCATCAACCACAGAAGTGAATCTACACAGAATGATTGCTTTTGTCCCGTAAACACTTGTACTTCAAACAAGTAAATTATTATAACATTGTAATAAAATGAGCTAAATATGACTAATTTCACATTTGGGTATGATTTTTATCTTCTTATGTATTAAGCCAAAACTAAAACATCCAATAATCAATTAATTATATGGTTAAAAATACTTCGGGCGGGAATTTCTGGCCTTCCCACCGGGAGGATCTTTCAACCTCGCCAAAGGTGACCCCTGGTGGCGAGAGGGACAAGCCATGCAAAAGGCTGTAGACATTGTCAGGACTGGAAGATGCCGATGGCGGCCAATGGCATGTCGCCTCTTCCACCAGAAAATATGCCACGAGGGGGTCAGAAAATCCCACCTTTTATTTCTTTTTTATATTGGGTTGGATTTTATTCTCGTGATGCAGATACTCACCATCTGGTGGCTAACTGGCAGCAACCGCTTTTGACATGAAGACATGACACAACTAACTGCCTATCAGGTCTTTACTGGCCAATGTCAGGCTTCCCATGCAAATAAGGATCCCCCAAAGGCAGAAATCCCACTGCTGAGAGCTGTGGCAAGTCACAGGCTGGCAACCCTCCATTGCAGGTGGCAGCACCAGGGACAGTGGCAGCTCTCATTACTGCACTGAGACCCAGACCTAGCACAAATGCTAGATCCTAGGACACAGTGTGTGAGGGCAGAATAGGGGACATTGCTGATTTTTTTTAAAGTTTAAAATGTATTTATTAGTGTCACATGTAGGCTTACATTAGCCACTGCAATGACGTTACTGTGAAAATTTCCTAGTTGCCACACTCCAGCGCCTGTTCGGGTACACCGAGGGAGAATTTAGCGTGGCCAATGCACCTAACCAGCATGTCTTTCGGACTGTGGGAGGAAACCGGAGCACCCGGAGGAAACCCATGCAGACATGGGGAGAATGTGCAGACTCTGCACAGACAGTGACCCAAGTCAGGAATCGAACCCATGTCCCTGGCACTGTGAGGTAGCAGTCCTAACCACTGTGCCACCGTGCCATCCATATTGTGGGGGGAGGGAGGAGGTGTGGTCAACCAGTGCAACCACTTTCCCAACGCCGCTTCTCGTGATTGGGCAATGAATTATAACATAGCTCAACATTAGTAAACTATTTATTGTATTATATAAGAAACTGGTGAAGTTTAACAATATACAGGTTCTATTGAAGGAATGGCTGTGCATGTGCACTCAGCCTGTACTATGGCCAAGGACACGTGCATATATGATCCTGATGCTTTTCTGATGAGTGGCAGGAGAATCAGTGTTACAGAAATCATTTATGGTCTGGCTAGCTCATTTGAGAGTTAATTCCAGGCTCATTGTCCCAAGCCCCATGTTGAGTAATTTTTTATTTATATATTTTTATTTAATATTTTATTTATTCTGATGAATAAAGACTTTTGTGGTCGGTAGAAGAATTATCTGAAAGTGTGCTGCATTTGGTACTTGTGCTCAATCCTATTGAAAATTACAGTAAAAAAATAGGTGCATGGGTCCTACTAATATAAAATATAATAGTGTCTCGTGATGTTACCCAGTATCTTATTTAAGGTACCTGTGTGAATGATTTCAGCATGGGGACAGAAGGATCCTTCTTCATATTCTGTGTACTGTCAGTGAAAATAATCTTGCCTGCATCATACATTCTGCAATGAGGGGAAATCAAGACAAAAACATGGAACAAGGTAAGCAATCTCGACAATCTTGCTAAGAAAGCGTATTTCAATAAATGTATTTATTATTAACACTCGGCTGACGCCTGCCCAATTTACAGACATTCTGGGTTTTAGTTTAGCACTCCGAACATTTCTAAAATGCACATCTGACAGAAAAAGTCGAATTTTGCATCCAGTCTATTTTTCCACTTTTCTCCCATGTGATATAGAGCCTTTAATAAGGATTCCAAGGAATTTATAACATTGGTACAGCAATGCAAAGCTTACAGTTCAAGTCAAGGGTCCACCATGTCCTACTCTTCTCCCATTACATCATCAGATAGGAACTTGGAAAAGTTGCAATCCTCTATATAATGTTCTTAACATCTTATTTTTCAGATTGTTGTCCAAAATGTTCTCAGCATAATTTAAAGGGATGTTTTCAAGTGATTGGCAGGAAAATAAACAAAGTGGATATCTATATGGATGAAGTCAGGTGGGAAGTACTTTGGCACAAAGTAAGATCAAGAAAAATACCTGTAACCTTTATGAAGCATCCTTGGGGTCTAATTTTGAGTAAATAGACACAAAGCTAGAACTGATCCCATTATTAGGTGAACACTAGACTGAAGTATTGGATTCTACTGAATTCAAAAGATTTAGTCATAATGATATAAGACCAGAGGAACTAATATTAGTAAATATATTTAAATACCTGGAGGAACTTTACTGAATATAGAACTCTTGTAGATGAAGTGCTAGCAAGTGGTATCTAAACATTTCTACCATTATGAGATCCTCCATCCTCAACAAAATCTCTACGTTACTGTAAAGTGAAGAGATAGTGGCCGGGGTCGGGGAGGATCTTACCAAAAAGAATTCGAAGTGCCGAATGAGTATGAAAACGGGAAGTTTCAGATCCCTTTTTTGGGCAAGTTTAAAAATACAATCTTACGCCACACTGTGCAAACGATAAACGCACAATCTGATTTCCGCCAGTAGGGGGAGGGGGAGGGGGTGGGACCTAAGGTCACTGGAAAGCTGGCATTTGACAGTAGAGGGTGCATGTACAGATCTCGCTGTTCTGTTGCACAGAACAGAGAGATCTGCCAATCACCTTTCCTCTGTATATCACCCGCCTCCACATCCCCGTGATTGCTAGCCTCCTAGGCTGATTGATTCCCCACACCCTGTTGATATGCCCCCAAAGGGGCACTGCCCGCCCTGCCCCCGACCAGCCAGCGGGCCTCAATGACCTCCGGTCCCACTGGCAAGGCTAGTATGGCAGGCCTCCAGTGATGCAGGCCATACATGATCCTCGCCAGTGAGGAACTTCTCGCCGGATATCTGGGCCCAGTAGGATCGCAAGAGGTGAGAAACTGCATGATAGTCCAAAGCAGTAACAAAGTGTCAGCTGAAGCACAAAGACATTAGGAATAGATGTTGGCCATCAGGCTATTAATCAATGCAAGGTTATCTTTATCATTGGTAGGTGCAGCATTGATATTACTCAGAGAAACAGAAATAAAGTGAATGTATTCAATTCCATTGAACTCAAAAAATGTGGTCATAAGGATATGAAAATAGAGGAACTGAAATTAATAGATATATTTATGTATATTGGCTTTAAAAATATCTATCAGTATATAATAACTAAATCCAGAAAAATGGACACCGTACCTCTGGTTTATTGGGAAGAAACAGGGTTTTGTGATGATGTACATCAGTTCATTCTCTGGAGATTCTGTGTCTGTGAAGTGCAGATGATTCTTAGTGATATGTCGAATTTCTGTTTCTTTCAATACTAAATAACGCGTGGTACCATCAACTTCTTTTGGCAACTGGTCCTTCACCGGAGTTACATGAATCATTGTTATCTGAAAAATAAGACAACTGTGAAGGATTGACTTTGCTACATGGCTGAACAATAATAAAAATTCATTGGCGCATCAAAAGACACAGCACCTGAAAGATAAAAGATATTACTTCTAAAAGACTGTTGAAAGGAAGGTATCCCTTATATTTTCATATCATATGATCCTGATGATTGTGGTTTTAATTACAATGTTTAAACCTTTAAATAAACTCTAGTCTTCACTGCAGTTACAATGTATCAGCCCTCTGGATATGGTAGCAGACCCAATTGTGTAAACTGATTTTTTAAAATTAATTCATTGGATGTGGACATTGCAGGCTAGGCCAGCAATTATGCCCATCTCTAATTGCCCTTCAGAAGGTGGTGGTCTGCTGCCTTCCTAAACAACACCAATAGTGCTGTTAGGGAAGGAATTCCAGGATTTTGATCCAGCGACAGTGAAGGAATGGTGATAGGTTTTCAAGTCAGGATGGGGAGCGGCTTGGAGATGAACTTCCAGCTGATGGTGTTCCCATGTGTCAGCTGCCCTTATCCTTCTAGATGGTCGCAGTCGTGGGTTTGAAAAATGTTGTCTAAGGACCCATGGTGCATTCCTGCTGTGCATCTTGTAGATGGTACACACTGCTGCCACTGTGCATCGGTGGTGGAAGGAGTGAATGTTTGCGAATCGGGTGTCACTCAAGTGGGCTGCTTTGCATTGGATAGTGTCCAGCTTTCTGAGTGTTGTTGGAGCTCATCCACTCAAGTAGAGAGTATTCCATCATATTCCTGACTTGTGCCTTGTAGATTGTGGGCAGACTTTGGGGAGTCAGGAGGTGGGTTACTCACCGCAGGATTCCTAGCCTCTGACCTGCTCTTGTAGCCATAGTATTTATATGTCCAGTCCAGTTCAGTTTCTGGTGAATGGGAACTTCTAGGATGTTGATAGTGGGGGATTCGGGGAGGTGAAGGCTTAGTGGTATTATCGCTAGACTATTAATCCAAATACTCAGCTAATGCTCTGGGGACTTGGGTTCGAATCCCCAGATGATGGAATTTGAATTCAATTTTTAAAAATCTGGAATTAAGAATCTACTGATGACTGTGAAACCATTGTCGATTGTCAGAAAAACCCATCTGGTTCACTAATGTCCTTTCGGGAAGGAAATCTGCCGTCCTTACCTGGTCTGGCCTACATGTGACTCCAGAGCCACAGTAATGTGGATGACTCTCAACTGCCCTCCAAGGGCAACTAGGGATGGGCAATGAATGCTGGCCAGTCAGCGATGCCCGTGTCCCATGAATGAATAAAAAAAAATTCAGTGATGTTAATGCCATTGAATGTCAAGGGGCAATGGTTAGATCCTCTTATTGGGGATGGTCATTGCCTGGCACTTTGTAAAGTGGATGTTACTTGCCATTTGCCAGCCCAAGTCTGGATATCGTCCAGTTCTTGCTGTATTTGGACGTAGACTGCTAGTATCTGAGCATTCACGAATGGTGCTCAACATTGTGCAATCATCAGCAAACACCACCACTTCTGATCTTATGATGGAAGGAAGGTCATTGATGAAATGGCTGAAGATGGTTGGGCCTATGATTAAGGGTCCTCAAAGTAGGAGACACTCCAAAATAGGTGGCTGTTGAAAGCTTTGGAAGGTTTTTTCTCAGACAGTGATCTATGTGGATTCAGGTGGATTCACCCACTTGTAAGATGGAAACAAGCTTATCTTGGGGGACCCGCTGGCCAGTCCCGCTGTTCCAAGATTGGGGCACTGGTTTTAATCTCTGAAACAAGTCTCCCTGTCCCCAAAAAATGAAATGGTGACCTCCCCCTCTCTGCTGACCAGAAGAGCACCACCAACCTGACGCATCAAGGCCCCCTCAGACTTTCTAATCAGCCCCCTTTACCCCTCAGACTCCACACTCAGACCACGTGCTTAGGCAGTGCCAACGGTGAACATCCCCCTGGCATCCTGGCACTGACACCCTAGCCTGGAAGGGGAGGGGTTAAGGAATTGGTCCAGTGGCCATTTGCCACTCTATCGCTACCAGGCTGCAGAGGAATGGTCCCTCTAGAGTCCTGGGGAATGGGGGGGTTGGGTGGGCTCAGGCTGGTGGCAAGGTGCAGACATCATCATTCTCCCCCAGGATGGAGTCTCATGGAAGGACTGCCCCTGCTAGCCCTGATGGACCTGAAAGATCAAGCCTGGCAAAGTGATTTCAGGCAGCCCTCTGATGACCACCTTCATTCCTGCCTGTCAGCGGTGAAAATTCTGAAGTTACCAGGTCACTTTAATCTCCATGCCCCCCAGTCACCTGGCAGGATTTTAAATAATTGCAGCATTCTATTCTGCAGCAGAGAATTTCCTTTCTTCCTGTCAGAAGCTGCAGGTGACAGTAGACCCCTTTGAAGTCCCCTTCAGCTACAATCCAGTGACACTGAGAATGATTTTGGGAAAGTAGGGAGAGAGTTTTAAGGCTCAAAATCAGTACAGAACCTCCCAACTAATTTTGAAAATTTGTGACTAATACATCCTACCCAAGGTAAACCAAATATATTATATGTGCAAAGTTTAAATGGTGCAGTTTGCCTAAATTATCATTTCTATCTGTCAAAACCATAGAACTATGGTTCTAAATTTTTCAGAAGATCTTGAAGGCCTGATATGGAGGTCCTAAAATAGGAGGCGACCCCACTCTGTTAAGTCAATAAGACATGAAAAGAAATTAAAACTATGCGTCAAAACTTTATTCTTCTTTGCAATTTTACAATGGACATCTGCTGAACCACAAAATGGCTGTTGACTCACACATGACTCACACGATTGGGCATCTGTTCACGAGGGTTCCAACAGAGACTACAAGAACTAGAGAGTTCCACTCCCATCCTTATGCAATCTCACACTCCACTGTAAGACCATATTATAATTTAAAAAAAACTGGTCGACTGGATGAACTGACTCTGCCAGCTGGGACAATAACAAAGAGATATTGAAACTAATTATACCTGAAGAGGTGTTAAAACAGCCACCATTTTGCTCCTAAGGGAAATGACAGAAACTGCTCGGAAAGCTGCAATTAACTCATTAATGGGCCACATCACAAAACCCATGCATCTAGCCTTTTGGTGTTACATTTCTAGCCTCATTATTATCTATTTCTTGCACTTTTTGAACTCTTTATACCTAGAATGAGGAAGAGAGATATGAATATCCCTTAATCTTCAGACATTCTATAAAAAGTCCCACAGTTTTATGATGAAAAATAATGTCCAGTAAATGAGTAACAGCTTGCCTGGGGGTCTGAAAGATTGGGAGGTTCATGGCTATCCGATAGAATGAACTCAAATGAATCCTCAAAAACCTCGCCTCCAAAATGATGATAATAAATCAGACCCTGGAAGAGATCCCGCTGCAGAAATGTAGTCACAGGATGACCTGTAGAAATAAAAAAGAGTGAAATGCTAAAGGACATATTAATTCCTGCATGAAAATAACAGATACAAGTGTTATAAGGAGGAGAACATTTAACTTATGCAGTATGTAAGTATTTTTGTTTTATATTACGTTCAAATTTTCTGGCCAGATGGAGATAGTTACTAGAAATATTTGCCAGTAATAGTAAACCTCATCTAATTCAAATGAACTGTAGAGAATGAAAATAAAGATTGACAGTCTGGCTATTTTTCCTTCCCGATATTTATTTCATGCTTTTAGTCTGAGGAGCTGTGGAGTAATTCTGAAATTACATCTCTGCTGCATCTAATCTCTCAATAATTCTGGTGGTGTAAGATCCATTATTCCAAAAAGCGAGCAGCTTCTACACAAAGCAACAGGAAAAAAATGTGCCATTCTCATGGAGATGCATGACAAATTTGGACACAGAGGTAGATTGAAAATCCCACAGAGTTTATTGATCTCCCTTCTTGCCCATGCTGGAAACAATGGTCCCTAAAATCTAACCTTCATAAAGAGACATTTTAAATTTTAAAAATGTAACAAGCATCTCGGGATACAGAACCTATTCCTTTCAAGGTGAATATGTTGTCCTGTGGAATGTAAAACCAGTGTCAATATTATTACTAGTAGTGAACTTTACTTCACTACTAATAAGAAAATATTAAATATATTCTTTAGAAACACATTTTGCTGCACACTGTATACAGAAATAAACTGTCATAGTGCTCAACCCTCTCCATGACAGGATCAGCCTCTGGAAAAAAATAGTATATTGATCTTCTGTCCTGTAAAAATATTGGTGTTTCTCTAGAGAAGAAAATTCCACAAGCCAACAACCTCTGAGGGAAACAAATTCTCCTCATCCCAGTCTTACATGGGAGACTCCTCACTGTGCCCCCTAGTTCTAGACTCCCCCACAAGGGGAAATGTCCTCTGAGCATCCACCCTGTCAAATCCCCTCCAGGTCATATGTGTTTCAGTTAGATCACCTGTCGTTCCTCTAAACTCAGGTGGCCAAATAGCCCAACCTACTCAACCTTTCTTCATCTGATAACCCTTACATCCCAGGAATCAGTCAAGTGAACTCTGAAAGCTTCTAATGTAATTTTATCCATTCTTAAGTAAGGAGATCAAAAAGCACTCCAGATGCTTCCCTACTTTTATATCCGATTCTCCTTGCAATAAAAGCCCACATACCATTTGCCTTCCTGATTACTTGATGTACTTACATACTAACTTTTTGAGATTGATGTATCAGGACACCCAGACACCTCAGTCCATAGAGTTCTGCAGTCTCTCTCGATTTAAGTAATATGCTGCTTTTCCATTCTTCCTGCCAAAATGGGCAAGTTCACATTTTCCTACATTATATTCATTGTGCCAAATTTGTACCGACTCACTTAACCTATCTAAGTCCATTTGCAAATTCTTTATGTCCTCTTGACAACTTCCTTTCCAACTTACCTTTGTGTGATCAGCAAATTTAGCTGCAATACATTCACCAAGTCATTAATATAGATCATATATCGTTGAGACCCCAGCACTGATCCATTTGGCACTTCACTAGTTACAGCTTGCCAATCCAAAAATGACCCATTATCCTTATTCTCTGCTTCCTGTTAGCTAATTAATCCTCTATTCATGTTAATCATGGAATCCCCACAGTGCAGGAGGTGGCCATTCAGCCCATCGAGTCTGCACTGCCACAATCCCACACCTAGGTCCTATTCCTGTAACCCCTCATATTTACCCTGTTAATCCCCCTGACAGCAGGGTTAATTTAGCATGGCCAATCAATCTAACCTGCACATCTTTGATTAATGTGTTACCACCTACGCTATGAGCTCTTATTTTGTGAAGTAACTTTGATGCGGCAAATTATTGAATGCCTTTTGGAAATCTCAGTCCACTTACAGATTCCCCTTTATCCACTTTGCTTGTTACTGCCTCAAAGAACTCGAATAAATTAGTCAAACACGATTCCCCTTTCACAGAACCATGTCCTGCTATTGCTGACGGCTAATGAAGAGGAAACAGAGGGTGGAATCTTGAGCCCATGTTTGCCGCCTGTGCAGTGCCAGATTTAGACTTGGTGAGGCCCTAAGCTATATAAAGCTTGGAGGCCCCTTGTTAAAACCTTACACCAAAAGGTCTCACAAAGGTGCATACCAAAACAGGACCTTGGGTCGCCACATTTGCATCACTTCCACATTTGCAACGCTCACATTTGCACCACTTCCAGTGTTTTCCTCAGCTGAGATTCCAGACTCTGTTGTCTCAGTAGCAGAGGCACTAGGTTGTGGTTGTTTTGGACTTTGCTGATCACCTTGGGTTTGTGGATCCTTATCTGTTTCTGGAGTAAAGTAACTGTCAACTTTTGGTAATTTTTTGAGTTGCTCTTCAAGCTGGTGTTTTCTTTTTCTTTTCTGGTATCCGCTCTTAAATGTTCTTTTCATTGTAAACCTTCTGAAATTTTGTGAGGCCCCTGCGGATTGTGAGGCCCTAAGCTGTAGCTTTTTTAGCTTATCCCTAAATCCGGCATTGCGCCTGTGGAAATGGCGGCATGGACTCAAGATGTGGACAGTTCGGAAACTTACAACACTCACTCTGTCAATGTTATGAGACCAGAGGGGATCATCGGACAGGAAGTTCAAATCCATTTCTCTGTGAACTCTGACTCTCAGGTCGATCAGTGAGAGTGTATTTATTTCTCTTATGCAAGGCTGCTTAACTGCATAACATCAAAGACCCCAAAGAATGAGGCTGCCCTCTGGGGAACAGCTTCAAAAGCTAATTGCATACCTCTGAAGAATCAGCTGTGCCTTGTCAAGATGAATGTTGTTTCAGAGTGACCAACTGACGAATCTTGGAGGAATCCAGCATGCCAATTTAATATCCAGAGCTAGATCTAGTTGCACAATCTGGGTACAAAGATTAACCCTTTGGAATACCAAGCCCCAAGGATGTAGATGCGTCCTTCGATTCAAGCTTTAGCAGTACACAACTCGTACTGTGGAGAATTCCACTCCCCCAGCCCCAGACAAGGTAGGATAATAATAGCTGGCACCATTGCCCCTGCTCAATATCATGCCTGGCACCATTTTTGGCATGGTGGCACAGTAGTTAGCACTGCTGCCTCCAATCCCCGGCTTGAGTCACTGTCTGTGCAGAGTCTGCATGTTCTCCCTGCATCTGCATGTGCTCCCTCTGGGTGTCCCGGTTTCCTCCCACAGTCCAAAAGACGTGCTGGTTAGGTGCACTGGCCATGCTAAATTCTCCCTCAGTGTACCCGAACAGGCGCTAGAGTGTGGCGACTAGGGGCAGTTACTTCATTGCAGTAACTTCATTGCAGTGTTAATGTAAGCCTACTTGTGACACTAATAAAATAAGCTAAATTAAAGAAAACTGAGCATTGGTATTTAAAAGGGTCTCATTTAAATCACAATGGTCACTGATACTGGTATCACCACGCTACATTCAAAGTGGGTCAACTTGTTGATCACATTTTGGGGTGCTCCAGTTTCCTCCCCCAGTCCAAAGATGTTAAGTGGATTGACCATGCTAAATTGTCCATTAGTGTCAGGGGGACTAGCTAGGGTAAATGTATGGGGCTATGGGGATAGGGCCTGGGTCGGATTGTGGTCGGTGTAGACTTGGTGCACCGAATGGCCTCCTTCTGCACTGTAGGATTCTATGATTCTATGTCCCATCAGGATGCAGACCTTTTTGTCATGCATTTTCTCTGATGCACGTTAGCGCTATGCAAGGTTGGGACTATGTTCTTTGGCAGGGAGAGGTTTGCAGAATGTGCGGGTCAGATGCCTTGAGATAATGGTGGCTCAACATCCTGATGGAGTACAGAGGAAGCAATGTGGGGATGTGGGTGTAGTGTCAGAGCGGGTGGTGTAAGGGAGAGCAGAAATTCACACAGGTAATGTGAGCACTGGGGTGGAAGTCTCAGATGCATGGAGCAATGAGGGGCAGGGCTCTGTTATGACTCCTCAGCACTCATGGTGGTGTTCTTACTCTTTCAGTGCATGATTCATCAGAATTATGGAGCCTGTTGAGTTGCCTTCCTACTGATCGGGATTGACCAGCAGCAGAGATGTGCTGCTGTACGGGGCCAGGACCAGAGACCTGCAGCTGTTCAAGAAACAGGACCACACATGGAGGAGCAACATCGGAGACAGTACCAGCCAAGAATCTTCCGAGTACTGGCCAAGAGCCTTCCGGTGTTGATGTTCCTACCTCCAGTTGACCGAGCTGCGGTGCCGGAGAAGATTGGGCCTGTTATGGGAGACAGTGGACCACCTTTGCCACATACTGCACGAGCTGACACAGCCTGGAACTAGAGGACACCCAATACCTCTGCATTGATGACTTATAGTGAGGACAAAGCAATGCTTCGCTCATCCTCAGCGATATGTCTGACTCCTGCATAACAGAGAGCTGCATGTGCCCTGCCAATGAATGGGCACGTCATGGGGTTCCTCAAAGCTGGAATGAATAGTCTCAGGCACTGCAGGTCCTTCTAAGTACGTGGCCAGCTTTTCACTTGCATCTTACACCCGAGGTGCGCTGGCAATCAGCACCGCGACAGCCCCTTGGTCTCTCCCGCTCAGGTGAAGAGATGCAAAATTGAACTGCTCGAGTCCGAATGGATGGGTGGAGAAGGGGGGTTTGGTTCTTCCATGAACAAGGTCCTGGGAAGGATCGCCTGGGGTTGGAGGGTGTGTGATGTTGCCTGCGACAGGGCTTCTTTACGCTGTCCTCAGTGTGAGAGAGACATAGCACAGCCATTCTCGCACTCCACAGGAATGAAGCACTCGCTGTGTGCGTAGGTCCACCAAGCTTGGTGGCAATAAATGGCAGGGTGGAGGCTCTGTCAACGAGCAGGGTGATTTATTATTTGTACCGATATACAGTGGTGAACTCTCTACACTTGTACCTACTTTCACCTGTGCCAACCAGGTGCCTATCACTTCTTAATCTTCTTCACTCTCCCACTATGGGGGGAATTTTACCATTTTGAGTCAAAGTGCCGAATCCGGGCGTCAAATAGATCCGCGCCTGGAACCCTCTTTCCAGCGCGTCCATACGCGTTTTGCTGGCTGCGGCCCAATCCGCGCTGTGGCCGGGGCTTAGCGCTGGCGGACTGATCGGAGCTCCGAACTGTGCATGCGCAGTTCGAAAAAAATCTGACAGTGCCCCCGGGCGCAAAACAAAAAGCAGAAAGCGGAGAGAGCGGTTCTCTGACGGCCATCCTCTGGTTGGCGGGGGTGGGGGGGGGGGGGGGGGGGGGGTGCGAGGGGAGGGGGTGTAACCGATCATCCCCTGGGGGGGGAGGGGGTGTGACGTCCCATCCTCTGGGGGCGGTGGGAGGGGAGGGGGTGTGACTGATCATCTCCTGGGGGGGGGGGGGCGGAGGAGAGGGGGTGTGATGTATCATCCTCTGGTCGGGGGGGTTCCGCTGCCTGTCTGTGGCCGATCCCTCCTGGCACCATCACTGGTACGCTACCAGCCACAGATTACTCTTCCCTGCAGGTGCGAGAGAGCGGGAGAGATGGCTGTGGCTGGTAGTGTACCAGTGATGGTGCCAGGAGGATCGGCCGCAGACAGGCAGCGGAACCCCCCCGACCAGAGGATGATACATCACACCCCCTCCCCTCCCCCCCTCCAGGGGATGATCGGTCACACGCCCTCCCCTCCCACCCCCCACCCCCCCCACCCCCGTCCCCAGGAGATGAGATGTCACACCCCCTCTCCTCCTCCCACCCCCCTCCCGCCCTGACCAGAGGATGACCTGGGTCAGAGAGCCGTTGCAGTCTCTGACCCCGCTCTTCGGAGGCTGCAGCGGCGACTTCAGACTTTTATTTTGCAGGTCGGTTACAGCGCGGACGCGGATCGGGTCAGAAGACGGTAAAGTGGGATTTGGCGGTAGAGTTGGGCGCGCGGTTCATTAAGTCGATTTAAATGCATGTAAATACATTTAAATTGTCGGGCCGCCCGGCCCACGCCCGAATCGGGTGTCAGTAAAGGCACGATCTGCTCGGATTCGGGTGCAGATCGCGTTAAAGGCCCGACGCCCAACTCTACCGTGATTTTCCACCCGGAATCAGGCCCTATGTCTTGGTGCTTCTCCAGGATCCGCAGCTGAGGGTGAGGAGGTCTGCTGCATTCTAAGCCCTGTTGCCTGAGATGACCTTGGTTGTCGTCCGCAAGTAGGCCTGGACCTTGAGGGCCCTGGCCTGCTTTGAGGCAGCACGGGTATTGCAGTGTTGCCCTCATCTGTGTATGGGCCTGGAGGTGTGTCCCTCACAGGAATGGGGGACTCTGATAGGCTGGACACCCCCAGGGGCTCCTGGTTCGAAGGCCCTGGACTGTGCACCAGACAATGAGGCTGCGGTCCTTCATGGGATAGGGTGCAGCTGGAGTGAGGTCCAGAAGCCCCGCTGTCCTCTGGTCCTGACACTCATGGATTCCCACTAGTGCCTGCACCATGCAGTCAGACATGGAGGTCATGAGCTGAGCCTTGGTGCGAACATCTCCTGCATGGAATGCACATCCTACACCCAGGTCTGCACTGCAGATGCCAACCTCACAGTGTTGGCCTCATTGCACTGAAGTGATGGCACCATCTCCTTGGACATAAGGCGGTGGGACTCCTCCAGTCAGCCTTGCAGTCTGAGGAAGGATGCCGTCATCCCCTCCTGATGCTCGCGACTCTGCCTTTGCAGCTTCAGCAGTTGTGGGGCGACCAGACCCAGGGGCATATCATCGACAAGGGGCTCAGCAGAGTCCTGGGCTCCGACATCCCTCTGAGTGCCAGTTCCCTGGGACATATGCCTCCACCTGCTGTGAGGTGCTCACCAGTGAGAGAGCTAGAAGCCTCCCTGCCTATTGGACCCACCAAGGTGTGAGTATCTGTGCGAGTGACAGCTGTGATGTCCCTTCAATGGTGGGAGATCTCCTCCTCTGAACAGCTGGAGTCTGGTGGGTCCAGGGGGCGCGTAGATGGTCCAGCCTGTCCTGCTGGTCGGCCTTCAAGAGAAGGGAGATGGCATCAGTGAATTACAGGGCATACAGAGGGAACATTGATTACTCACTTGAGAGTTGAGGAATGACAGCATATGTGTTGAGGATTCTCACATTTCTCTGCTGCTCCCACTTTACCAGCAGCGCAGGCACGCTCTTCCTCCTCCCTGGCCAAGTTGAGGGCTCACTCCTCAAAATATGTGAGGATGCTCAGCTTGGGCATGACTCCAGCTGGCTGTGCCCGCTCGCGCCCGTTGTGGGCGAGTTTATCCTGCATTGACACAGAGAGGAAGAGTGTAGGTGGGAGTGTTAACATTTAAAATGGTGATGAGGTGTGGCAGGCGTGGGGCTTGGGTATGAGCTGGAGTGTGAGGAGCGTAGCAGCTATTGGGGTATAGCGTTATTCTCGAGGTCATAAAAACTTCTGTCAATGAGGCTCAAGATTCGGTCAGAAATGATGCTGAAGCCATCGGCACAATTCACTCCCTTTTTCTCGCTGGAACCGATATTTTGCCAAATTCTGGTAAGACCGCCCCCCCAGATACTGGGAGAAATGGATCAGTTTCAGGTTGCAACCTGTAAGTAGTGGAGTGTCCCAGAGATCAGTGTTGAGGCTTCAACTATTTCCAATCTATATTAATGACTTGGATAAAGGGGCTGCCTGTATTGTAGTCAGATTTGCTGATGATGCAAAGTGAGTAGGAAAGCAAGTTGTGAGGATAATACAAAGATTCTGCAAAGGGATATTGATAGGTTAAGTGAGTGTGCCAACATTTGACAGATGGGGTATCATCTGGGAAATTGTGAGGTTGTCTACTTTGGCAGGAAGAAGAGAAAAACAGAATCTAATTTTAAAGGATCGAGACAGCAACATGCTGCGGTCAGCATGCTGAGGTACATACCTTCATACATGAATCACAAACAGTTAGCATGCAGGTACGGTGTGTAGTTAGGAAGGCAAATCGAATATTGATCTTTATTGAAAGGGCAATAAAAGTAAGGAAGTCTTGCTACAACTCTACAGGGTATTGATGATAGCGCACCTAGAATACCGTGTACCACTTTGGTCTCCCTAATTACAGAGGGATATACTTGCATTGGAAGCAGTTCAGAGAAGGTTCACCAGACTGATGCTTGGAATGAATCGTTTGTCTTCGGGAGAAAGGTTGAGCAGGCTGGGCCTCCATTCCATGGAGTTTAAAAGAATGAGAAGTGATCTTATTGAAACATATAAGATTCTGAGGGGCTTGTCAGGGTGGATGCTGAGAGGATGTTTCCTCTTGTGGGGGGAATCTTGAACCAGGGGTATGATTTACAAATAAGAGTCTCCCAGTTAGGATAGAGATGAGGAGGAATTTCTTCTGTCAGAGAGTTGTTAGGGTTTGGAATTCTCTTTCCCAGAGTGCTGTGAAGGCAAACTTCTCAAGGGTAATTAGGAATGGACAATAAATGCTGACCTAGCCAACAACACCCACATCCTGTATATGAGTTTTAAAAATTCAAGACTATGTTAGACAGATTTTTGATCTACAAGGGAGTCAAAGATTATGGGGGAAGGGAGGAAAGTAGAGTTAAGCCCAAAATCAGATTAGCCAAGATTTTATTGAATGACAAGGTAGGTGTATGGGCTGAGTGGCCTACTCCTGCTTCCATTTCTTATGATCTTATGATCTGAGGGTGTACCATCACATGACTTATGTGCACCCTCCACCAGCACAGTTGCAGATACCTCAGTGGGCACTGTAGTAGAGAAAGCTAGGTTGTGAAATGGTGAGAAGCACATCACATGTTGGCAGGAGCAGGAGACAGAGACAGGAATGAAGGGTCCTCATTGGAGGATGCAGTACACTCCCAGCTCAGCGCACTCCAAAAACCCATGTGTTGGCTCTTAAAGTCAGAATGCTGGGTCAGATTCAAACACACTTTCCTGCCTGCATGTTCATAGAAACCCTACAGTGCAGAAGGAGGCCATTCGGCCCATCGAGTCTGCACCGACCACAATCCCACCCAGGTCCTACCCCCACATATTTACCCGCTAATCCCTCTAACCTACGCATCCCAGGACTCTAAGGGGCAATTTATAACCTGGCCAATCAATCTAACCTGCACATCTTTGGACTGTGGGAGGAAACCGGAGCACCCGGAGGAAACCCACGCAGACACGAGGAGAATGTGCAAACTCCACACAGACAGTGACCCGAGCCGGGAATCGAACCCGGGACCCTGGAGCTGTGAAGCAGCAGTGCTAACCACTGTGCTACCGTGCCGCCCCGTACCGTGTTGCAATGACATATCCTACGGCTGCATGAGGGTTCCATGTTCATCTCTAAATCTGATCTGACGCCACTTTTAATGCCTCCCACCCACACCCGAACCTACTTCCCCTTGGCTGTTAACATTCTGTCCATGCAGCTTTTGCCAGAAGGAGAAATTCAGATTAAGGATTACAAAAACAAAAGAGCTGAATCACAGAATTGTTGCAGTGCAGAAGAAGGCCATTCAGCCCATCATGTCTGAGTAAGTGCCATTCCTTCTTCTCGTAACCCAGCACATTATTCCTTTTCAGATAAATGTCTAATTCGATTTTGGATGTTTGAATTGAATCTGTCTCCACCACACTCTCAGGCGGTATATTCCAGACCCTAACTACTTGCTGCATGAAAATGTTTACTCTCATGTGGTTTTTGCCAATTACTTTAAATCTGTGTCCTCTCATTCCCGATCCTTTCATGAGTGGGAACAGTTTCGCCCTATCAGCTCTGTCCAGGCCCCTCGTGATTTTGAATGTCTCCATCAAATCTCCACTCAGCCTAAGACAACATCAAAATGATATGGAATCAATGCCATTTATTCTTATTGAATTGTACCCCATGCAAAAGCATTTTTCAGCAGTAAAAGGTTAGAATTTTGATTGTTATGAACAGAATGCATAATAAACAATACTAGTATATTATGTATCAAAGAATTAGCACACAAATGAATAAGTTGTAATTCCACCTTCTTCCATCAGGAAAAAGATACAAAAGTCTGAGATCACATACCAATTGACTCAAGAACAGCTTCTTCCCTGCTGCCATCAAAACTTTGAATGGACCTATCTCATATTGAGTTGATCTTTCTCTATACCCTAGCTATGACTGTAACACTACATCCTGCACTCTCTCCTTTCCTTGTCTATGTACGGTATGCTTTGTATAGTGTGCAAGAAACAATACTTTTCACTGTATACTAATCCATGTGACAATAATAAATCAAATCAAAATTGTCTTTTAAATGATATTTTTGTTTGTTGACTACATCTTGGAATGATTTGATCAGACTTTTCCTATAGAACTTAGTTAAATTTCAAGCAGATGAGATGTTTTTATCATCAACAATTGGCAATCAGTGGTCACTGGGGACACATCTATATTTTCTTTAGATACTGAGATGAAACATCCAATGGTAATATATGTTGACAAATCATGAAATCCTGAAATAATGCGTGGATATCTGAAGCATAAACCAAAAATATCACAATAAAGTTACAATATATGAGTTTGATGATCACCATTTCCACTCTGTCGTTGTATGTTTAAGTTCTCGTTACTAATGAGGTAGATTGTAAATATAATTATGAAACAATGAGTTGCAACAAAAGACAGTGCAACATGTGCATGAAAAGAACATATGGCCACATATTTAGAAATTCAAACTAAAGATTAAATCATGAGAAATGCATCTAATCCATCTTCCTGCTGTTCTACCAGTTGTTTATGATGATGGGGCTCTCTGACAGATACTTGTCCAGTTGAACTCAGAAGTCACTTACCCCCTACAATCTCCACTTGTCCAAACACTGATCATCCTCTCAGTGAAGCAGCGCTTTCTTTACATAGCAAAAGCTTAGTACATTAGAGTACACATAACATGGGGAAGACAACACTTACTTTGGGGGCAGCACAGTGGCACAGTGGTTAGCACTGCTACCTCAAAGCATCAGGGACCCGGGTTTGATTCCTGGTTTGGGTCACTGTCTGTGTGGAGTTTGCGCATTTTCCCCATGTCTGCGTGGGTTTCCTCCCACAGTCCAAAGACGTGCAGGTTAGGTTGATTAGCCATGCTAAACTGACCCGAGTTTCAGGGGGATTAGCAGGGTAAATATGTGGGGTTATGGGAATAGAGTGGATTTGTTGTCAGTGCAGGCTCAATGTGCCGAATGGCCTCCTTCTGTACTGTAGGGATTCTATGATAAACTCCGACAGCAATGATAACACTAGAATCTACAAAACAGAAACAAGCATTTGTGTCATGGAGAAGTGAGTTTGGCAGCTAGTAGGAAGGAAAGAAATGCTCATCAGACAACAATTTCTTTTCACATATCTTTCCCAGGAATTTGAGTGAGGTGTTGGCAGATCATTCCAAGATCATGCTGCTCAAATTAAATAGTGTGGTCTTCACGCTAATAGGAGCAAACAAACAAAATACAAACTGATCATTGAGATTCTCAGAATGATATTTCTTATTTCTATTAATTTTTCATTAAGGATATTTTTTTTTTATTCCATGAGCACTTACCTGGTAGATCTGAAAGAGTTCTTTTCACAATCTCTCCAGCTCTTGGAGGAATTATAATCCTGTACAATATGTAATCATCACTAGAATCCAAATCGGAAGACAGTAGCATATGGTTTTCTATTAATATAGACTCTCCTTCCGCTAGTTCAAAAGCAAGGTTGTTAATTAAGAAGGGAGAGCTGTCATCCTTGGGTAAGATATTAATTGGAAACTTGTGTCTAGTAGCATGCTTGCCATCATAGATTCGGAATATAATATAATCCTTGGTTGTATCACTATCATCATGGTGATAGCGCACAACGCCATCCTTAATGTCCTTAATGGTGCACATGAATCCTTTGCCACCTGATGATTGCAAAAGTCAGAAACATAATTGTTACAAAATATTAATTTAGCAGACACAAATCTTATGAATATTATTCCAGTACTTCAATACATTTTTAAAATTTCTCATCGCGTTTTTAACAACTTATTATCTGCCTCAAAAACATGACTTACTTAAAAAATGTTAGCTAAAGTCAATGTTTCAGCTTGTAATTCATAGGACAAGTATTCTTTAATTCAAGGGCTTGTTCCCCCATCATCAACTCCACCCCACCACGACATGTAGTCCATGTTATCTTTAGTTGAAAAAAATTACATTGATGCAAATAACTCCCAAATGTGTTTGGATCCTGAACATTCGCCACCTGGTGATAGATCATTGTTATTTTAACGTTTTACCTCTCACTGTAAGTCGTCCATGATGCAATCCTTCCACTGCTATTAAACGTACCGCATTCACATTATCATTGTCCACTATCTGAAAATTTTCCCAAGTAATTGGTCGAGATTGACCTTCTAACAAGTCCAAACCTGCACAAGTTAGAAATATCTGAATAAGAACGCCATTAAAACAGGAGAACACCTTTCAAAACCAACAGGCTGTAACTACTAATGGATATGTAATATGCTTTCATGTTACTGAACTTGTAATCCATCGCAAGGCTAATAATTCAGACAAAAATGACCATAAGATATTTAATTGTTGTAAAAACCCAACTGCTTAATTTCTGTCCCTTAGAGACAAAAACTTGCCATTCTTACCCAGACTGGCTAGGATGTGACTAGTCCCTCAACATGGCTGACTCTTAATTGCCCCCTTAAAGCAGCTAGCAAGCCATCCAGGTTTATCACCACCTTTTCAGGACAACTGAGGATAGGAAATAAGCATCAAGCTTGTCACTGGTGACCACATTGCGAGAATGAAGAAAAGCAACAAGTGCGTTAGAAGGCCTTTTGGAGTATGCCAAGAAAAGTACCAGGGAATGTGGTAGGTATATCCAAATGGGATTAAAGCATGGCACGAAGGCAGGGAATTTGGAAGGTAGACCAACAACAAAGATGATAGGTTTAGCTATGGATAAATGGAAGGAGGCTTGAGTGGATCATAAACACCAATATGTGCTGGTTGGGCCAAATAGCCCAACTAACATATCCTATTTAATCCTATGAGGGATTTGGGGCAATGGGACTAAGCATTCTGAAGGGGATAAATGAAAGATCATAAAGGCGTGTGACAAGAAGCTGAGAACACAGCAGAGACAGTCACAAAAGGGATCAAGATAGGAGTAAAGCAGGAGGGAGGGGATAGCAATAATAGGCTTCAGTCTACAATGGCAGCTAATATGCTCTTTGGACAGAGGGGGAATTCAGGTTACACAGGCATGGCAAGATTAGAATCAATATGTCTTCGTTGTTAACAGAAGACAGGGAGGAGAAAATATGAGAGTTCAAAGGTTAATATTTGTGGGGGATTAAGCTGATCTGTGGACAGCATGGAGGTGCTTGGAGCATAGACAAACCAATGTCAAGGTTCAGTGACGGTTGTGGAGAGTAAATGAGTCCAGGACCTATCTGAGAAGAAGATCAGTGATACATTAAAGTTACAGCCTGCTAGGTTTGCAAGCACGCAGATAATTGGACTTCCAGAGCACTAATTTCTAATGGAGCAGATTTCAGAGATAAACAAATCATTGGGCATCAAAAATTGTTATATCATTCTTCGGGAATTAAGTTGCATTGCATTAACTCCTTCATTAACCAAACGTCATTCATTAAAATGAAAACTGATTGTAGCCAACTTATATTGTTAGAATAATATTTATGTACATTTCTATCTTTAAATTGAATGTTTGAAACTCCATAATACTTAAGAGAATTTTAACCCCCAATTTTATTTGCTCCTGTGTCAAAGTGGTTAGCTCTTGTTGGGAACAATGACATGGCACCAGCAGCCCACATTTGTACGGGTTTTTCATGAGCCTAGGCATTGAGCCCAGGATTCTCATCTGTTATTCGTACATGGGGTCTATAGCAAAGCTCATTGGATAAGAAACAAATGTGGTGTGAGAATAACATTTTTTTTTAAACCCAGCAAGTCGTTCGAGTCTGGAACACATTGCCTGGAATTGTGGTGGAGGTAGGTTCAATCCAGGTATTCAAGAGGGCATTGGATGATCATTTGAATAGAAACAATGCGCAGGCTTATGGGGAAAAGGCAGGAGCGTGGTACTAAATCATAATGCTCATTTGGAGGGAATCGATGGGCCAAATGGCCTTCTTCTGCACCATGACAATTATGTTCAATGACATCATCACAAAGTATTTAGAGATTTCATTATGGACTATAACTCTGCACATGAAGGTGTGTGGGTCTCAGCAGCTGAAATGTATGTTCTTCTTTAAATAAAGGGCTGATAATAATAGTTTAATCTCAAACACATACCCATATTCCAGGAAACCCTTGGTGCATTTGTCTCTGCTGTTCTGATTGAAAAGTGAACCATGATGGAAGCACTGACTTCGAAAAATGTGTCTATTGCCTTAAAATCAACCTAAGATATACCAGAAAAGACATAATATAGACCATGAAGGTTTGTTATATTGAAGAGTCTTTCGCAACATTTATGAGCAACGAGTTTTGTGCCTGCCAAGGTACAGGAGAACGGAATATATTTTTCAACCTTTTTCACCTTGTGTTAGCAGTAAGCACAAATTAGGTACTGGTAAAATTCCCAAGTCTTTATTATACATCACAATCTCCCATTTCTGGAGAGTATTTCAGAATGAGGCCTTTTTGAATTGAGCCCTTTAAAATTTTGCCACTTGTTTTCAGATAATAGAAATGTTCGATTTGAGACTGGTTTAACTCGTTCCATTTCGCACAATTACAACAGTGGGAAAGACGTGCCCATTCCACCAACCTGGGCTGGAATTTGAAACGTATGAACTATTTTAACTTTGCATGTTAATAGCATGTCCTGCAAACATTCACATGTTCAAGTAATTCTCAAATGTGTGCATTTTACAAAGAGTGTTTAAAAGTATTGGGGGTGATTCTCCCATCCCGCTGCATTGCTTTTGTAGCACAGCGGGCCGGGAGACTCTAGCGGGGCCGATTTGCAGGCTCCCCGCTGGATGCCACAGCCTCCGCTTGTCTCCCAACGCCGGATTTCCAGCGCCGTCAGATCTGCACAAGAAATTGAAGCGGAACTGCCAAATATATGCAGACCCTAATTTCCATATATTTTAAATCTCGTTAGCGGGCCCGGGACTGAGGTTTCCAGGCCCGCTAGCCTCTCCCTCCCCCTGCCAGGAGTGGTTCACTCCAGCGAGGTTTACTATAGCTCCCCACTTGCGGGGAGCCGGCAGTCCAAACCCGCTGAAGTGAAGTGGGGGGGGGGGGAATCGAGGCCCCCGAGAGGGTCGGGCACCTGGGCTCCCCGGCACTGCTCAAGCAGGAAAGTTCCAATGCCCAGCGGGCATCTTGACACTGCCCATTGGGCATTGGTCTGTGCCACGGGGGCATGGCCCAATGGGGGGCAGGGCCTCCGGGGTCGATCTGCAGGGGTGGGGTGTCCTGCTGCCACTCTACACTTTGGGCTGTGGAGTCAGGGCTGTGGGGGCGGGAGGGGGGGAGGTGGGGAGGTGTTGGGGCTGCAGTGGGGGGGGGTGCGGTCGGGGCTGCCAGTGGTGGGAGGGGGGAATCAGGTGATAATCCAGTGATCAGGGCCCCGAGGGGGGTACAGGTGGGGTCAAAGCTATCCTGAGCATGTTTGGAGGGCCAGCGATTGGGCCGTGGAGGGAGTTGGGGGGTCGCACGGCTGGCCCAATGATCGGCCTGGGATCGGGAGGCCGGCAGCCAGGGGCCACTTCGCATGCATCGATCTAGGCACTGACCAATTGGCGCATGCGCAGTGGCCCGCTCAGCGCTATGTTGCCGGCCTTTCCAGCGGGACTGGCCCTACCCACTGGTTTCTGGAGTGAATCCCAGTAGGGCACTCTGCAGTGCACAGAATGTGGGAGATTCATTTTGAAACACCCGCTGAAAAAACCAGCGGGATTTACTCCAGTTTTTACGTGAATCTGACACTTTTTTTGGGAGAATCGCATTATTTTCAGTATATCAGTGCATAAATAATTTTGGTTGTATATTTTAAATAAATTAAGAAACATAAATGAAAGATTGCAAAAGTGGGAGAGATGAGACAACTTGTAAGAGGCAGTGATCAGATGGTATCAAGGATTGATATTTTTAAGGTCATTAGATTGTAGAAAGGAGGAAAGATTGAGAGTGTTTAGGAATTCCTGAGTTTCACGATCCTGGGAAAGAATGAATGAGAATATCTGACTTGTTTCCAACATGTGCAAGTGTGATTTCCTGCGCACTTCTGGCAATGTCATAGCATTGGAACAGAAGCAACTCTGAAGAAATTCCTAGCGTGGCGAGAGTGCAGGAAGAAGGATGAAAACAGGGTGGCTTATGGATGAAGAAGAGGGGAAATTCCGTACTTAGAATCTGGATTCAAATTGAACCAACATACCTCATAATTCCTTCTTTCAGTGTGGCTAACGTTCGGAGGTTGATATGCTATCATCATTTCATGTAGGTCCTGCCAGCTGAATGATGTGATGGATTTGGTGTGGTCATCCAGGTGGGTTAAGTACCCTTCAATAGGAGGTTTGGTGATGTTGAAAACCAGTCTGTCCTTCGGTGTTTCGTCATCCTGTGCATCAACAGCTGCAGTGCTCAGTGATGTCAGGATGAATTGATCAACCTCCAGGATATACATTGACATGAAGGCAGCCTTGGGTTGCTGATTTGGAATCGCACCTTTAATGTTAACTTGAATCCAAGCATTTTCTACCTATCAAAGAAGATATTGTTTCTTCACTGTTTGCATTACAAAAAGCAAACTATCAATCCCCAACCTCAGAGTTGTACTAAACATGATTACAAGTTATAAACCTTCAACAACAAAAAACATTACAACAAGATCCCCATTATTAATCTCCATTGACAAAGGGGTCATCTGGACTCGAAACGTCAGCTCTTTTCTCTCCTTAGCTGCTAGACCAGCTAAGATTTTCCAGCATTTTCTCTTTTGGTTTCAGATTCCAGCATCCGCATTAATTTGCTTTTATCCCCATTATCAAGCTTTCCTCCTTCCACGCTCACTCCAGGTTAACATTGCCTAATGTTCCAATGACAATGAAAAAGTACTCCACAAAATGTATTGTGAGATATGCAAGCTAGACTAATAAGGTCTCAGATGTGTGCTGCCAGCTCATATCAATGTTGACAGCAGTGCAGACAGTTTAAATAGCCTCAGTATACCCAGGCTTTGCGGGGAAAACTTCAACAAGGGTACCTTATTCTGGTTGCTATTTTGTGACTGTGATTAGAATTATGCATGCATGGAATTTGGGCCAAAAGGAGTATTATTCAGTTATAATGCCTTACAGGTCTGGATCTTCCATTCATAGCTGTCTATCCTGCCAGTGAAATTACGATCACTGAGGCTGGAAAATGGGTGGAACTGCTGTTCAGCCTGAAGCTGCTTGCTTTGCAATGCATCTGAGTTTACACTCTTGGCATTGTGAGTGCCCACTCAGAAAAAGGGTGAGGACATTATTGTAATATTGATCTGGTGATACTTCTATCGTGCATACAATTTCCCAATGTTGTTCTCAAAAGAAATGAATTAATTGTGGTTAGCTAATTTAACTTATTTATGGCTGTTCTGAGGCTTTCATGTCCTTCTGCTGTTGTCTAGATTCTCATGAGCCTTTGTGGCAGTGATTCCATTTTTTTCTATTCCACATGATTACTGACATCAAAGGTTTTCTTAGTGGGGATCCTTCTAACTGAGTTATTTGGAAGAAGAGGTGTAATGGACGGATGCCCAACAAGTGTTCTGTGCTCACATTGCTGGTAGCCTCACATGTATATAGAAAGCTGACTAGATTGCATTTTGGCAAATGATTACTGCATTCAATTCCCAGAGGAAACACCCCAGGTCATAACAGTGGTAGCATAATGGTAATGTTATTGGACTAGTAAGTCAGAGGACTGGATTATTGCTTCAAAGCTCACCCTGACAGCTAGGGGTTTGAATTAAGTTAATTAAAATAAGTTTGAAACTTAGAAAGATGTTTGTTTCAGCAATGGTGGCCAGTAAACTACAAGAATGCGGTAAAACCTCATATGCTTCCCTACACAGAAGGTAATTCAGTGCCATCACATGGCCTGTCCTGCATCTGACTCCAGACTCATAGCAAAGTGATTGATGTTGAACTACCATCCAGTTATATTAAACAGAAAAGTCAAATAAAAATACGACATGACAGGCAACCTGATGTCGGATACAGTAATGGCACATCCAACACAGTCGATCCTGCAAAGTCCTCCTAAGCTAACATTTGGGACTTGTGCCAAAATTGGGAAAACTGTCCCATAGACTAGTCAAGCATAGCCTGACACAGTCATATTCAAAGGATCATGCCTTGTTATCCCTGGGTATGTGCTGTCAGATGGTCCAGAGGTGTCATCACATAGGTATTCAGTTGGGATGCAGTGACAATGGGAGTCCTCAACATTGACCTGGACTCCATGAATTCTCAATGGTAAGGAAACTTCCCTCTGATTACCACATACCCCCCTTTCCCAACTGATGAATCAATATTGCTCCACAGTGAACACCATATGGAAGAAACACCAACCATAGCAAGGGCACAAAATGTACGCTGGCTGAGGGAGTCCAATATCCATCACTAATAGAGGCTCAGTAGTATCACTGCTCATCCAATAGCTGAGTGCTGAAGGACCTATCTGCCAGACTGAGATTGTGAAAGGTGGTGAGGAAGCCTACAATAGGGAAAAGAATCTACTTAACTTCACCCTCACTAATCTACCCATTGCAGATTCATCTGTCCACAGCAATATTGAAGCATGCAGAAATGAAGATCTATTTTAACACTGAGAATATCCTCCTTCCTGTTGTATGGCGCTACCACCATGCTAAATGGGATAGATTCAGTTCAGATCTAGCAGCTCAAAAGTGGACAATGAGATGCTCTGGGCCATCAGCAGCAATAGAATTGTACTGTGCAACAACCTGTAGCCTCATGGCTCAACATATCCACTCTGCCATTACCATCAAGCCAAGACACCAACCTTGGTTCAATGAAAAGCGTAGAAGAGTGTGCCAGACGCAGGGCCTTACATAACTAAAATTGGGGTATTAACCTAGTGAAGTTACAACATTGGACTACAAATAGGCTAAACAGCAAAGCAGCATGCTAAGACATTACACAACCAATGGGTCAAGTCAAATCTCTGCAATCCAATGGCGATAGACAATTAAATTACAGTGAGAAGAGCACCTCCACCCTAAATGATAGCAGAGTCCAGAACATCAGTACAAAAGACAAAGCTGAAGAAGTTGCACTCATCAGCTGCCAAGTGAATGGTCCTTTCGGCTTCGTCCTCAGGGCCCAAGCATCACAGATGCCAGTCACCAGCCAATTCAATTCACTCTATGTGATATCAAGAAGTGGCTGAGTGCACTGGACACAACAAAGGTTATGGGCCCCGATGGCATCCTGACTGTAGTGCTAAAAGCTTGAGCTCCAGAATTCATGTCCCTAGCCAAGCTGTACCAGTCCAGCTCAGACACTGGCACCCACATGATAAGGTGGAAAATTGTCCAAGTATGACCTGTGCACAAAAAGCAAAGCAAATCCAATCTGCACAATCATCACTCAATCAATCTATTTTCAATTATCAGCAAAGTGACGGAAGGTGTCATCGACAGTGCTATCAAGTGGCACTTACCAAAAATCTGTTCATCAATGCTGAGTTTGTGTTCCACCAGGACACCAGGCTCCTCACCTCATTAAAGTCTTAGTCCAAAGATGGACAAAAGAGCTTTCCAGAGAATTCCAGAAGTGAGATGAGAGTAACTGCACTTGACATCAAGGCAGCATTTGACTGGGTCTGGCATCAGGGAACCCAAATAAAATTGAGGTCAATGGAAAAAGAGGGGAAACTCAGAGAATCAACTTTCTACTCCCACCATTAGTGTATTTCCTGCACCCATCATTTTCTTTTTTTCATTTGCTGGTGGGGAAGTGGGAAATTAAGTGTTTCCTGGAGCACTGATAATGAGGGCTGAAAAATAGAGAATTGAGGCTGGTTAATAGCGAGGATTGATTTTTGCCTAATCGCCTTTGGGAATCAGGGAACATTCATGCAAAATGTTGGAGGTTAAATAGTTGGAAAAAGTGTCAATGATACTGTAGATTGTGTATGGTTTGTAAATCGAGTATTCTGGTTCACTGAATAACCTTTCCTAATTATATTCATAGAGTCCAAACAATGCAGAAGGAGGCCATTTAGCCCATTTGGTCTGCACCGAATCTTCGAAAGAGCATCTTACCCAGGCCCATTCCCTATCCTACCCCCTCAGGCCCGTGCATTTACCATGGCTAATCCACCTAACCACCTTTGACAGTAAGGGTCAAGCTAGCATGGCCAATCCACCTAACCCACACATCCTTGGACACTAAGGGCAGGGTTTTCCTGCCACGTTCGCCCCAAAACTGGAAAATCCCAGCCGTGGTCAACCGCATGGTCCGTGCCCCATCTGCTATGATTCCCATGGCGGGCAGTACGTGAAAATTGTCCTCCAAGGGCCAATTTAGCATGGCCAATCTACCTAACTTTTTATCCATTCTTATACTTCTAAATATAGCTGCTTAGTAATAAGCCACCACATAAATTGTTAATTTACATTTACACATTTATTCAGTGAATGAAAATGTATTTGATTAAATGGTTACCTGATGGAGGAATCTGGTCCTTGCATCTCTGACCTCTACTCTAATTGGAATATAGTCATTATCAGGAGAGGGTGGACTGAGGTGTTGATATTTCAGCCCCATTGCTAGGAAATCTTCACAGTTAGCCTTTAAGAACCGCAATTCCTTCACACCAGTTAGGCAAGCCTTGTTGCTGGGGCATGGAATTTTAGCCTCTCTGACTGAAGAATTGAAATTGTCATCAGTACATTCAACTAAATTAAACATTTTCCTTATTGAATTGTTACATTTATTGGCATGGCTAGATGTTACAATTTCAATATACTATTACTTGAATTGCTTTATTATTTCCAAAAGATGTTTCCTAAGTATGTTCTTTATTTAATTTCCATTGATAAATGACTAAATCATTGTAACTCCAGCACACATAAACCTTAAATAGTGAGTAACATTCTGCCATTCAAATATTGTTTTTAAATCACAAAAAGAGTAAGTACCTTTCTTAACATTCTGCTTCAATGCAAGGTCTAGTAAATTCCCTTGGCCATGATGCCTAGGAACATCAACAATTAGCTGACCATGGGCTGGAACAAAGGCCTCAGTTGATAAGATCTTTACTGTACAAATAGAGTTTGCATTGTATTTGAAAGACACAACATTTTGGTCGATAGGATTTGATATCCCGTAAAACTCTTGGACCTGAAGGCTAACCAATCCGAACCTGATGAGGCTGGATTTTGGTTCTGTAATTTGGACATTCAGAAGGAATGTTTCCAGAAAGGTCTGAGATTCTGTGAACCTGGAAAGGAAATAAAAGAAAAATGATATGATTTGCATTCCGTACCTTCTCAGCCTGCTTCCTACAGTTGTTTAGCAGAGTGCCATATTACAAATGTGTGGTAATTAAGTAAACAACAATTAGCATCTAAATACAATCTTATCAATAACTAAGAAAATTGTACTGGTATGCAGTAAGAATTAAGACAAATAAAATTTTGAGAGTCAGAACCTAGTTTCCAATTGTAGCATGTAATTATATTCTGCTAAATATGACATTTTAACAAGATGTTAAAATGATTTTTTTCTCATTAACTCATGTTTTAGATTTCTTTATTGATGCCATTTTATTAACAAAAGCTCTGAATTATTGTTAAAAGCATGCTGCTGATTAGCCACAAGGCACTACAATATGCCGTGGGTACATCCGCTGACAGGCGTGGTGTTGATTCACATAGAGCAGCAGGGACATGAGTTTGTTTGCTGGTTAAGGTTAAGTGATCACAGCTAGACTGGTTGTGTAGACACCAAATCTGGACTCAGTGTTCTCAGGCTAAGCTGTCCACGAACTTGTCTGCTGAAGAGTGCACATCTGCATTGGGATGAGGGAGGAATTAACTGTGATACCTTGCAATGTTTCATAACTTCACAACGCGCAATGTTTAGGGTCACTTATAAAGAGTAGCAAATTGGACAGGAAGGCTGCTGCTACTGTGAAAGTATACCTCACAATAAGTCATAATTTTTAGGGGAAGAAGGGAGACAATTGGAAGAAAAAAGTAAGTGATTGCACGTGATGGAAGTTATTATTGAAAACAAATCTCAACTTTCTACTGAATACATGTCGTATATCGGGAGGTGACCGTCACATTTTTAGGACTCTCGTGGGACTTTGCATGACTAGAGCAGCAGCTGTGTTCACACATGCCAGCAAGGCAAATCATGAACACCATTAGAATAAGGTGTATTTTTCATTTGGACATCTGGACGTGCGCCAAGAAGGAATTGCTTTAGGGTACCTAGTGTGGATGCATAAGTGATGTTCCAAAAAATATATAAATGTACCTTGTTTACTGGCACCAGTGTGGAATCAGGTAAACGCATCAATTGTGCAAGTTTTACTGCTGTTATCCTGCTGAAGACTGGCCATTTTGAATAAAGCTTTCCTGAAACAAATACTTCTGCTATTTCAACCATGACCATCATGAGCAAATAGCATCAAAATGTGTGAGGAGAGCTGGAGATAGTGGATATTAGGATCCTGACCGTAGGCCCACACCTGTCCACATCATCATTGTATCTGCTGATCAGAGGGCCCACAGTAATGTCAGGCCAGCAGCTCCAACTAGAGAGGTGGGCATTGCCAAGGCGAGGCGAGGGCACCACAACGTGAAGCTTCCCTTGGTTGCCTACAGAGAATGAATGAAATAAAGATGGCCAAAGTTGACAGGGAAAGCAGATGGGAGGGGAACCCCCATATCAGGCCTACTCACAGATGAAGCTGAGGCCTTTCATCTTCATGGCTTTGTCATTGAGTCATGGAGCATTTGATTCTGATGGCCTCTTGCCCAGCTGCTGGGGGGCCACCTGGATTGAGCTGGAGGTTCAAAGGAGGAGACAAGATGTGAACTTTGCATTTGCACTCTAAAAGATAGATTCCCAAAATGAAAGTAATTGAGTTTGACTTCTGAAAATGTTAGTTTAGATCAGGGAAGATCAAAAGAGAAAACTGTATATCAAGAGATGATTAAACCTACGCTTCAGACCTAAGCGTAGCTGTTCAACTCCCAGCAAACCATGTCTGTGAAGGCAGACTATCTAGAGAAGCCTGTTTTTTGTTTTACCTCAGAAGTAAACTCCAGAGATATAACAACCTGGTGTGGTAAGTTTTATAAGGATTTTTTATAGCTTTTAATGATGTTGTGGAATGCTTGGGGAGAATTCGCTCTGAAGATCATGAAATAAAAAGATTGTTTGGAACAGAGTAAAGTTAGTGAAACTGTGTATAGACCATGGGCAGGATTTTCCGGCTCCCCCCACAGCATATTTTCCGAGCAAAATGTGCAGAGGCACTGCAAGTCTGCAAAGGGATATAGATAGTCTAAGTGAGTGGGCGAGGGTCTGGCAGATGGAGTACAATGTTGTAAATCTGAGGTCATCCATTTTGGTAGGAATAACAGCGGGATGGACTATTATTTAAATGGTATAAAAATTGCAGCATGTTGTTGTGCAGAGAGACCTGGGTGTCCTTGTGCGTGAATCACAAAACATTGGTTTGCAGGTGCAACAAGTAATTAAGAAGGCAAGTGGAATTTTGTCCTTCATTGCTAGAGGAAGGGAGTTCAAAAACAGGGAGGTTATGTTATCAATGATCTGGATGATAATGTGGTAAAATTGGATCAGCAAGTTTGCTGATGATACAAAGATTGGAGGTGTAGTGGACAGTGAGGAAGGTTTTCAAAGCTTGCAGAGGGATTTGGACCAACTAGAAAAATGGGCTGAAAAATGGCAAATGGAATTTAACGCAGACAAGTGTGAGATATTGCACATTGGAAGGACAAACCAAAGTAGAACGTACAGGGTAAATGGTAGGACTCTGAAGAGTGCAGTTGAACAGAGGGATCTGGGAATACAGGTACAGAATTCCCTAAAAGTGACATCACAGGTGGATAGGCTCGTAAAGAGTGCCTTTGGTACATTGGCTTTTATAAATCGGAGTATCGAGTATAAAAGTTGGAGTGTTATGGTAAGGTTATATAAGGCACTGGTGAGGCCGAATTTGGAGTATTGTGTACAGTTTTGGTCACCTAGTTACAGGAAGGATGTAAATAAGGTTGAAAGAGTGCAGAGAAGGTTCACAAGGATGTTGCCGGGACTTGAGAAGCTGAGTTACAGAGAGAGATTGAATAGGTTGGGACTTTGTTCCCTGGAGCGTAGAAGATTGAGGGGAGATTTGATAGAGATGTATAAGATTTTGATGGGTATAGATAGAGTGAATGCAAGCAGGCTTTTTCCGCTGAGGCTAGGGGAGAAAAAAACCAGAGGGCATGGGTTAAGAGTGAAAGGAGAAAAGTTTAAAGGGAATATTAGGGGGGGCTTCTTCACGCAGAGAGTGGTGGGAGTGTGGAATGAGCTGCCGGATAAAGTGGTAAATGCTGGGTCACTTTTAACATTTAAGAAAAACTTGGACGGGTTCATGGATGAGAGGGGTGTGGAGGGATATGGTCCAAGTGCAGGTCAGTGGGACTAGGCAAAAAATGGTTCGGCACAGACAAGAAGGGCCAAAAGGCCTGTTTCTGAGCGGTAATTTTCTATGGTCCTATGGTTCTATGTTGCAGCTGTCTTAGGTGCTGGTGAGGCCACACCTAGAGTACTGCATATAATTTTGGTCTTCTTACTTGAGAAAGGATATACTGGCACTGGAGGAGGTGCAGGGAAGATTCATTAGGTTGATTCCAGAGTTGAGAGCGTTGTGAAGTCAGTATTTATAAAATTATAAATACTGGTAAAATGCTAAGAGTTGTAAAGTTTTTTGTTTAAAAGGTGGTTTAGGTTTTTTCTGTGTGCAAAAGAGCTGCAGGTGCAAAAATCCAGTACACAGTCTGAAACAATGTATCGGGGCAAAACAACAGGGTTGCTTTGATAACAGGCTTTAGCATTTGAATCAGAACATGTTTTTGAATTTTAACCAATCAATTTGAAATAGGCATTTGAAAAGCAGCAGCCTGTCAGATTTGAATTTTGATAACCTGTAAACCAATTCTATTGTGCGAATTTTATTATGTCATCAGGAGCATAAAGGCCACTGCTCACTGTTACAAACAGTCAGAAAGACAGCCACTGCCTCTGCCAAAGATTGCCACAGCTCTCAGCTAGAGAGACACAGAAAGACAACTTTCTACCAGTGTGACAGCCACAATTTATGTCTTAAGAGAAAGCCTCATTTCTTCTCAGAAGGACACAAGAACAGAAGCAAAGAAGAAAGAAGATTCCGGGAAGTCGGCATTTTGAGTGTGACTAAAAATTCTAATTTTTTTGTTTGTTAATAAGTGGGAATTGTAATTATCTAAACAGCATTCCATATGAATAGTGTTTTATTCAGTTTCTTAATAGTTTAGTTACCTGTTTACTGTTAGTTAGATAAATAAAGTGTTACTTGTTTCTTTTAAAGAGAGAGTCTCAGGTAGTTATTTTGATTTCACCATTAAAAATTGCTTTAGGCAGATCGTACCATTTCTCACGTTCTCTTTAAATAGATTATGAAAAGGAGGTACTTCTCTTTGAGTGGTTGAGTGTTAGTTCCTGAGAGGAGATCATCCTTCCCTTCATAGCAAGGGGGTTGGCTTATGAGGAGAGACTGAGTAGACTGGGATTATACTCATTAGAATTCAGAAGAATGAGGGGAGATCTTACAGAAACATATAGAATTATGAAGTGAATAGATAAGATAGAAGCAGAGAGGTTATTTCCACTGGTGGGTGAAACTAGAACTAGGGGGCATAGCCTCAAAATAAACTGTGGAATTCCCTGCCCAGTGAAGCAGTTGAGGCTACCTTGTTGTATGTTTTTAAGACAAAAATAGAGATTTTTTGAACAGTAAAGGAATTAAGAGTTATGGTGAGCAGGCTGATAAGTGGAGCTGAGTCCACATAAAGATCAGCCATGATCTTACTGAATGGCAGAACAGGCTTGAGGGACCAGATGGCCTACTCCAGCTCCTAGTTCTTATGTTCTTATGACTGTGGAGGCAACTCGCCATTGGCCAGCAGCAGGATCTTTCAGTCTTGCTGATGTCTATAGGGTTTTCTGTGCCCCATTTGGGAGGGTTTACCATCAGCAAGACCAGAAGATCCTGTCAGTGGGAAGTGCTGGAAAATTTTGATCATTGTCTGAGTTAAGGGTACTTATGGTTTATTGTATTCTTGTTTATTCTATTGCTTAATAAACATTTATTTTATTTGAAATCTTCACAAAACATTTGGAACGTCATTCTCTGTTTTTCAAATATTTCCCTGGCATTTTATCAAATTGAGGGTAATTGTTTCAAGTTTCCCTCCTGGGATTTGAAATGACCTGGCATTTACCATCCTGTTCTTAACAGTGGAATGCTGTGGATTCGAGGGTATGTGAATAAGATGCAATATTGAGAGAGTTTCTACTATTTTCTGGCTGTAAAGATGCTATGTGAGATGAGGTTGTACAGTGTCAATCAAGTTCCCAGTGGGCAAAGGTCAGCAGCACAATATTGCCATAATTTTGGATTTAATTGGAATTCCCAACCAAAAAAGCATGATGATAAAAATAGGCAAAAGTTGCAATGTGAAACAGCATGTAGCTAGAAGGTCGGAGTTGATACACATTGCTGGAGAAGTAACATTGAAGACTTGTGCAAAAACAGAAAATGCTGGAAAGTCTCAGCAGATCTGACAGTATCTGTGGAGAGAGAATAGAGCCAATGTTTCAAGTCTGGATGACCCTTCGTCAGAGCTAAGAGCAAAGAAAATCAGAATTGATTTTCAATTGATCAAGATCCCGTTGCAATCCTAGATAACCTTCTTCACTGTCCACTATGCCACCAATCTTGGTGTCATCTGCAAACTCACTAACCATGCCCCATAAATTCTCATCCGAATCATTAATATAAATAACAAATAACAGTACCAATCCCTGAGGCACACCGTTGGTCACAGGCCTCCAGTTTGAAAAACAACCCTCTGCAACCATCCTTTGTCTTCTGTCATCAAGTCAATTTTGTATCCAATTGGCTACCTCGCCCTGGATCCTGTGAGATTTTACCTTCTGCAACAAACTACCATGCGGTACCTTGTCAAAAGCCTTGCTAAAGTCCACATTGACAACGTCGACTGCACTGCACTCCCTCATCTATCTTCTTGGTTACCCCTTCAAAACAGTCAGTCAAATTCGTGAGACATGATTTTCCACTCACAAATCCATGCTGACTGTCCCTAATCAGTCCTTGCCTCTCTAAATGCCTGTAGATCCTATCTCTCAAAATACCTTCTAACAACTTACCCACTACAGACGTTAGGTTTACTGGCCTGTAGTTCGCAGGCTTTTCCCTGCAGCCCTTCTTAAACAAAGGCACAACATTTGCTATCCTCCAATCTTCAGGCACTTCACCTGTGGCTGTCGATGATTCAAACATCTCTGCTAGGGGACCCGCAATTTCCTCCCTAGCCTCCCACAACGTTCTGGGATAATTTCATCAGGTCCTGGGGATTTATCTACCTTGATGCGCTTTAAGACTTCCAACACCTTCTTCTCTGTAATATGTACACTCTTCAAGACATCACTATTTATTTCCCAAGTTCCTTAACATCCAGGCCTCTCTCAACAGTAAATACCAATGAGAAATATTCATTTAGGATCTCACCCATCTCTTGTAGACCCGCACATAGATGATCTCCTTGATCCTTAAGAGACCCTACTCTCTCCCTAGTTACTCTTTTGCCCTTTATATATTGTAGAAGCTCTTTGGATTCTCCTTTGTGTCCTTGTTTGCATCCGCAGAAATGCCTGTCTATTCCCCTTACAACTGAGTCCCCTATCACTATAGCTTTGCCGCTCTTTTTTCATGCCCTCCTGCACAGCAGAGCCAGCCACAGTGCCATGATCCTGACTGCTGCCATCTCCCCCAACAGTATCCAAAAGGGTACATCTGTTTTGGAGGGAGATGACCACACGGGGACCCCTACACTGCCTTCCTACCCTTCCTCTGTCTGGTGTCACCCATTCCCTATCTCCCTCAGTGATTTTTATCTACGGTGTGACCAACTCACTGATCGTGCTATTAATGACGTTTCAGCATCATGGATGCTCCAAAATGAAGCCATCTGGAACTCCAGATTTGTCAAGCGGTCTAATAGGAGCTGCAGTTGCACACACTTCTCGCATGTGAAGTACATATGTTCTTAGTAACGGGTGTTGCTCATTCAAAGTGGCCAGAAGTTGCTATAATGAAATCTACTTTTTCGGAAAAGACTATCAAGAGATTAGAAGTCTTCAATAGGTTTGGATTTCGTGAACAATTGATAAGTGACAACGGACCTCAATTTGTCTCCTAGGAATTTGAAGATTTCTTGAAAGAAAATGGTATTCAACATATTAGGTCTGCATCATACCATCCAGTTACGAACAGACTGGCAGAACGTTTTGTCCAAACCATGAAACATACATTGACAGTAATTAGAGAAGAAGGTTCGCTGATCAAACATCTTAACCAATTGCCACTAATTTATACGAATACTGCTCATTCTACCCTCTTTCATTATTAATTACGAAGAAATAACTATATTTAGCATTCAACTTGTTGGAACCTTCGAAAATGAAATAAATTGTACAACAGCAACAAAGACAGAGAAAACATCAGGAAAGCAAAGCAAAATATTGGGTGGAGTTTTATGACCTCATCGTGCCCGTTTTGCGGCGGGAAAACGTCATAAAATCAGGCGTGATGTGATGCACAGGAATGGCGCCCGTTAGATCACTCCAGCAAGTTTAATGCAGTTTGCCTTGTTACCATGGAGGTGAAGCCAAGTTAGCACTTGCAGGCGTGCTGATGGAGGTGCTGAGGAGGGGGGGGGGGGGGGGGGGGGGGATGGAATTGAGCCTCTGTGATGATCAGGAGCAGGAGAGACAGAGCATCATGCCAGTCAGCCAATGGGGCCGGTGTGGGGTGGGGGGGGCGGGGGGGGGGTTGGTTTGTGATGAGGGGACCATGTACAAGGTAGTCTAGGGGTGGTGGGGGGGATTCATGGGGGGGGGGGTAAGGTTGAGGGGGATCTCACTATGTCCGTGGGGGGCCAGGTGGGGGGAGGGGGAAGCTGTATTTGGCCCAAGGGTGTTCTGTCAGCAGGGTTGCTTTTTTCCTGCACATGTGCAGTTTGTGGCTCCGACCTGAGCTGCTGGCTGTCTGGTGAATTAGGCCCTGCCTACTGCCTCGAGTGGCCAGAAACAGTCTAGCCCATATTTTCAAAGACTGAGTCCATATGATTAGGCGTGTAAACGCACCTGAAAAAAACGGATCAGGAACTTTCCTGTTTTCGCGCCAGCTGGACACTTAGAAAAAAATCTCGTGAAATTCTGCCCATTGTGTCTTCTACCAAGGACGAGGGATTTTGCTAAGAATTACTCCGCAGGAGAAAAATGGATTCCTGCCATGATCCTTGCGCAGACTGGAACTGTCTTGTATATCATACAAGCTGGAGATGATGTTATCCGGAGAAGGCATGCAGACCAGCTGTTGGTGGGAAGAGCCAATCTGCCGGAAGCAGGACCTGCTGTAAATCCGAGTGCAGCGGCAACAAAGTCCTGACCTGAACCTTCCTGCAACCCTGACAACCGACTGACCTTTTGAGGAAAGCAACATCTCACCTTTGGATCAAACACAGAGTCAACCACTAGTTTGCAACGTCAACGTCAGTCAGATCAACCACTGGCGAATTGGTGTAAAGGTGAAAATACCAGAGGCTACAACCAGTTCAAGAAAGAAAACTCCAGAGGTTTGCCATCAACTGTTCTGAGAGTGACGACCTCCAGACCATCTGACTTATTGATTATTCTTTATTGATTATTGTTCATGTTGCACTTGTTTGAATTTGTTGAGGGTGTTCAATTTAAAGGGAGAGGAAATGTTATGTGTTAATCTTGATTCTTGGTAACTGCACTAAGCACTGTGTATTAATATATTCATGTATTCACCGGAAGTGGCATCACAGGTTGCTAGCGCGGGGAAACTGCCAGAGAGAAGCAGCAGCCATGTAGTGAACATAACCCTGATAATACAACTCAGTTATTGTTAACCCATCGTGTTTCCTAGCATCAATTCTCCAATCTACGGCATAAAAGAAATAAGTTTTACTTTGCATGGAGCATGCTAAAAATCAACCTCGGAGTACTGGGTGCAGATACTGAATGTGCAAGATAGAAAATGTTGCATTTCCCGGCCACTAACCTCCCTATTCTGTTGAGTACAAAAATCACAAAATAAAGCCATTAAAACGATTAACCACATCCATGGTGTTTAGAAAGGGACACATTTCTGAAATTTGCGTTATATATATACATAATGTGTTAATATATTTGATACATTTTTTCCTAATCCGTTTAGGAATGACTCCATTCTTTATTACTTTTTTTCATGGCAATTCAAATGTGTCTTCGCTATAATGCTAATTGAAGGCTAAACAGTTTATACCGTAGATAACACATGATGATTATTTGAATTACCTATAAATTCTTAGCATCACATTATCTTCCTCTAGTAGAGGGCAGCCGTTGTGTGTGTACTTCACTTCATGAGGGAGAAAATGACAGTCAAAGACCTGCTCAGAAATATAATCGTGTATTAATACAATTTTTGTTTTAAAAATTTAATGAAATCACTGTTATGTTTCCTGATCTGCATTTCAGTTTGAATCAGTTCAGGAGTTTTCGAAAAACTAGTTATTATTTGAAGAACATTGCTCAGAGTAAACATAAAATAATAGGTCAATTCTTTGTTAATGAATATTATGCACAAGTGCTCACTTAGACCTCAGTGCTGCCTTCGAGCTTCTAACCGTACTTCAGAATAACCGGAGATTCTTTGTGCCCATAATCAATCCCACTTGTTGAGTTATCAGAATCTCCATTTCTGCAGAGCAGATTTGAGCCAATTGATTCTTCTTCATCCCCTTGAAATGGAACATCTGCTTTGCTTTAGGCCGCACTAGCCACAGTGAGAAATAGCTAAACTCAATGGAATCAACCTACCTCGAAAGAGCAGTGGAGATTGAAATTCAAATACAATTCATGTCGATAGGTTTTCCATATTTTCACTAAATTTTGGTGAAGGTAGAACAGTAGAAGGTAACATTTTCCCAATTTTGGCAGAAAGTTTTAGCATTGATCACTCCCAGATCCGATAGATGATGATTATAAATCCAATATGATTATAAATGTCAATGTAAATGTTTATTGACGTCCTGTCTGTCTGTTCCAATGGTTCACGTAGATGTTAAAGAATCCATAACATTATTTTAAAGGCAAGTTCTGCTAATGGCCTTAACAAAATTCCTCTTTAGACTGAGGCCACCATTTTAATATATGGACAGTTGTGGTGATTGTTCATTTAAGGGAGGGTTACCTGGTTTGGGTGACCAATTGGGACTGAGTGAGTAATCATCACGGGGCATGGGATCCTCTCTTGGGCATACGACATGTATGGACTCAGGCAGCAAAGTGGGCTTCTGGCCTCTCTACAGTTTTCCTTATTAATAGATAACTTTTGTGTTTCTAATTAAGTCTGTGCATATGAATCATTACATCTGACAACGAGGATGGGACAATGATGACACAGCCTTTTGCCTGACATCTGTAAGTATTCTTTAATTGAAGTCTGAAGAAAAGATATTCACCCGAATGTCTTCCATTTGAGATGATGAGATATCGGCAGACCCTGAGGGGTGGATGTGGAGCAGACTTGAATTGGCCAATGGAGTCTGAACTTTAGAAATGTATTGAAAACAGAAAGAGAGGATAACCCTTGAAAGCAAAAGCTGTGACTTTGAGTTTAAGTAAAATAAGAATTTTGGTTAAAAAAAAAAGAGTTGCGGCAAAGTGTTTTTTGATAAGAAAGAGAACATAGAAAGCGGTGTTTTAAGTGAAGAAGAAGAAATGGCCTAAAGAGATGTAGTGAGCTCTCAAGAGCTGTGGAAAATCAAAAAGGCTGAAAGTGTCAAGCTCCCAATTGGAATATAAGCTGCATGTTTCCGTGGCGTCAGTACCTACACTGATGGACTTCAGGCTGCAAAGCCCTGAGGTTTGGGGGAGAAGAAGTCATCAACCTGTTTAAAAAAGTCAAAAAGTTTTTAAAACGGAACAGTTTTCTGTTTGACAGACTTTGAACAAATCCTAGTGTTGAAGCATGCCTCTGATAATAGAGCAGAGATTGTGTTACATGCGTGTGTCATACTGCTGGAAAGGATGGAAAACTGATAAGAGGAAGAGTGAGGGATTGTGGATCGGGCAATACCCATTGCCGCAGTTGATGTTGTGCCAGAGTCCACCAAACTTGTTAAAGGGTTTGGAGAAAGAGAGTGTGGGAATTCCGTGCCCTTCAGGCTGTCATGACACGAGTGAGAGAGATTGGTAGATGGGCGCCTTGCCAAAGGTAACTGTGCCTGGGCTTTCAGATGGAATATAGCTGCTGATGATTGTGACCCAAGAGGTGAACCAATTGATTGGGAAGTGAGAAATCCTACAAAATGGAGGCCGAGTTGGAAAGATTCTGAGATTACCCATGGTTCCACACTTGTCTAGGAAGTAATATGAGTACCTGTAACTTGGTGAGACACATATCCACTATTTAAAATAAACTTTGCCTTTTCATTTGAAATATCCTGCACCTATTAACTAATGTTTAAACTAATAGGGTTGTTACAGTAAATGTTTCAAAAAGTGAAATCATGTCTAGTGGTTTTCTTTCCATTGGAAGTGATTTAAAAAAAAAATAAGGCTATTGGTTTCTGCCAGGATCGTAACAATAAACACGCCATCAATAAAACCCCAATGTGAAACAGTTTCACATATTACCATCCCTCTGTTATGGACCATTGTAACCTGGTCACAATTCTGAATTGAAATTGGTACACAGAAATAGCATGTCATGCCAACTTTATCCAATAAATCTACCACTATTCCATACTTCACCTTTGTGCATTCCCTTGATGTCTCACTTGCTTTTTCCTGGCTTCATGCCACTGCAGTGGCTACATCATGGCCAGTGGGAAGTTGCTGACTTTCAATGGAGGGGACTGTAGATGCCTTTTCAGAATGCTATTGAGTAGTTCTGACCCAACAATGCCTGATTTGGGCTGTACTACTTCAGCATAGGTGGTAACTGTCTAGGCCGGCTGACAGGCAACAGCAAGGATACTGATAGCTGGATGGGAGGATGAATCCTGTCATCCTGAGACAGAACAGCAAGTTCATGTTCCATGGAATCACTGCCACGCCCCCTGGGGAAGAGGCATCTCAGCAATTCCAGTCATCTATTCGAGGACAGATTAGTGGACTGCTGTGAGATCCTGCAAGCCCCTTTGATGATTAGTATCCATAGTCATGGTAGCAGCAATCTGACTAAGTACGGCAACAAGCTAAGTTTTAATTAGCTCAGACTGAGTTTTCACTGCAGACATTGGGTGGTTTCGGCTTGTTCTGCATTGGAGCTGAGATATCTGTCATCTGATGCTGGATCATGGTTATTTCCACACGTACTGCCTTGGGGTTGATAACTACTTCCACACTGGAAAGGATGGACTCCTAATTCTGCAAAAAGCCCTGTGACAAGTTGGAGCCAGTCTCCTCCATGCTTCTTGACAGTGACAGACCTATCAATTCACCAAACATTCTAGTGTGCATATCCATGGGACAATATGCCTTCTTCGGCATATTGTCCCATCAGAATCTTCATCTGAGTCCTCTGCAGCAGAACTCATGTGTGACCTGGCTCCCTGGTAAGCTGATACAGTATAATTCTTCCACCCTGCCCAGTTACTCCCCATGTACAGATTCTGCCTTTATGTTGCCCTTTAAAGTACTCGCAGTGTTAGAATCTGAACTAGTAACTGGGAGTATTCCTCTTAATCTTACATCCTTCTTTAACCACATGCAGCCACTGGTGAATCCAGAACACCTTTTAAGAGTTGCAGGCTAGCTTTAAGTAGTGCAGGCTAGCTTTAAGTGATCCAAAAGCAAAATACTGTGGGTGCTGTAAGTCTCAAATCAAATAGAAAATGTTGGAAGTACTCAGCAGTTCTGGCATTATCTATGGATAGAGAAACAGTGTAAAAGTTTCAGGTTGATCAGAATTGATCAGTTCTGATGAAAGGCCATGACCTGAAAAGTTAACTCTGTTTCTCTCTAGCTTTAAGTGGTGTTACCTCCACACACATTTGGAGCCCCGCTGAGACATGCAGCAACTCAGCAGCGTGTTCATTGCTGGACTGCATGCCACAATCATCATCAGAAGACAGGACAAAGTTTGCATTCTGACTGAACCTTTTTGAATGGACACATGGGCTAACTGTTCATCGTGATCTCGACACCTGATTTCAGGGCTATCTAATTTTGTTCCCATTTTGCCTTTAATAAATGCTTGCTGGCTTTCATTTTTAACCCACATTTTCCTAACTGCCTATTAATCTTGCCCTGTATTAATTTCTCCAAAAAGCCTCCCCATTATCGATGTTAGGGTGACTGGCCTGCAGCTGCCAGATTTGTGCCTGTACCTGTTTTAAACATTTTCAATCCCACAGGCATCTGGCACATCTGCCATAAATAAGGAAGGTTGGCAGATTGTGATCAGAATCTCTGCGATTTCCACTTCTACTTCCCTTGCTAACCAACAGGGATGCACCCCATCCAGACTTGTGATGACTACTTTGGGTGCTTTATCCTTTTTGTCAATATATATCATATCCAATTTCTCTACTACCTCCTCCTATTAGCATTTGTTGGTCCTCTTTTTTAGTAAAGACAGATACAAAGTGCACCAATGTAATATTCCTTTTCTATACCTTATGATTTCACTGCCAATTAGTACTAGTCCTACACTAAATTATACATTCTGTGCTGTATGTGGGGTCAGTTGAATGTGATGAATTAACTTGGAATTGAATAGGGCTTGAAAGCCTGGCACCATCAAAATCCCAGTAGAAAGGATCATTATCTCATATGATAATTCATGCATTTTTGAGTTAAAAAAATGTAAAATAATTTAATTTATTTATTAGTCACAATTAGGCTTACATTAAGACCGCAATGAAGTTACTATGAAAATCCCCTAGTCGCCACACTCTGGTGCCTGTTCGGGTACCCTGAGAAAGAATTTAGCATGGCCAATGCACTTAACCAGCACGTCTTTCAGACTGTGGCAGGAAACCGGAGCACCCGGAGGAAACCCACACACACACGGGGAGAACATGCAGACTCCACACAGACAGTGACCCAAGCCGGGAATTGAACCCGGGTCCCTGGCGCTAACCATTGTGCCGCCCCCATGGTCAACAAAAATGAAAGAAATGATCAACAAAAGGCTATAGGGCAGCGTGTTTGCCAGAGGAAATTACTTTGAATGGAATCTTTCTCCTCTCGATTTTGAAATTAAAAAAGATTACATTTCAACATTTGAAACGACATTGTTTGATAAAACACATGAAACCTGTTTTACATTAGAACATATTCAAAGAGAAGGAACACACGTTATTTCAGTTTGAGGTTTATCTAATGTGGCATTTTGCGACGTTTGAGACTACCTACCTGAGGAGTTAATTTTCCAACTCGTTGTGTGATAGGTTCATTCAATACAACTTCAACTTTGCAGGAATCTTTGGTTTTGGGAATGTTGAACCGTAGGTCACTGTCTGTCACATACGTATGCTGCCCCCTGCCAACTATAATCCCTCTATTCAGATAAACAAGTCCATCTGCTTCTGTATGTTGGATGTAGGAAGTTACCAGTGCTACCAAACTTAGAAGCATCTTTATTGTAAAAGATGCCTTCTGTGGACAAAACAGCTTTCGGAGTAATAAATATTAGATGGGAATAGTGTTTACAATTCGGAAGAGGCAGAAAGTTTTAAGTCCAAAATGATGAACAAAAGTTGCAAAGTTTTCCCATTTTATGCAGCAGGTCAGGTTGAATGAAGGTTACTTCCAGTTGTTATCCACATGCCTGAATAAAGTCCACCACAGGGTTTTTTTTTTCTAATTTTCTTCACTCAGCAGTCACAGGGCTCCTATGTCCTGAACATTACAGGAACCTATTCCTTTTGATCCCAACCTTCACGCAGATTTCCATCTGTCAGTGAAATAAAAAAAATGTTTAAACAGCTCATTGATATTTGAAATTTGTTATTACCATTTATTTACAGAAAAGGTTTGGGGCAATATTACGTTTAAATGTTCTCTTTTTAAGACAAGTTGCATTCGCACCAGTTATTAAGAACACTGGGGTGAAAGGTGGTTTAAATGATTTCTCCATGATTCTTTGCTTTTAATGCTATTCTGATAAAACAGCAAATCCTCTTTTTCATTATGAGTAATGCCATAAATAATAATCGTACGGCAGGAAGCCAAAAGCTCAGACTCCAGCTCATCAACTCAGCTGATGTTCCTCAAGTTGAAGACACTTATTGCATAGGTGGCTGCCATGCATTGTACAGGTGTCCACCAACTCGCGCATGCAAACACATCACCTGCCCTGACAACTTTATTGTGTTTTAACTCATCTGGTTAGGAAATATGACTCAATGATTATCTGTAGATATATCAAATAGTTTAGCTAGTTAAGCTATGAATTCAGGTAATATCTATATCTCCCCAGAACCAGTTTCAATTACTGCTCCCATTTAGAGGGAAAATATCTTAAAGCACACCAGCCACTCACCTACCTTCTCACCTAATGAATGCTTCCAGGCTTCAGCTCTTATGCCCCGGTGCTGGTCTCTGGCTCCTTCTCTTGGTTCACTTATTTTATGTAAAATGTCAGAACCGTACCTCCTCCTTTCCTGTATCAAATTCTTTCACTCACCAAATGCCCACACTCGTGTTCTGTCCCGAGCTGTACTCAATGACAAGCTGCTATCATCATGCTTTCTTACTTATTTGTGCTTAGCAAGACCACCTGTATTTATACCATCTGAAATTCTATAGAGAGGGTTCCAAAGAAGAGTCAAATTGGACATAAAACATTGGCCGGAATTTTACTGGCCCGCCAGCCGTGGGAATCAGAGCGAGCAAGAGTTGGAGCATGGGAAGGTCCATTGACTTCTGAGTTTTTCCAGCACTTTTTGTTTTTATTTCAGCAGAGGAAGTCAACACTACTGGTCAGGAAATCCAGTCCTAATTAGCTTTCTAATTACCCTCCCTCACATAGGCTGGAAATCGCTTAGGGCTGTGGGCCTGGACGGGGAAGAATTTATAAAATGCGTACAGGAAGGTTCTTTGGAACAATATGTTGACAGTCCAACTAGAGAGGGGGCTATACTGGACCTAGTACTGGGGAATGAGCCCGGTCAGGTCATCAAAGTTTCAGTGGGGGAACATGTGGCAAATAGTGACCACAATTCTGTAAACTTTAGGATAGTAATGGAAAAAGATGAGTGTTGTCCTATGGGTAAGGTGCTGAATTGGGGGAGGCTAACTACAGCCGGATTAGGCAGGATTTGGTGGCTGTTGATTGGGAGAGGCTGTTCGAGGGTAAATCCACATCTCGTATGTGGGAGTCTTTTAAGGAGCAGTTGATAGGACTGCAGGACAGGCATGTGCCTGTAAAGAGGAAGGATAGGAAAGGTAGGATTCGAGAGCCGTGGATAACCAGTGAAATTGTGAGTCTAATCAAAAAGAAAAAAGAGGCATACATGAGGTCCAGGCAGCTAAAAACAGATGGAGCACTGGAGGATTACAGAGAAAGTAGAAAAGAACTCAAACAGGGAGTTAGAAGGGCAAAAAGGGTCACGAAATGTCCTTGGCAGACAGGATTAAGGAGAATCCTAAGGCATTTTATACATACGTTAGGAACAAGAGGGTTGTTAGGGAAAGAATCGGACCTCTCAGGGACAAAGGAGGGGGATTATGCTTAGAACCAAAGGAAGTAGGTGAGATCCTAAACGAATACTTTGCATCAGTATTCACAAAGGAGAGGGACATGTTGACTGGTAGTGTCTCAGAGAGATGTGTTGACCCGTTAGAAAAAATCTCAATTACAAGGGAGGAAGTGTTAGGTTTTTTAGGAAACATTAAGACAGACAAATCCTCAGGGCCGGATGGCATCTATCCTAGACTCCTCAGGGAGGCAAGAGATGAAATTGCTGGGCCTCTAACAGAAATATTTGTCTCTTTGCTGGACACAGGTGAGGACCCAGAGGATTGGAGGATAGCAAATGTAGTCCCGTTATTTAAGAAGGGTAGCAAGGATAATCCGGGTAATTATAGGTCGGTGAGCTTAACGTCCGTGGTAGGGAAATTGTTGGAGAAGATTCTTAGAGATAGGATATATGCGCATTTAAAACTGAATAATCTCAGTAGCGATAGACAGCATGGGTTTGTACGAGGGAGGTCATGCCTCACAAATTTGGTTGGGTTTTTTGAGGAGGTGACAAAAACGATTGACAAGGGAAGGGCCGTGGATGTCGTCTATATGGATTTTAGTAAAGTGTTTGACAAAGTCCCTCATGGCAGACTGGTGCAAAAGGTTAAATCTCACGGGATAAAAGGTGAGCTAGCTAGATGGGTGGAGAACTGGCTTAGCCATAGAAGACAGAGGGTAGCAGTGGAGGGGTGTTTTTCCGGTTGGAGGTCTGTGACTAGTGGAGTTCTGCAGGGCTCTGTACTGGGACCTCTGCTGTTTGTGATATATATAAATGATTTGGAGGAAGATGTAGCTGGTGTGATCAGTAAGTTTGCGGACGACACGAAGATTGCTGGAGTTGCGGATAATGATGAACATTGTCAGAGAATACAGCAGGATATAGATAGGTTGGAACATTGGGCGGAGAAATGGCAGATGGAATTTAATCCAGATAAATGCGAAGTGATGCATTTCAGTAGATCTAATGTAAGGAGGAGCTATACAATAAATGGCAGAACCATCAGGAGTATAGACACACAGAGGGACCTGGGTGTACAAGTCCACAGATCCTTAAAGATGGCAGCACACAGGTGGAGAGGGTGGTGAAGAAGGCATATGGCATGCTTGCCTTTATTGGACGGGGCATAGAATATAAAAGTTGGCATATGATGTTGCGGCTGGATAGAACGTTGGTTAGGCCACATTTGGAATACTGCGTCCAGTTCTGGTTGCCACACTACCAGAAGGACGTGGAAGCTTTAGAGAGTGTACAGAAAAGGTTTACCAGGATGTTGCCTGGTATGGAGGGTCTTAGCTATGAGGGGAGATTGGGTAAACTGGGGATGTTCTCCCTGGAAAGACGGAGGATGAGGGGCGACCTAATAGAGGTGTATAAAATTATGAAGGGCATAGATAGGGTGAACAGTGGGAAGCTTTTTCCCAGGTCGGAGGTGACGAACACAAGGGGATCACAAGTTCAAGGTGAGGGGGGCAAGGTTCAACACAGATGTCAGGGGGACGTATTTTACACAGGAGGGTGGTGGGGGCCTGGAATGCACTCCCAAGCATGGTGATTGAGGCGGACACGCTGGGATCGTTTAAGACTTATCTAGATAGCCACATGAACAGACTGGGAATAGTGGGATACAAACGAATGGTCTAGTTGGACACATGAGCAGCGAAGGCTTGGAGGGCCGAAGGGCCTGTTCCTGTGCTGTATTGTTCTTTGTTCTTTAACTAATTGTAGCTGCCTCTCCCGTAGGGAGCTTGTATATCCCCAAGACTAAAAGAAACATAACTTTAATAGTAGTTAAATACTAAATCCATATTGGCCCACATTCACACTCTACAACTGTGCCTCTTCTTAATCTTTCTGCCAAAATGCATTGTGCCACACTTCTCCTGTGCCCACTCTGCGAGCCTACGTCCTGTTGCAGTAGATTTGATTCATCATTACTGGGGGCGATTCTCCCAAAAAAGTTCTAAGTGCTGAATTTGCAGGGAAACTGGTGAAACCCTGATTGTTTTTTCAGTGGGAGTTCACACTAGAATCTCCCACACTCTGTGACCTCTGCATTGCACAATCATAAATATCATTAAAAGCACAGGGGGCGGGACCTATTCACGCCAGAGTCTGACAGTTCCGGGCCTCTGCGCTAATCGGCCCACACGCGATTTTCCCGGGCCGACCTGCCAAAACATTAGTGCATTGGGATAGGAGAATCGTCCCTATGTTTCTGCCACACCTCCAAGCTGTGTATCCTCAGCAACATTTTGAAATGTTATTTTGTATTCAAACATCCAAGGGCTGCATGTTACTGGGGGAGAGGGAGTTGGGAGTGGGAGGGAGGGCTGGTGGGGGCGCGGTGGATGTTGAAGTGGCACAGACAGCTCACCCCACCGCAATAATACACTGTGGGTGGGCAAAGTTGGCTGCCAATCGGATCGGCCAGCAGCCCCAACAGTCCCAATAGTGCCAACAACTCATTGCTGATACTGCAAGCAGACTCAGGAAGAAGGCCCGTGGATCTCCAGCCTCTGCCCCCGCCCCCCAGCAGTGACAATCCACCCTACCCCCCCAGCCCGGCAGACCCCCCCCTCATGGGAAGTAGACCACCCCCCCGAGAGGCAGACTACCCCTCCCCTGTCCACCCTGATCGCTGGCTTCCCTCCAGTCCTGACCAATCCCAATGCAGACTGGCAGCAGGACCCACGGATCGCCCCTAGTTCCCGCCCCCAGGCCCCACCCCGGCACTGCCTGATGCCCAGTGGGCAGTGCCAAGGTGCCCCCTGGGCATGGGCACTTTGCCCCTTGGGTAGTGCCAGGGGGCACAGGCTGACACTGCCCAGGTGCCCATGTCCAGAGGGCAACACCCCCCCTGCTGCTCAACCCGATTGCCCCCTTCATTCCAGTGGGGTCTCCCACTAGTTCCCCGCAAGTGGGGAGCTCCTCTAAACACCGCTGGAGTGCAAAATTACTGGCGGGGTGGGAGATGCTATCGTGCTCGGAGAATTCAGTCCCGGGCCTGATAATGAGATTTAAATAACATTAAAATAAGTAGGTACCCGCTGGTCCTGCCAGTTTCCAGCGTGGTGCCGACCGTGCCAGATATCCGGCGCTGGGAGATGTGTGCACGTTGGGAACACATGCACGAATCCCGCTAATCGGCCCACACGCGATTTTCCCGGGCCGACCTGCCAAAACATTAGTGCATTGGGATAGGAGAATCGTCCCTATGTTTCTGCCACACCTCCAAGCTGTGTATCCTCAGCAACATTTTGAAATGTTATTTTGTATTCAAACATCCAAGGGCTGCATGTTACTGGGGGAGAGGGAGTTGGGAGTGGGAGGGAGGGCTGGTGGGGGCGCGGTGGATGTTGAAGTGGCACAGACAGCTCACCCCACCGCAATAATACACTGTGGGTGGGCAAAGTTGGCTGCCAATCGGATCGGCCAGCAGCCCCAACAGTCCCAATAGTGCCAACAACTCATTGCTGATACTGCAAGCAGACCCAGGAAGAAGGCCCGTGGATCCCAAAGTAAGATAAGTCTGGGATATTAGAACATAGAACATTACAGCGCAGTACAGGCCCTTCGGCCCTCGGTGTTACGCCGACCAGTGGAACCAATCTAAAGCCCCTCTAATCTACACTATTCCAATATCATCCATGTGTTTATCCAATAACCATTTGAATGCTCTTAATGTTGATGAGTCCACTACTGCTGCAGGCAGGGCATTCCACGCCCTTACTACTCTCTGAGTAAAGAACCTACCTCTAACATCTGTCCTATATCTATCACCCCTCAATTTAAAGCTATGTCCCCTATTGGACAGGGAGTTTTTGGACATCTTAGGGAGTGGAGTGGGGGGGGGGAAAGGTGGGTGGTGAGTTTTGATCAGTAAGCAGGTAGGAAGAAAAGGGGGGGGTGGGGTTATTATCTTAAGGGGCTGCACCTGGCAGATGGAAGCCCCTTCCTCCCCACCCTTTCAAAATGTTTCTTTTTTAGAATGACCTGACTGACTGCCCACACCAACCATGTTATGGTATGGACAGCGTATTATCAGAGTCAATTGGCTGCTAATTAATCAAAGGTCAATCAAGTTTGTTATTTAAATATGGTGGATAGGTTGCCAATTTCAACATCCGCCCACCTACCATGTTATAGGGGTGAGCTGGAGGTGGGGGGTGGTGTTAACATCCACCATATGTTACATTTCCCCACCTCACCACCCCTCGATGAAAATAAGCCCAGTGGGGGATGTAAAGTGCAGCCTCAAGTCACTTACTAATATGGAAAGAGATGTGGTCCTAGCATTGACCCTGCACAGTCATACCATTGATGATACAATGATCATCATTGTACACTGATACAATCTTGGATCTAGGGATATGCTGATGAGTTCTGCTGGATTCCAGGTGCCATCAGTTGGGTGCTGTACTCAAACTTTTTGTCCAGCGTTCAGGGTAGCTCATTTGCCACATGCCAGTTGTAGGCATCTTATATCTCTCCCTGTTTTTTTAAAATTAATGTACTTGTACTCCTGGGAGCATCTACGAGGGATAACTGTGACCGCTTATCCACACATGTCTGCTGGATAGCAAATCTGCATTGATTCTGCAGTGCGGTGACATTTGCAAGTTTGAAAGAGGTGTACATTTTGGTTCCGACTGTGCTGTGTAACCTAGCTAGGCTTGCTTGTTTTGGCTATCAGGCCATGGTGAACAGATTACGCATCGCCTGTAGACTCTGTCTATCCAGTAATATGGCTTCATACCTGCATCTGTTTTGGAGTAGTGTTTCCGTGTTATAATCTTTGTGTTGGACTAATGAGTCTTTTTGTAGTGCTTCCATTTGGGGTAGGTGCAATCATAACTTCAATTATTTTGCCAGCTTGTTCTGATGCCATAAAGTTGCAATCATGTCCCGTGTCTCTGCATTCACTTATGAACTGATCAATGGTCTCTGACAGGCCTTGCCTAAAGGACATGAATTCCAGATGATGTATTCAAAGTTGAGCTTCACTTGTAAATGAAGTTTGAATGTTGACTATATTTTATCTGGATTTTTAAGGTCATCGTCCAACAGATCTGAAATGTTTAGCCTCCAGTGGCCTTCACTGTCTGTAGCAATTTTAATCTTAGTGGCTTGTTTATCTGGATTGGAAATAGTGAGGCCCAGAAAACACAGCGCTATGCGTTGTAAGAATAAAGTAAACTCAGATAGGTCTGTTGCCTTCCAATTGAGTGGCGGAAATTTTGTGGTCATCCTGTGGCTTTTTCAGAGTTATTAAGACTACCTTTGACAGCCCTTCAGCATTTAATTTGGCTCTCTGCATTGCAGTATCTCAGGTGGCCACAAGCTTAGCTGACCATAGGCTGTTGTTTGGCAGCGTGGTTGAGCTCCGTTTCTGGCTTCCTGGGCTTAGGTTAAGCTCCACACGCATAAAAGTGTGATTTTGGTATGAAATGGAACTGCCTGCTTCAAAGAAAAAAAGTTAAAACGGTGGAAAAAGTTTTTTTGCAGTCTTCGACTAATTGGTGGGAGCTGTTACTGGATGAACTCTTCTCTTCTCGCTCAGTTTGCAGTGTTTTAATTTCCCCTAACCTCCTGTAGGGACAGCAACCTTCCGTAACGGATGCTTCCATCTGTAGAGTTCTGCTTAAAGCTAGACCCTCCAGAGTCAGTTATTTAATCTCTGCACAAATATTGCAGCAGATTTGTACTAATTAAACTATCCCAAATTTGAATAATCTTACTAGGACCTGCTGATTTGCCCAAGGTGCGATTCCCCAGAAGGAAGGTACAGTGTGTAGAATCCCAACAGAGCTGCAGAAGCATTTACACATGGTGAGTTAGTACCTGATGGTTGTTTTATTTTCCACACCAATTCTTCTGCGTGTGAAGGGTTGAGGCCTGTATACTTTCCAGTCAAATCTGCAAAACTATGTTGCCACTATGTTACAATCTTCTATTTTACATAAATGTACCAATCATATTGTAAAGTTTGGTAAAACAATAATGTGAAATTTTTTATTCATTCGTGGGACATGGGTGACACTGGCTTACCAGCATTTATTTCCCATCCCTAGTTGCCCTCGGACGGCAGTTGAGAGTCAACCTCATTGCTGTGACTCTGGAGTCACATGTTGACACAGTAAGGAGTCTAACAACACCAGGTTAAAGTCCAACAGGTTTATTTGGTAGCAAACGCCATTAGCTTTTTGCTACCAAATAAACCTGTTGGGCTTTAACATGGTGTTGTTAGACTCCTTACCGTGTTTACCCCAGTCCAACCCCGGCATCTCCACATCGTCACATGTTAGCCAGACCGGATAAGGATAGGGGAGTTCCTTCCCGAAAGGACATTAGTGAACCAGATGGGTTTTTCTAACAGTCGACAATGGTTTCATGGTCATCAGTAGATTCTTAATTCCAGATATATTTTATTGAATTCAAATTCCACCATCTGCTGTTGTGGGATTCGAACCCAGGTCCCCAGAATATTAGCTGAGTTTCTGGATTAATAGTCTAGCGATAATTTGAAAATAAGGATATATATGTACAATGTTAACTGGCTGTGAGAAACATCCGGGCCGGAATTTTACCAACCCGCCCGCCACAGGGATCGGAGCGGGCGAGGGGCGGACCATGGAAATGTCTGTTGACCTCAGGTGGGATTTTACGGTTTCGAGACGAGCAGGGCTGTAAGATCCCACCCATGATCTCAGCTGCTGCTGCATACTGAGTAGCACATCATGGGACTATTACATCACATCCTATGTTACAGTGGTTAATTATTGACCAGCTTCTTATAGTTACATGTACATCATACCACAACAAAATTTAAAATTTTGTACTTTTAAGAGGCGATCCTTTGTGGGTCACGTGACCACGCCAGAACCAATGGAATACGAGCGCGCAAACCTCAGCCAATTGGGAGCGAGCACATCCCCGGGGCTGGAAGTCAGCAAAGCGAATTGGGGAGTTGTTGGGAGCAGTCCTGTTTTGCCATGTTGCAAATCTTTTAGTTGTAAATAGTTCCTTCTCTTTGAATAACTCTTCTTGTTTTATACCTGCCATAATGAGTCGCCTTGAATTATCACAGTACCAATTAGTGGCGAACTATGGGCAGTTCTGAGCAACAGGTCTACAACTGGTTAAGATCCAATTTGCATAATTTTTAAATTTGACATGACAAAAAATTAGTTTACTAAGTAAACAATTATATTCGTGAAGGCAATGCAATCACACATTGAAGAAGTTGAATGTACTTTAACAATCACTATAGTTTAAACTGCAGGAAGTTCACTGCACTAGAAAATTAACATGCAATTATAAAATAATTACAATCTGAAAATTTTTAATTTTCATTATTACTTCAATAAAATAGGGAAATATTTTAGGCATGTAAAGTGGTCATATTCCATTCTGGTCCAAATATACGACGGAGAAGTTTAATTTGGTCCCATTTACTGGTGAGGAGTTCAAACTGTTCTATTCTGTGACAGAGACTAGGTAAGCACAAACTGTGGGCCGTGATCCCCACTAAAGTTGTGGGTCAAACAATTGGGGTGGCAAGCTCCCCCTCCTCCAAAGCAGCAATTATTACTGTGGAGATGAATCTAAGCCCTTTGATTTGAGTTGATTTATTATTGTCACATGTATTAGTGACCAGTGAAAAATATTGTTTCTTGCGCGCTATACAAAGCATACCATTCATAGAGAAGGAAATGAGAGAGTGCAGAATGTAGTATTACAGTCATAGCTAGGGTTTAGAGAAAGAAAAACTTAATGTGAGGTAGGTCCATTCAAAAGTCTGATGGCAGCAGGGAAGAAGCTGTTCTTCAGTCGGTTGGTAAGTGACCTCAGACTTTTGTATCTTTTTCCGGATGGCAGAAGATGGAGCAGAGAATATCCGGGGTGTGTGGGGTCCATAATTATGCTGGCTGCTTTGCCGAGGCAGCGGGAAGTGTAGACAGAGTCAATGGATGGGGCCCTAATGGAACTCTTGCAATGGGCCACTTTGATAGAACTCCAATTCCCTGGATGGTTATTGTTTTGCTGCCTTGAGTTTTATCCAGTAGTATTCATACTCAGGCCATTAATGATAGGTCACTCACTGCCTCCCTCCTGCTTGCTTTGCTGCCTGTCATCTTGGCGCCCATCTCCTCAGTCCTTGCTCACCGTGAGGGTTTGTGGCTGGGAAATGATGAGTTGAGAGAGACGGCAGTGACAGCAGGATCAGATAGTGGAAACGAGGCAGCGAGTGTGAGCAACAGTGAGGTGGCAACTGGAAGCCTTGGAAAGCAAAAGGGAAGCGGCAAGTTTTGAGAGGCATTCTCTCTCGGTTGCTGGAAAAAATTGGGGCAAAGTTTGGAGCCTTCAAAATGATACCGAGGCTCACATCACTCTGTTCTCACAACTCACAGCATCCCCTTCTCTCCCAACCCCTTCCCTGCTCTCACTCTGGGATCACGTCAATTTAATAGCATTAAAATGGGGTCACAGAGGGAAAAAGTTTGAGAAGCACTGATCTCGATGTTAAATGCACACACATACCAGATGGCTGAATCTCCTCAGGCAAAAATACTTCAGAATTCTTCTTTCATTGCACTTTGTAGTTCACCTACCATAGTTAGATTTCTAAATCCCAAATTAATTATAGAGGATGCCAGGATGGTTGACTTTTTTTGTGTGCCAGATTTGGCTTCAAGGTCTTTTCCAACATTAAAAAGCAGAGATTCTAAAGAAGGAATGTAACAATGGAACATTGTCCCCATTGGCACTGCTGTTCTCTTCAGCAGTATTTTTTCACAGATTCTCAAATTAGCTAATCACCCTGAGAACTGTAGGAACTTTACAAATGTTTCTGAAAGTAATATATTGTTCTGCATAGGAAGAACTATATGCTATACTATGGAGAGTCTCCAATTAATTAGAATGTGATTTTTCTTTACTACACAATGTAGTATGTATTGATTTTGAATTATATCCTTACTCGTTCACATCTGTAGACTCATTTGATATAGGATCTATAATGGAAACATCTAGCAACTCTATTATATTATTGCACATGATGCGGGAAAATTTGTTCTCTGGTTAACAAGCATTTTCTCATTTCCAGCAACAGAAATCTATATTTATTTAAAATGTATGAAGGGTGTTAAGCTTCTTAATAGAAGTCGAATGAATGATGAGTAGGAATGGACAATTTTGGGGTGCAGATTGAACACTTGGGCAGTACGGTGGCCCAGTGGTTAGCACTGCTGCCTCACAGCGCCAGGGTCTCAGGTTCAATTCCGGCCCTGGGACACTGTCTGTGTGGAGTTTGCACATTCTCCCCGTGTCTGGGTGCTCCGGTTTCCTCCCACAGTCCAAAGATGTGCGGGTTAGGTTGGTTGGCCATGCTAAATTGACCCTAGTGTCAGGGGGATTAGCAGGACAATTGCATGGGGTTACGGGAATAGGGCCAGGGTGGGATTGTGGTCGGTACACACTTGATGGGCCAAATAGCCTCCCTCTGCATGGTCAGTTTTCTAAAAGTTTTGTGAAGAGATGGCAAGGTTTCATGGAGAGTTCAAGCTTGTTTGACCCGGTTAGCATAAAGTTGACCTCTGGCAGGTGGAATGGGAGAAGATGGAAGGAAGGCAAGTGTAAAATGTCACTATGTGCAGGGAGCACTGGTTGCATTAAACAGTCTTCTAAACGAGAAGGCAGCATGAATTTAACAAGCTGCCTATATCGCAATGAAAAATGCAAGTTAACCACGACCCCTTCATTTGTTTTTGGGGTTATCCAGTTTGTTTTTAAAGGTGAATATCCCACCAGAATCAAATATAAAGCTATTGTTTGTTGACAAAGATGTGATGACGGGCGGCACGGTAGCACAGTGGTTAGCACTGCTGCTTCACAGCTCCAGGGACCTGGGTTCGATTCCCGGCTCAGGTCACTGTCTGTGTGGAGTTTGCACATTCTCCTCGTGTCTGCGTGGGTTTCCTCCGGGTGCTCCGGTTTCCTCCCACAGTCCAAAGATGTGCGGGTTAGGTTGATGGGCCATGCTAAAATTACCCTTAGTGTCCTGGGATGCGTAAGTTAGAGGGATTAGTGGGTAAATATGTAGGGATATGGGTGGGATTAGTGGGTAAATATGTAGGGATATGGGTGGGATTGTGGTCGGTGCAGACTCGATGGGCCGACTGGCCTCTTTCTGTGCTGTAGGGTTTCTAAGATTCTAAGACGTGACTTTCTTGTGCATTGCACCAAGAAAATTTAAATAGTTTATTACTTAGTGTCACAAGTAGGCTTACATTAACACTGCAATGAAGTTATTGTGAAAATCCCCTAGTCACCTCACTCCGGCGCCTGTTCGGGTACACTGAGGGAGAATTTAGTATGGCCAATGCACCTAACCAGCACTTTCGGACTGTGGGAGGAAACTGGAGCACCCGGAGAAAACCCACGCAGACACGGGGAGAACATGCAAAGTCCACATGGACAGTCACCCAAGGCCAGAATTGAGTCGGGTCCCTAGGCTCTGAGGCAGCAGTGCTAACCACTGTGCCACAAGTGAAGGGTAGAGAATAACTTATGAATTTAGCATAAAATAAAGCCATGCTCAGAACACTGCATTTACGCTGAAGCAATCTCACTTAAGGCAGTGTTGACTTCAAAAAGAAACTTCTCTGTTAAAAACATTTAATTACAATGATAATAAATGACAACTGCACTTGTTTTAAAGGAGAGACACTTTCTCCCTCTTCACTTCTTTTGTCCTTTGGTTTGGAGTGATCTTAGAAAACTCAGAAATCGTTTTAGCTTCTTGCACCTGGAAGTGTTGACTGAAAAAGGAAAAAAGTATTATTGCTTGAATAAGCTATCAAATTCTGATCAGGAGCGAGAGGAAGATAATTTCCTACTTAGGCAGTGTCTCCGAATGTTAGTCACTGTCATGTTATTATTCAATAGCTTTAGTCCTTTGATCTATTATCTATATATATAATATATATATATATATTCATCTATATGTGTATTGTGCTAACTAACTTCAAGGCAATCCTTGACAGACATGAAAGTCTTTGTAGATTTAATGTTAAAACCAGAGAAAAAAGTAGAAGTTACAAAAGAGAGCTGATTATTCTGCCCAAATACTTGAATATTCTAGCTTGATCTGATCTCAGTTAACTAATCTCATCTAGCGCAACATTATATAGCACCATTAATTCTCCATGAACAAAGGAGGGGACTGGTTCATCATGGCTTCCATTCCTGATTACTAAACAGGATGAAATGCTGAGAGCAGGATTAACCCATTATGGTCAAAGAGTCATCTCACACTCACGATTCAGGCTTGAATGTGGACTATACCCACTTGCATGAGGAAGCGAGTATCTGGTGCCCATGAAACAAAATCATCAAGGTGGAGATAGAGATAAGAGATCCCATGACCAATAGATCTGATCAAAGCTCTGCAATCCTGCCACATTCAGTCATGAATGTCTTAAAAATACCTAGTTCATTGTTCATCTTAATATTTTAGAGATAACTTTTAGTTTTAGGAAGACTAATGTTTAACTGCAGAAAATGGGATAAATGCAAAAAAGCAGCTGAAAGACTATTACGCTCAAAAGGTTGGGGCCATGTCAATTTAATGGGTTAACTGCTAGAAAGGTATGATCATATCAGGCAACATGCTGGCACAGTGGTTAGCATTGCTGCCTCACAGCACCAGGAACCCAGGTTCCATTCCAGCCTCAGGTGACTGTGTGTGGAGTTTGCACATTCTCCCCATGTCTGTGTGGGTCTCCTCTGAGTGCTCCGGTTTCCTCCCACAGTCCAAACATGAGGGGTTAAAATGATTGGCCATGTACAAAGATTGGGGTGGCGGGGGGCATTCTCTCATCCTCCCATCCCACTGCGCTGATTTTTCACTGCAGTGGGCCAGGAGATTTAGGAGGTGAACCCCTGTCACTGCTCAGGGAGTACAGTGCCAATGCCCAGGGGACCTTAGCACTGCCCACCAGGCATGGGGCAGTGCCAAGGGGTAATCTGTGGGGGTCACTTGGGCTGAGTGACAGAGAGAGGCCTGCAATCGGGGCTGGTAATTGGCATTGGGGAGGGGGGGGTGGTGGGTGCTGGGTCTGCAGTGGGGTAGGCACTGCGTGTGGGAGGGGGGGGGGGGACCCTGGGGGCTGGGGAGATTTGGTCTGTGGGGGAGGAGGGGATCGAGGCTAGCCTGGGAGACCAGTGATCAGGAGCCGTGGGAGGGCGTGGAGGGCCGGCATTGCGCGGATCATGGGGCTAGCCAGTGATCAAGCTGGCCAGCAATCGGCGCCGATCTTGGCACTGACAGATTGGCACATGCGCAGTGGCCCGCTCAGCGCAATGCTGCCGGCCTCTTCAGCAAGAATAAGCCCTGCCCACTGATTTTTTGTGTGATTCACGCTGGTGCATTTAGCAGTGGACAGAGTGTGGGAATTCTTCCCTGAACTCCCACTGAAAAAACTCCAGTTTTCACGTGAATTCAACACTTAGAATTTTTTTGGGAGAATCGCCCCCGTGCAGTTTAGGTGGATTAGCCATGGTAATTGTGCGGGGATAGTGTAGAGGGTAGGGCCTGGGTGGAATGTTCATTTGGAAAGTCAGTGCAGACTCGATGGACAGACTCACTTCACACGCACAAACAATAGCTATTGTTAAACCATAGAATCCACAGAATCTCTACAGTGCCGAAGGGGCCATCCATCCCATCAAGTGTGCCCCAAATCTCCAGAAAAGCATCCCCCCACCCCCCCCAAATTCCCATAACCCTGCGCATTTACGATGGCTAATCCCCCTAACCTGCACATCTTTGGACTGTAGGAGGAAACACAGTAAGAAGTCTAACAACACCAGGTTAAAGTCCAACAGGTTTATTTGGTAGCAAAAGCCACTCGCTTTCGGAACAGGCTGTTCCTTCGTCAGGTGGGTGGGAGTTCTGATCACAAACAGGGCACAAAGACACAAACTCAATTTACATGAATAATGATTGGAATGTGAGTCTTTACAGCTAATCAAGTCTTAAAGGTACAGACAATGTGAGTGGAGGGAGCATTAAGCACAGGTTAAAGAGATGTGTATTGTCTCCAGACAGGACAGCCAGTGAGATTTTGCACATCCAGACAGGTTGTGGGGGTTACAGATAGTGTGACATGAACCCAATATCCTGGTGGAGGCCATCCTCATGTGTGCGGAACCTGGCTATCAGTCTCTGCTCGGCGACTCTGCGCTGTCGTGTGTCGTGAAGGCCACCTTGGAGAACGTTTACCCGGAGATCAGAGGCTGAATGCCTGTGACCGCTGAAGTGCTCCCCAACAGGAAGAGAACAGTCTTGCCTGGTGATTGTCGAGCGGTGTTCATTCATCCGTTGTCGTAGCATCTGCATGGTTTCCCCAATGTACCATGTCAATTGATGCACTATCAATTACGACACGAAGACTCCTGTGAGTGAGGGAAACTAATAGGCTTTCATTCACAGAAAACAGGAGCACACCCTTGTAGCTGACCTGGTCTAGACTGAGGCGAGGAGGAGGGACCATCATCTTTATACCCCACTCTGGGTAGAAAGGGAGGAGTCTCAGGTGGAAAGGGAGGAGTCTTGGGCCAGGTGCAGCATGGGCGTGTCCAGGCATATACATGTAGTAACAGTGGTTCACCACATTCACCCCTCCTTTAAAAAAAGAGTCCGGCGGGGTGGGTGGAACCATATGTACAGAGGTATGAGGATATATATACACATAAGAGTCACAAGCTGAGGTAAGGCATCGTCCCTTCACAGGTTCAGCCTGTCGGGCGGCTTGATCAGTCGCTGTGACCGCCGCAGTACCAGTTGGGGTGTTGCTTCCGATGGCAGGGTAGAGCCACTCGAATCCACCGTCGTCCCTTCTGGTCGGGTCCTGCGTGGTGACTCCGGGGGCTCAGGCGAGCTGCGTACAAGGGGCAAAGATGTAAGCGGACCTGGTGCTACCTGAACAGAGGGGTTTAGGGATGTGGGGTGGGGGGTCATAGTGGGCTCCGGGGCACCCGCAGGCGCCAGGTCCCGGATAGAGACCGTGTCCACCGGCCCATCGTGGTATGCCATATTGGGGGTTGGCATGGAAGAGCTGGACTTTTTCAACGAGGGGGTCTGACTTATGGGGTTGTACATGCCTCTGGAGCAGAACGGGGCCTGGGTACGCCAGCCACAACGGTAGTGCGATTCCCGAGGAGGACTTCCTCGGGAAAGCAAACATCCGCTCATGGGGGGTGGCGTTGGTGGCCGTACACAGGAGGGACCGAATCGAATGTAGTGCATCGGGGAGGACTTCTTGCCAGCGGGAGACTAGAAGGCCTTTAGACCATAGCGCTAGTAAAACGGCCTTCCAGACTGTCGCGTTCTCCCTCTCTACCTGCCCGTTACCCCTGGGGTTATAGCTGGTAGTCCTACTCGAGGCTATGCCCTTGGAGAGCAGGTACTGATGCAGCTCATCGCTCATGAATGAGGTTCCCCGGTCGCTGTGGATGTAGTTAGGGTAACCGAACAGGGTGAAGAGGCCGTGCAGGGCCTTGACGACCGTGGTTGAGGTCATGTCCGGGCAGGGGATGGCAAAGGGGAATCGGGAGTACTCATCTATAACGTTGAGGAAATAGATGTTGCGGTCAGAGGAAGGAAGGGGCCCTTTGAAATCGACGCTGAGGCGTTCAAAGGGGCGGGTGGCTTTTATGAAGTGTGCCCGGTCCGGCCAATAGAAGTGCGGCTTACATTCTGCGCAGACCGGACAGTGTCTGGTTATAGACCGGACGTCCTCAACAGAATAGGGCAGATTACGGGCCTTCATAAAATGGTAGAGCCTGGTGACCCCCGGGTGACAGAGGTCATTGTGGAGAGTCTGTAGTTGGTTCACCTGCGCGCTGGCACATGTTCCGCGAGACAGGGCATCCGGGGGCTCATTGAGCTTCCCGGGCCGGTATAAGATATCGTAATTGTAGGTGGAGAGCTCAATCCTCCACCTAAGAACATAAGAACATAAGAAATAGGAGCAGGAGTAGGCCATCTAGCCCCTCGAGCCTGCCCCACCATTCAATAAGATCATAGCTGATCTGAAGTGGATCAGTTCCACTTACCCGCCTGATCCCTATAACCCCTAATTCCCTTACCGATCAGGAATCCATCTATCCGTGATTTAAACATATTCAACGAGGTAGCCTCCACCACTTCAGTGGGCAGAGAATTCCAGAGATTCACCACCCTCTGAGAGAAGAAGTTCCTCCTCAACTCTGTCCTAAACTGACCCCCCTTTATTTTGAGGCTGTGCCCTCTAGTTCTAGCTTCCTTTCTAAGTGGAAAGAATCTCTCCACCTCTACCCTATCCAGCCCCTTCATTATCTTATAGGTCTCTATAAGGTCCCCCCTCAGCCTTCTAAATTCCAATGAGGACAAACCCAATCTGCTCAGTCTCTCCTCATAATCAACATCCCTCATCTCTGGTATCAACCTGGTGAACCTTCTCTGCACTCCCTCCAAGGCCAATATATCCTTCCGCAAATAAGGGGACCAATACTGCACACAGTATTCCAGCTGCAGCCTCACCAATGCCTTGTACAGATGCAGCAAGACATCTCTGCTTTTATATTCTATCCCCCTTGCGATATAGGCCAACATCCCATTTGCCTCAGTATCTTATAATTCTTAATCTTGCCCCTCTGCGCGTTGTTGAACATGAAAGCCACTGAACGTTGGTCCGTGAGCAAGGTGAACCGTCGGCCAGCTAGGTAGTGGCGCCAGTGTCGCACTGCTTCGACGATGGCCTGAGCCTCCTTCTCGACCGAGGAGTGTCGAATTTCCGAGCCCTGAAGGGCTTGTGAGAAGGCGGCTACAGGTCTGCCCGCCTGGTTGAGGGTGGCGGCCAGGGCGAAGTCAGACGCATCACTCTCCACCTGAAAAGGGGATTGACTCGTCCACAGCGTGCATCATGGCCTTTGCGATGTCTGCTTTGATGCGGTTGAAGGTCGAGCGGGCCTCTCCCGACAGGGGAAAAAGGGTGCATTTGATAAGCGGACGGGCTTTATCCGCGTAGTTAGGGACCCATTGGGCGTAGTATGAGAAGAAGCCCAGGCATCTCCTCAGTGCTTTAAGAGTGGTGGGGAGGGGAAGTTCTATGAGGGGGCGCATGCGGTCGGGATCGGGGCCGATGACCCCGTTTTCCAGCACATATCCCAGGATGGCGAGGCGGTGAGTGCGGAAAACACACTTCTCCTTATTATAGGTCAGATTCCGGAGAGCGACCATACGGAGGAATTTATTAAGGTTGGCGTCGTGGTCCTGCTGATCATGGCCACAGATGGCGACATTATCCAGGTACGGGAAGGTGGCCCATAGCCCGTTCTGGTCCACCATTCGGTCCATTTCACGCTGGAAGACCGAGACCCCATTGGTGACGCCGAAGGGAACCATAAGAAAGTGGTAGAGGCGGCCATCCGCCTCGAAAGCCGTATATTTGCGGTCCTCCGGGCGGATGGGGAGCTGGTGGTAGGCCGATTTGAGGTCGATCGTGGAGAACACCCGGTATTGCGCAATCCGATTGACCATGTCGGATATGCATGGAAGGGGATACGCATCCAGCTGCGTGAACCGGTTGATGGTCTGACTATAGTCAATGACCATCCGGTGTTTCTCCCCAGTTTTGACCACTACCACCTGCGCTCTCCAGGGGCTGGTGCTAGCCTCAATGATCCCTTCCTTCAGGAGCCGCTGGACCTCGATCCTAATGAAGGTCCTGTCCCCCGCACTGTACCGTCTGCTCTTAGTGGCAATGGGCTTACGCTCGGGGGTGAGGTGTTCGAATAGCGGTGGAGGGGTGACTTGGAGGGTTGAAAGGCCGCAGGTGGTGTGCGGTGGGTAATCGAGGAACTGTGGGTTGCAGACCGAGATCGGGGAAAGAGGCCCATTGTACTGTAGCGTGACACTCTTAAGATGGGTCATGAAATCGAGCCCTAAGAGTACGGGAGCGCAGAGGTGTGGGAGCACCAGGAGCTTAAAATTTGCATAATCGGTCCCCCGAACTGTAAGGGTCACCACACAGTACCCGAGGACATCCACGGAGCGGGACTTTGAGGCCAAGGAAATGGTTTGTTTGACTGGCCGTACCGAAAGGGTGTAGCGGCGCACAGTATCGGGGTGGATGAAGCTCTCCGTACTCCCGCTGTCAAACAAACAATTTCCCGCGCGGCCATTTACCTGTATGTCCATCATGGACCTGGCGAGCTGATGTGGACGAGACTGGTCCAGCTGGATCGCTGCCACCATGGATCCCGGAGAATCATTGGCCAGCGTCCAAAATGGCGGCTCCCTTGTCTCGCATGCGGCTGACGGCGTCCAAGATGGCGGCCCCCTTGACTCCCACGCGGCCGATGGCGTCCAAAATGGCGGCTCCCCGGGCTCACATGTGGTCGCTGGTGTCCAACATGGCAGCTCCCTTGAGTCACACGCGGCTGATGGTGTTCAGGTTTTCTGTTCCCTCGGGTCGCACGCTGCGCTATTTGATTTTGAGGCCGACTTCGCCCTGCAAACTTTCGCATAATGGCCTTTCTTTCCACAACCTGAGCAGAACACCTCCCTTGCCGGGCAGCGTTGTCGGGGGTGCTTCGCTAGGCCGCAAAAATAACACTTTGGGGCTGCCACGGCCACAGCAGTCGAGTCGCTGGTGGGGCGCTGTGTGGCAAAAGTCTGAGGCCCTCCTAGGTACTGGGATGATAGTGGCCGTGAGGCCCACGATGTCGCGTGATCGGGCGCGTACGCCTCGAGGTTACGGGATGCCACTTCTAGGGATTCCGCGAGTGTCACAGTTTTTGGAAGGTCTAGCCCACCTTGTTCTAGCAGGCGCTGCAGAATATAGTTGGATGCGATGCCCGTAACATAGGCATCGTGGATTAAGTCCTCTGTATACTGCGCAGCGGATACAGCCTTGCAGTTACAGGCCCTGCTGAGCGCACACAGTTCGCAGAGAAACTGTGTGTTTGATTCTCCCGACTGCTGTTTACGGGTAGCTAGCAGATGCCTGGCATAGACTTCGTTTGTCTGTTGGCTGTATTGGCTCTTTAGGAGCGCTAGCGCGTCCACGTACGTTTCTGCATCACAGATGGTGGCAAAAACTGCGTCGCTTACCCGGGCGTTGAGCACGTGCAGCTTGTCTGCATCGGACCGGACGGCCGTGGAGGCTCTGAGGAAGGCTTCGAAGCACTTCAGCCAGTGATTAAAGCTGCTGGTGGCCCCCGGAGCTTGCGGATCCAGGTTTAGGGTATCGGGCTTTAAAAGTTGCTCCATTCCGTTTTTTTTTTCTCTGTGAATAAAATTGATGCACTATCAATTACGACACGAAGACTCCAGAGAGTGAGGGAAACTAATAAGCTTTTATTCACAGAGAACAGGAGCACACCCTTGTAGCTGACCTGGTCTAGACTGAGGCGAGGAGGAGGGACCATCACCTTTATACCCCACTCTGGGTGGAAAGGGAGGAGTCTCAGGTGGAAAGGGAGGAGTCTCGGGCCAGGTGCAGCATGGGTGTGTCCAGGCGCAGCATGGGTGTGTCCAGGCATACACATGTAGTAACAGTGGTTCAGCACACCAATATACCGGCATCTCCACATCATGACTGTAGGAGGAAGCCAGAGCATCTGGAGGAAACCCACACAGACAGGGGAAGAAGGTGCAGACTCCACACTGGGCTGGAATTGAACCTGGGTCCCTGGTGCTGTGAGGCAGCAGTGCTAACCACTGTGCCACCTTGCTATCACATTTTTGCTATCACATTTTGGTGGTTCTTCCACCAAATGGTTCTCCCAATACTTTTACATAAAAAGACAGATGATTTTTGTCATTTCACTGCTTTGTGTAGCCTCCCAGTTCCTGCAACAGTTATCAACTTGTGAAAAGTGCTGTTTCTGTCTCTTGTGTTTATTATGTAAATTTTCATGACTGTTTGTCTGTAAAGACTTCACCTGCCATTTCCGCAATCCATTGGTTTAACATTTCAATTTCAGGTAAATTGGAAATTCCTATTTCAAGGTTCATAGGATACAGTGCAGAAGGAGGCCATTCAGCCCATTGAACCTGCACCGACAGCAATCCCACCCAGGCCCTATTCCCGTAGCCCCATGTATTTACCCTGCTTGCCCCCCGACACTAAGGGGAAATTTAGCATGGCCAATCCATCTAATCCACACAACTTTGGACTGTGGGAGGAAACTAGAGCACCCGGAGGAACCCCACACAGACGTGGGGAGAATGTGCAAACCCCACACAGATCGTGACCCAAGGCTGGAATTGAACCGGGGATCCTGGAGCTATGAGGCAGCAGTGCTAACCACCGCGCCACCATGACACCCTTAGGCCATAAACTATCTTTTTTTAGCATGCACAATGAACCGAGACTCTCCCCCTCCTCCTGTACTTTGTTCTTGTTGAGTTTTAAGTTTAAGTCACGAAGTTCAGATGGCCTGGGACCTGAAATCAGCAAAATTTGTTTTTTTGACTCTTCAGTTGGTAAATCCACACTGACTTTGTTTTCAGTCCTCCTGGAGTATTCAATATTTTTTATTTTTGCGTAAGACTTTCCTTAATTCCTGTATTTCTGGGATGGGTTTTTTCCTGATCTCTCTCATGTCCTTGGCTGGGACTTCATTACCTCGAGATGTCTGTTCAGACTTCACTGCACTCACCTGAGCACTTGAACTTTATGAGGCATCCTCCGCACTTCCTGCTTATCCCTATTTAATTTTTTCAGCACACCTCTGTTGTATTTCTTTTGCTGTTCGTTATTTTCATTGCAGCGTTTTTGTTCTGCTCTCGGCTCTCTTTTCAGCCTTTATAAATTCTGGTGGTTTTGTCTCCACCTGTTGGATCCTTGCAGAAGTTTCCTCAGCCCTTTGAGTCTGAAGAATGTCCCTTTTTTAGCCTTCCCAGCATTTACAGTCTCTGCAGACTGTTCTGGAGCCTCTGGGGATAATACACTGCATCTTACCAGGATTTTCCTCAGTAATAGATCCTAGCCTGGCATGGGCTAGCGTGGAATTACTCCAACTGCTACTAATTCTGTAATTAACTTACTCTGCAGGTATATCCAGAATCAGAGAACCTCCAAGCATATCCTGGTAAGTCCCTTCACAAGCACTTTGACATCTACTCTGCTTTTGGGTGGAAAATCTCCATCTTGTGCCACAACCAAAGTCTGCTTGCAGCCAGCATCTCTGAAAATGTTAATCTCTTTTTCTGGTTTCTCAGAAAAGCCTGGAGTCATTTTCCCTTTAAACAAAACATTTTTTATATCTACCCTGGCCTGCTTTACATTGGAACATGAACTTACAACTTTCATGGCCAACAACACTGTTTTAACCACAGAATTCCCTGTTCATTTATCCTTGTAATACTAACAGTGTTAAGTTAAGAACAATGTATAATTTCAAGTTGAAGTAAATATATATAATGTATACGTATTAAGAAAGGTGAAAATAGCTTCAATTTAATTTATATTTTGTTTATGAAGCTTGGTGCCTCAGAGTCTGGATAGACCTGTGACAGGTTTGAGGTCTTTTTGGGTTTGTTTGTACATATACATTTTGAGTGAGGTGTTACAATTCCTGAAGTGAAAGGGATGTGTTATAAAGGATTAAAAGTTCAGCGAACTTGGAAAAAGAACACAAATTAGAAGAGCTTTATTGTTGCCTTGCAACAATGATTCAGGGACGCAGACGCAGAAAAGACAGGGGGTGAAAGTTTCCAGCCAGCGGGATGTTCTAGTCCTGCTAAAGAGCACCCCGCCCCCTCCCCACCTCTCCTCCGTCATGGGCTTTCTGGTGGCAGGATGGGTGAGCTATGCAAATTGCCACTGACATTGGCAGGATGGAAGATCCCACAGACAGCCAATGGCGAATTGCCTCCACCACAAGAAGATCTACCATGGGAAGACTGGAAGATTCCAGCTAGGACTTCAGTGACTGTTGGTCAGAGAGAGAACACAGGGATTGTAAACTGCCTGAGAAGAAAAACTGCAAGGCAAGTGGACAGTAGTTAACTGAATAATCAGTTATGGGACTCAGTAAAGTGATCAGTTTAGAGAAGGTGCCACTGGAAGACTGCGTATAGGGAACTCATTTGTTCGCTCTGCAACTTAAGAAACAATGGGGTAAATTTTCCGGTCCTGCCTGCCACGGGTGGGACCAAAGTTTTACCAGACCAAAGTGCGTTGGAAGTAGGTTGAGCAAGTCCCTTCTCTTCTCCCCTCCTGTCTTCTCCTCTTTAAAGTTGAAGACTTGTTCATCCTTTGTACATCACTCTCCTCTCTCAAGATAAATTTTTCTTTTGTATTCTGCTCTCCTATCCCTCCATAGCTTATGGGAATTATGGAATCTAAATTTACTTTTGTTCAAAGGCTTGTTGTATTCATCAGCCATTACAACCACATTCCTTGTTTTTTTTCTCCAAATGGGTCTTAATGTTGAGGGGATCCTTATTCTTGAAATGTTCCAACAGAATTATCTCTCTTAATCTTATCCATTGATCAAAGGCCATGTGAGTCTCTCTCAAATTCATTGTAGGGCTGGGCAGCCCTTATTTTTGGGAATTTCTGAGGTATACCTAGTGTACTAACTCATGCCTTTTAAATGACAGTTTTAGTCTGCTCCTAGTCCACAGAAATTCCTTTGCCAAATGGATTATGCTTCAAAGCTCTCCCAGCTAACTTGTTTTGGGGAGAAGAGGGTCCAAGACTCTTTTGGCCATTTCAACTTCTTAGAATTATCTCAAGAGAAATAAGGTAGAACACAACTGCTTCTTCATTAAATTTTGTCACTAGTCGTAAGTGTTTCAAAATATTAGAACTTTGCTCTGTATCCAAATTAGTATCTGAACTGCTATTGGCACCTACATTATCCAATTTCAGTCCTGCATTCGCCAGCTCAAACTGTCTGATCTCTCTTCCTCTTTGGATTTCCCTTTTCCCTTTTCTTTCCTCTCTTTGCCTTTGGAACTCTAATTCCATTTTCCATATGGTAATATCTCTATCTGTCTGAATTCAGACTTACTTGAATATATCTTGAATAAGAGAACCTCCAAACATTTCCCGGTTAATCCTTGCACTTGGTTGAATTCTAACTAATGCTACTTACTCTATCAGCTTCTGGTTCCATGTTTGTTTCCTCTGATTCAGTATCAAAGTGATCAGCAAGAACTTGGATGATTTTGATCTTCCTTGCTTTTGGTCTTACATTTACTTCTACCTGCTTGACTACAACTTTTAGTTGCTCAGTGGTCAATGCTTTTGTAGCAGCCCAGGTTACCTCAGCCTGGATCGCAAATGTTTTGGCATTGAATGTGGCCAATTTAAGTACTGTGAACACAATGGAACTATGAGAAAACCTGTTGACTGGTTTTCTTTAACAATTTCAGTGATCAATTTCACCTTCCGATTGTCTAATGTTTACAATCATGGACCTGAGCCCCAATCTATTATGAATTGGTCAGAGGTTAGGATTGTTACCTTTTCTTCCTCACCTTTCGACTAAGCAGAACAAGATGTGTTTCAAAGAAGACATTATATATTCCCTTTATATGTGGCTCTCTAGAACAGACAGACACAAGAGGTGTTCTCATAAGTTAAAAAAAAACAAGCAGAAATGAATATTTATGTCTGAGCACACATACACACACATGCTGCAGGCGTGATGATCACCTTTTACAGTGGTTTACTCCTTGCAACAGTATGTTCCTGACTTAACTTCAGTCGAGGTTGTGGTTGACTCCTATTAACAACAAAACAAAGAACAATACAGCACAGGAACAGGCCCTTCGGCCCTCCAAGCCCGCGCCGCTCCCCGGTCCAGGATTGAATCCTGAATCCAGGATCCCCGCCCAATTTTCCAGCCTATCTACATACTAATATCCTATCCACCGAGCTGTCCCTCACAGCTATGATGCTTTGTTCATCACAACCTATTAACTCACCCCTACCCCCCCATTCCAGACCATGTGATCTCCAGGGAGAGGCGAAAACCCAGAGTGAAAACCCCAGGGCCAATATGGGGAAAAAAAAATCTGGGAAATTCCTCTCCGACCCCGAGGCGATCGAAACGAGTCCAGGAGATCACACTGGCCCTGATCGGAAAATGCTTCCCAACCCTATTCATTTCCACTTCCACGAACACCATATGAATTCCCTGCCCCCGAGACAGGTTCCCAGGTGATGATCTGACTTGATCCTCAAAATCTGTACATAAAAGGATAGCCCAACTTCTCAACCTGTTAATGGATTCTAGGTGGGTGGATCTCTTCCTTCAATGGTGTCTTTGTCTCCCAGACTAACAAACTGACTTCCAAGGCTGTTTTCAAGATGTATTGTTAATAAATGTTTCTTATTACAAGCTGGTTTCTGTCAGATGACCATAGTGTCCGTATTCCCACTGTCCACACTAACGGTCCCTGATGACATTAGCATTGATGCACAATGAGGTTTTGAATCTCAGTCATCTGCTTGTGAAGTTTCATTCTGTAGCCACTAAGTCTATGTAGTTCTTGTGCATCAGTCTCTTTAGGCAGTTAGACAATGGTAGCTGTTCAAACCACTGGATAGGTCTGTTGCATTGTTGAATGGACCTATCTTGCATTAAGTTGATCTTTCTCTACACCCTCGCTGTGACTGTAACACTACATTCTGCACTCTCTCGTTTCCTTCTCTACGAACGGATGCTTTGTCTGTATAGTGCACAAGAAACAATACTTTTCACTATATGCTAATGCATGTGACAATAATAAATCAAATCAAAATTTTTAACGTCTTCTCAGGAGTGTTCCAAAAGTTTGTTTATATTTTAACGTCCAGTCAGGTTACTCCCAGCCTTGGGCAGTTTCATGTATATTGGCAGACAAGAAGAGAGGTCACCTAACCTCCTTTGACGCCATCTTGTTACAATGCAGATTGTTCATTCTCCATATTGTTTTTAGAGAAAAATAAAGTTGTAATGTTTTCATACATTTGCAGGTACATCTGCAAGGGCACAACATAAGGACTGCTGGTTAAGCTGGTCAACATCATGTATAACTAGATGGAGCATGAGTTATGCAGGCTATTCCCTCTTGTGCCTGAATTTTGCAGTCAAGGCCTTGTATATTTATATAGGTAAGCTGTTCACCCATTTACAGGCCTTCTTGAATATTAGATCAAGTAGACTTTGGGTGTCAAAGAACTGGCTAACACACCCCAACTTTTAACTATTTGTAAGGTACAAACTAGATTACTCTGGCCGTATTTCTACCCCACATTTCGTAAGACCGGGGTTCTTTCTGGTTTTCAATAGGACTGCGTCAGCTTTTGCTAAATTGGCACGTGTGAATGAGGAGCTCGCTATGTGGATAATCAGGCTAACAAGATCAATCTAATCATGGCGCAATGTCATCACATGCAATAAATTGATTAAAGAAAACTCACTCTCACAACACACACCATTAACTATTCATTTTTCAGGCCTTTCTAACATTGCCATTCAATTGCACTCTGTTGCTATCATTTTACTACTTAAGTGAATTAAGAATAATTAGTTTCCAGGCATGTAATGGCTTTAATCAGACAGCAAGAAATCATCAACTTCAATTAAAGAGGTAGTCTTAACAAGGCCATTTAACTAATTACCTCTGCTGCCTGACAATGACTGTTAGGCGGGCTGTTAGGCTCTTTTGTCTGCTTTGCAATAATATTTCAATTACTGCTGTGTTCCCAGTGCATAAACATCTGGGAAGCCAACAGAAACAGAATATTGTGATTGCTAAATTTGCACTATCTGTAATATCAATAAATCTGATCATTGTTCTAATTTTTTCCTCTCCATTTACCTGCTCGCAAATCTGACCATCCTCGACGTGTCGGTGGGTGAAGTTGACCTCTAAAGGTTACATTTAAAGTCTAAGCTTTTTGCTTTTCTGCGAGCAGATGTCTAGCTGTCAGTTCCATTCAATTGAAAGCTGAGGTTGTGTGTTCACGTGCCTGTCAGGAGATAGAAAGCAAACTCCTGACTGATGAACAAAGAAAGCAAGTAGCTTGATCAAAGCCCATCTTTAAAGAGGTCTGATTCATAAAAGGCTTGGTAAAGTGATTACCACTGCAGGCTAACAACAGTCACGCCTCGCTTCATGATCCCCCCGCTGGGACTTTCGAATCTCGCGGTTTCTTTTGTAAGTGGGGTCAGGATAATGAGTGGTGGTTGGAGAAAGGAGTCGGCTGGCATCGCACTTGGTAACATCAGATGGAGCGGGTGTCGGTCTGCGGGAGGAGCCCCTGATTACAGCCGGGCAAATGCTGTGAACAGCGACCGCGTTAATCAGGAGGGAAGTTCTGCATTTGCTTTTTTACAGCTTCGTTTGCTGCAAAAATAAACAAAAAAAAAATCAGCAACAGTTCCCCTTTCCACATGTTGCTGGGGATACAGGCAAGCTGTTGGTTAACCAAGTCAGCCTTCACTATTATCACCACTTCTTGATTTTTTTTTATTTGTTCATTTGGATAGAATCATAGAATCGCTCCGGTGCAGAAGCAGGCCATTCAGCCCATCGAATCTGCACTGACCCGCTGACAGTATTTTTCCCAGGACCACTACCTCACCCTATACCCGTAGCCCCACGCATTTACCTCACTAATCTCCTAACCTACACATGTTGGGGTACTAAGGGCAATCTAGCAACTGAATGCAATTGAATGGGCAATTTAGCATAGCCAAACCACCTAACCTGCACATCTTTGGGAGGAAACTGGAGCACCCAGAGGAAACCCACGCAGACATGAGGAGAATGTGCAAACTCCACACAGACAGTCACTTAAGGCCAGAATCGAACCTGGGCCCTTGGCGTTGTGAGGCAGTTTTTTTTATACTTTTCCAATTCAATCAAATCAAATCCAATTCAGAGTCTCAACAAGTTGAGACATTTCCAATCCAAGCTGACAAGACAGGGCATGCAATCCTCTACCCTGTCTTGGGTCTGATCTACATGAGCCAAGCTGATTGGAGCAGGCAGAGGTTTCCTCCTCCAAGGCTTGATCTCATTTGCATCTTAGCCAAAAGGCAGAGATGCCGCTTTCAAAAATTGCTTCATGTGAAAATGAAGCTTAAATGCAACCCAATGACCTCAACCAAGTGCAGCATCCGCATAACTACACTTGATCTTAGCCAAAAGGCTGAGAAGCGCCCCGTTGTGAGGCAGTTGTGCTAACCACTCTGCTGCCTCACGCATCGCTGTGTCAACATTTATTGTAAGAAGTCTCACAACACCAGGTTAAAGTCCAATAGGTTTATTTGGTAGCAAATACCATAAGCTTTCGGAGCGCTGCTCCTTCGTCAGGTGGAGTGGAAATGTGCTCTCAAACAGTGCACAGAGACACAAAATCAAGTTGCAGAATACTGATTAGAATGCGAATCCCGACAACCAGCCAGGTCTTAAAGGTACAGACAATGTGGGTGGAGGGAGCATTAAACACAGGTTAAAGATATGTGTATTGTCTCCAGACAGAACAGCTAGTGAGATTCTGCAAGCCCAGGAGGCAAGCTGTGGGGGTTACTGATAATGTAACATAAATCCAACATCCCGGTTTAGGCCATCCTCATGTGTGCTATCAGTTTCTGCTCAGCAACTCTGCGCTGTCGTGTGTCGTGAAGGCCGCCTTGGAGAACGCTTACCTGAAGATCCAAGGCTGAATGCCCGTGACTGCTGAAGTGCTCCACCACAGGAAGAGAACAGTCTTGCCTGGTGATTGTCGAGCAGTGTTCATTCATCCGTTGTCGTAGCGTCTGCATGGTTTCCCCAATGTACCATGCCTCGGGACATCCTTTCCTGCAGCGTATCAGGTAGACAACGTTGGCCGAGTTGCAAGAGTAGGTACCGTGTACCTGGTAGATGGTGTTCTCACGTGAGATGATGGCATCCGTGTCAATGATCTGGCACGTCTTGCAGAGGTTGCTGTGGCAGGGTTGTGTGGTGTTGTGGTCACTGTTCTCCTGAAGGCTGGGTAGTTTGCTGCGGACAATGGTCTGTTTGAGGTTGCGTGGTTGTTTGAAGGCAAGAAGTGGGGGTGTGGGGATGGCCTTGGCGAGATGTTCGTCTTCATCAATGACACGTTGAAGGCTCCGGAGAAGATGCCGTATCTTCTCCGCTCCAGGGAAGTACTGGACGACGAAGGGTACGCTGTCCACCATGTCCCATGTTTGTCTTCTGAGGAGGTTGGTGCGGTTTTTCGCTGTGGCGCGTCGGAACTGTTGATCGATGAGTCGAGCGCCATATCAACATTTATTGCCCATCCCTGAGGGCATTTAAGAGTCAACCACATTAATGTGGATCTGGAGTCACAGGTAGGCCAGACCAGGTAAAAATTTCCTTCCCTAAAGGACATTAGTGAACCAGATATGACAATCGACAATGGTTTCATGGTCATCATTTGACTTTTAATTCCTGATTTTTTTTTAATTGAATTCAAATTTCACCATATGCAGTAGTGGGATTTGAACCCAGGTCCCCAGAGCATGGTTTCTGGATTACTAGTCCAGCGACAATACCATTATCTTCCCTGTTGCTGTACAATGAGCTGTGGTAGCTGATACCCCTGGTTGTTTCCAAATATTGTCGATACCAAAGGTTCATTGATGAAGTCCCCTGAGACTCTGCTTTCACACTAACACTGATGGTTGGACAGTCCTTGATTTATGTATCACAGTCAGTCTCAGTCCATGCTTGAATATATTTGATCACAGCCCACATGTTTGAGTATCATTGGCACTATTGCCTTCATAATTAAAAGTTTTAAAATGTTCTTCCACTAAATATTTCAGATATCCAATAACAGTGGATTTAAATTTAGTATTATAATTTAGGTAGGAGAGGTCAGTCAATACTGATACAACTGAAAATGCCTCTTTCAACCTCAAAAAGTTTGAGAACCACTATGAGTGTAATGGTTCCCAAACTGGAGTCTACAAACTCCTGGGGATCTATGACAGGCAAGAAAGAAAAACCTAAAATGGGAAAAGAGCAGACAGGAAAAAAGACAAGTCGCAGTTTTGTACAAATTAATGATAGTCATACCCATGTGATGAAGTTTTTAGCTATAGAGCTGTCAATCAAAATATAATATTCCTAGAAACCTGCCTCATGCGCCAACTTCACAGCCAGAGGTGCTCGGCTGGTAAATGTGACCTTTGGCTTATGAGACACAATGACAGCTGAGAACAGGCAGGATTGTTTCAAGTCTTTTGCAAAGCATTTTCATATTCAGTATTACAGCTTTTGTAAAGAGCTCCAACCTGTTTTACTACTTCTGCCTGGCAGCATCCTTGATTATTTAAGAGTTGCTGAATCATGCCTTATGCCGTGATTTTGCTACAGGGTAAAGTGAGGAGGCGAGCCCCAGGTCTCCTTCAGCTGGAACCGTTATCGAACCCTGGGCTGTTGGAGCTATTCTCAACCATAAGCTCATCATCTAGCTAACTGAGTTAACCAGTCCCCCTCTGACATGTTAGAGATGATATAAGACACAGAAACATAGAAGATAGAAATAGGAGGAGGCAATTCGGCCCTTTGAGCCTGCTCTGCTATTCATCACGATCGTGGTTGATTGTCCAACTCAATAGCCTAACCCTGCTTTCTCCCCATAACCTTTGATCCTGTTTGCCCCAAGTGCTATATCTAGCCACCTCTTGAATACATTCAATGTTTTGGCATCAACTGCTTCCTGTGGTAATGAATTCCACAGGCTCATCACTCTATGGGTGAAGAAATGTCTCCTACCCTGTATCCTCAGTCATGAATGAGTTTTATAAGCCAACTGTTAATCTATATTAGTTTATGTTTGGAAAAAATCTTGTGATTCTTATACTAAATCCCTTAATTTTTAAGAGTTGTGTGCTGATTTATTAGAGGCTGAGTTGGCATTACCATAAAATATGTATTTATTTAGCTATTTTCCAAGGACCATTAACTCTGTTCCTACATTATGATTCATAGTCTTTGTGAAGCCTATGTGACTAGCAAATGGTTAGACTTCTCTTAATAACCGTGCTATTGTGTAGCTTAACCATCAGCATGTGAGCCATCTCAAGGGCAAAACTGTCGCTGCATTAAGTTTAATTTCCTAATAGCATGAAGCTCCCAACCAGCAGTTAAATTTTAGGAATTACTTGAAGTGTAAGATTTATGTCAACTCAACTTACTAAATAGGTTGTAAATGGCTCTGCAGCATGACTTAGGTTAAAGAGCTTTTGTAATAGAATCCATGAAACCATAGGTACAAATTTTAATTGTGAAATGTCATGGTTGCTCGGATGTTTGAAGAGAACCCCTTACTGGGGAGAGGAGTAGAAACTTCACTAGCTAACACAAGCTGGACATTATCCTAATGAATAGTGTTAGTTTTCACACCCAGCTCTACCTCAGCACCACCATCACTCTCGACTCCTCCACTCTTGCTAAACTACCCTGCCTATCCGACATCTAGTAATGGAGGAGAAGTTTCCTCCAACTCAAATATTGCAAAGACTGCAGACATTTTTTTCAGCCCCCCCTCCCCCCCCACTCGAAACTCTATTACCTAGCTATTGATTCCATCTCTCCTTGGAAACAGTCTCAGGGTAAGCTGCAACAGATTAAGCCAGTCTGTTCACAATCTTGGTATCACATTTGATCCCAAGATGCGTTTCTGATCTCATATTCATGCTAAAGACCACCTAGTAGAACCTCCATAATATTACCAATGTTGCCCCTGTCTCAGTTCATATTCTGCTGAAATCCTCCTCCATATCTTCTTTTCCGCCAGACTTGACTACCCCAATGCTATTCCTCTGGTCTCCCACATTTTACCCTCCATAAACCTGAGGCTATCGAAAACTCTGCTGCCTATGTCTGAACCCACAGCAAGTCCCATTTCCCTATCACCCCTTGGTTCGTTAACCTACATTGGCTCCAAGTCAAGCAACATCTTGATATTAAAATGCTTATCTTGGTTTTAAATCCCTCCATGGCATGGACCCACACGTCCCCAGCCTCTTGTACATTCCCAACTATAATTCCCCACATTGTTGGCGTGCCTTCAGTTGCTATGACTGCATGCTCGGAATTCCCTCCCCGAAAACTCTCCAAATCTCCACCTTAAAAGCTTTGATACCTAGCTCTGAACTCCCTAACCATTGGGACCATTCTATCTGAACTCTAATGAGTATAATCCTAACCAACTTGATCTCTCCTCATATGACAGACCTACCATCCCAGGAATCAGTCTTGTAAACCTTCGCTGTATTCCCTCTAAAACAAGGACATCTTTCCCCAGATAAGAAACTGCACACAATACTCCAGGTGTGGCCATGCCCTATACAATTGCAGCAAAACATCCCTGTCCCTTTACACAAATCCTCTCGCTATGAAGGCCTTCTTTGCTGCTTGCTGTACCTGCGCGATTATCTTCAGCAACTGATGCATGAGGACACCAAGGTCTCGCTGAGTATCCACCTCTCTCAATTTACACTCATTCAAATAATAATCTGTCTTCCTATTATTGCTACCAAAGTGGATAACCTCACATTTATCCAAATTATACTGCAACTGCCATGCATATTTTTTAGTTTATTTATTAGTGTCACAAGTAGGCTTACATTAACACTGTGATGAAGTTACTGTGGCGCCTGTTTGGGTACACTGAAGGAGAATTTAGCATGGCCAATGCACCTAACCAGCACCTCTTTCAAACTGTGAGAGGAAACTGGAGCACCAGAAGACATCCATGCAGACACGGGGAGGACATGCGTGCTCCGCACAGTGATCCAAGCCAGGAATCGAACCCAGGTCCCTGGGGCTGTGAGGCAGCAGTGCTAACCACTGTGCCAACGTGTTGCACGGTGCCCACAAACTCAGCCTGTACAAATCATGCATGCATCCTATTCATAGCTCACCCTTCCACCGAGCTTTGTATCATCTACAAATTTGGAGATAATACATTCAGTCCCATCTTCCATACCATTAATATATAATGTGAACAGTTGGGGTCCTAGAACAGAACCCTGCGGAACCCCACTAGTCACTGACTGCCAATTAGAAAAAGACCCATTTATGCCAACTCTGCTTCCTATCTGCTAACCAGCTTTCTATCCATCACAAGACCTGCAATTACCTGCGATCTCATGCACTTTAACTTTACATAGTAGTCTGTTAAGTGAGACCTTGTTGAAAGGTTGCAGTTTAAAAGTAAAGGCTGTCTTCTCAATCGGTCCACCAACTGTAAAGGCAGACAGCAAAGTAATATTCCAGACAATTAGTGTTTAACGGGAGGCAATGGCCTAGTGGTATTATCGCTAGATTATTAATCCAGAAACTCAGCTGATATTCTGGGGACCTGGGTTCGAATCCCGCCACGGCAGATGGTGAAATTTGAATTCTATAAAAAAATCTGGAATTAAGAATCTACTGATGACCATGAAACTATTGTCGATAGTCAGAAAAACCCATCTGGTTCATTCATGTCCTTTAGGGAAGGAAATCTGCCATCCTTACCTGGTCTGGCTTACATGTGACTGCAGAGCCACAGCAATGTGGTTGACTCTGAACTGCCCTTGGGCAACTAGGGATGAGCAATAAATGCTGGCCAGCCAGTAGCGCACATGTCACAACAATGGAATTGAAAGAAAATCATTTAAATTGGCTTCTTGATTGCTGACTTACCGATTGCTGGTGGGACGTGCATCTGGTTCTCAAGCATGCCCGCCGATACTTATATGATGCCGTTGGGACTCGTGCCTTTGATTTTCTCATGTGATTTCATGTGCTTCCGGTTTGGGCGCTGTAAAAATGCTTGTTCACCAGTTGAGGGGAAAACGCAACTTATTCATTTACAGGTTAAAACTATATGAGGGTTGCAGCCTGCAATCAGCTCCCGAGGTGACTCTGAGTACAGAAGCTCGTGCTTACCAGGGTGATTCCCCCACCCTGATCCCCGATTAGTTCTCTGGATCAAGTGATCCTTACTCTGCACATTGACCCTTAAGGGGACAATCAGCAGAGCCCTCCCCCTCTCAGTCCTTTTGTACTAATGTCAATGTTCAATTTACACAGTACACAATAAAACATCTATTACATGCATTTAATCAATTATAAATTAAGCCTTTCAGGGGGTTTCCAAGTCCTTGTGGAGTGGTGTAACTCCTCTGTCTGGGGTGCTTCCACAGGATTGCTGTCAGCTGATACCACAGTGACAGGTACCTCTTCATGCATAGGCAGTTCTATCCGTTTCCATGGAGACGTCGGTTGGTGCCTGCCACAGGACAACCAGATATTTCAGTGCTAAAACAACTGGCAATGTTTCCTGATGGTAATGTACTTCCTGATGGCACAACTGGCTTCAGGAGGATCTCTCTTTTTCTCAAATGATCTACTGGATCAGACCGGGCTCCAGTTTTAGAGACAACGATTTCAGGGACCCAATTGGACCTACTACCAAAATTCCTCACATGCTGGGTGGTAAGGCGCAGTTCTAATGTGGTTTATGCCATTAAGCATGATGAAGTTTTGAAACTCTGCACCTGTGAATGCTGTTCCATTGTCAGACGCCAAGTCTTCAGGTATTCCATGGGCGGGGGTGGAAAACATTGGCATTATCATTCAATAATAGCATGCAATGTAGATGACTTCACCTCATCCATCCACTGAGAGTGTGCATCAACAATGAATAAAAACATTGTGCCCATGAATGGACCAATATAATCAATATAGACTTGTACCCTTGGCCAGCCAGGCCATTCCCAAGAGTGCGGTAGGGCTGCAGTAGGCAATCTTTGTTGTGATTGACACAGTTCACAGTGCTTGACAATGCTCTGTGTTGGCATCAATGCCAGGCCACTGGGCATAACTTTTGGCGAGAATCTTCATCTTTGAGATGCCTGGATGAGTGCTCTGTAATTCCTTTGGAAGCGACTCTTTGCCTTGTTCAGGGACTCTTGCTCCCCAGGGTATGACGACATCCCGGCAACTCAATTAATAGTTGCGGGGAACAAATGGTTTCATTTCTTCAGAAACTGGCTCATTGGCCAAACCTGTAAGCATCTGTTGTCTCAGTTTGGACGGAAATGCATCTTGACTGGTCCAATAACTAATTTGCTTCGCCAAGACTGGCAACGTGTCCAAAAAATTCAACCCCATGACAATTGCCTGTGGTACTGGAGCAGCTGAAACATTTTCTTGTAAATCTAGGCGGCCAAGTGTTTCCGCACATGGTGCTTGAATGTGTAGGCGGACAAAATTAATGCCTGTCACAAAACCATCCTGAAGCTATCTGTGAGGGTGACCCAACTTAAAACACTGGTTCGTGGTGGTGCTTAGTTTTGATTTTGGAAGGGTGTGAGGAGTTACACAAAATCCCCAGTGAGAAACCCCAGTGAGCCCAGCCATCGTGTAACAATTCCGTAGAATCCATAGAATCCCTACAGTGGAGAAGGAGGCCTTTCGACTCGAGTCTGCACTGGAAGAGCACTCTACCTAGGTCCATTCTCCCACCCCATCCCCGTAATCCCAAACATTGATCATAGCCAATCCACCTAACCTGCACATCTTTGGACACTAAGGGGCAATTTAGCATGGTCAATTCACCTAACCTGCACATCTTTGGACTGTGGGAGGGAACCGGAGCACCTGGAGGAAACTCATGCAAACACAGGGGAGAACTTGCAAACTCCACACAGAGTCACCCAAGGCTGTTGAACCTGGGTCCCCAGCACTCTGAGGCACCAGTGCTAACCACTGAGCCACCTTAATTACTAAATGCTATTTATTATATTTAAGAAAAGACAAATACTCATGGATAGGACTATAATACTCTAAGACAAAAATATATATGAATTATTATATTCTTTAGCAGAATATGCAAGGGGGCCAATAACATCGACCAGTTGGGTAAAGAATGTCATCCATTGTAATTTACCATTCCCAAAAATTACAAACTCAGTTGTGTTTCTGGGGGCCAATATGTTCTTTACAACCTTGACCTTGTCTTCCATGGGGTGTAATCCTTGTGTATCTACACAGTATCCCAGGTAAGTTACCTCAGTGAATTGAAAAGTAAAAGAGGCAAACTCCAGCCTCTTGAAATTTCCTCAGCACTTTTCTAAGTTTGCTAGATGCTCGGCTTCTAAAGTTTTATGTTTATTTATTAGTGTCACAAGTAGGCTTACATTAACACTGCAACGAAGTTCCTGTGAAAATCCCCGAGTCACCACACTGCAGTACCTGTTCGCGTACACTGAGGGAGAATTTAGCATGGCCAACGCACCTAATCAGCACATCTTTCAGGCTGTGGGAGGAAACCGGACAAAACCCATGCAGACACGGGGAGAACATGCAGACCCTGCACAGAGAGTTATCCAAGCCAGGAATCGAACCTGTGTCCCTGGTGCTGTGAGGCACCAGTGCTAGCCACTGTGCCACCCGCTCCAGTTATGAGAACATCATTAAGGTACATCACAACCTGTGGCAGCCCCTGCAGCCCTCTCTCCATTGTGTTCTGGAAAATTGCACCTATTGAAGACATGCCAAAAGACAGTTGTGTATTGGAACTACCCTTTGTGTGTGTTTATTGTATCATAACCTTGGGAAGCGTCATCTAATTCAAGTTGCTGATATGCGTGACTCATATCCAGTTTTGTAGAAGATTGGCCTGCAGTCAGCTTTGCATACAAGTCTTCAATCTTCAGGATTGGCTATTATTCAACTTGGCAACCAGATTAACTGTTAGCTTATCACAAGTAATTATCACAAATACGGATGGTCTTGTCTGCTTTCAATACAGGAACTATGGGTGCAGCCCATTCTGAGAAGTGAACTGGCTGGATAATGCTTGGTTCTTCCAATCGCTTTAATTCAGTATCTACTTTCTCTCATTAAGCATATGGTACTGGTCTTGCCCTAAAGAACCAAGGTGTCACCTTTGGATCCACATAGATCTTCTCTTGCAGGCCTGTTATTTTGCCTAATTCATGCTTGAAGATGCTCTCGTATTTCTTCATCAGGTCAAGCAGTCCTCCTTCCTGCACTTGGAAAATCCATCCAATTTAACTTGATATCCTTAAACCAATCATGGCCGAGAAGGCTTGATCCTTTGCCTGTCTCTGTGATCACAGAGTGTTGAGCAGACTTTTGCCCATAGCTTACAAGTACCATTGCAGTGCCCACTATTTATATGGCTTCTCCAGTAGTTGTTAATTTGGCCACAATACTTTTCAAATTCAATGGTTGAACATCTTGATTGCCTCTTCTAAATCTTCCTGTCTTATTTTTGGCTGAACTCCTTTCTTCCCTCATGGAAACTTTTTCAGTTTTGGGGCCACTGCTGACTGAGGATTCCTGTCCTAACTGGTGAACGGTGCTATTTTGTGAGATCTGTAACTCTTGTGCAACTATTTCAGTGTTTTCCATTGCCTATGCTATCATCATTGCGCGTTTAAAATTTATATCGACCACTGCAAGTAATTTCCATTGAATCACCTTATTATTCAACACACAGACTAATCTGTCTCGTAACATATCATTCAAGATGGCTCAAAAATCGCAATACTCCGATATCTGTTTCAATTTAGTGATATCAGTCGCAATTATTTCACCTGGGGTTTTCCCCCTTGAAATAAATTTGAATCTCTGGAGTATGACTGGTTGTTTAAGCTGGAAATGTGAATTCACCAATTCCACATGCTAACTGAATAATTCAGAGTTGGACATGCTTGGGGCTGAGAGATTGCAAATCAGATTATATGTGTGGGTTCCACATGCACTCAGCAGAATTGCCTGGTGCTTCACCCCCCTCTTTTGTTCATTTGGAAGTAATATCCAAAGTATTGTGTCCAGTCCTCCACAGAGGAGTCAAATGGATCTATCCACCCAAAGAGGGGCATCTTGGTAAGTATTTGTTTCTTTTTTTTTAACTTTAATATAAACTGGATACTCGCAGTCTGAGGATTTTTTTTATCAGTATCGCCAAAGATAAAGATGCTCATTCACCAGTTAAGAGAAAACACAAATTATGCATTTGCAGGTTAAAACTATACAGAGGCTTGTAGCCTCATGGCCGCAATCTGCTCTCGAGATGACTGGAATGCTGAAGCCCGGGCTTACTAGGGTGATCTCCCCCATCCTGCTCCCCGATTGGTTCCCCAGGTCATGTGACCCTTACTCCCCCCATCGATCCTTAAAGGGACAATCACCACAGGTCCGTGCCCACACTCCACCCCTAAATTTCTCACCAGTGCTTTCAACTCACTCGCATCAGATGGGAAACTTGAAGACGAAATTAAAATCGAACACTCTCTTGTCTGTAGACTCAAATCACATATTGATGGATGGCTCCATATGCCATAGTGCAGAGTCACAGACACTTACATCTATAATAAACTGTTAGAAACTAAATTCAGTTAGCAGGACATGGATTGCCCCGAAAACTTATTGTAAGCACATGCAGTACTACTTAATCCAGTAGGTGGCAATAATGGGTGTTTTCAATGTTCAGAGGTGTCACATCATGACCAGCTGCTATTTTATACTTTGAGTAGTTAATCTTTTGATGATACCAACTGCCCAATGGGTTCCCACAAACCCATTTTTCCCCAGTCTAAGATCTTTAATGTCAAAGCAACAATATAAAACATATTTAAAAATTCAAAAAAACCTCTGCACAATTCATAATATAATTTTTTCCAGTGAATTGTTTTTGTGTCTTTTAATACTTTGATTAAAGTTTTTATTCATAGGCCTCAGCCTGTCCCAGATGCCTGGCCATCTTGTTGATATTTGTGCTGTAAATTGTGACTCCGTGAGCGCACTGTATTTCCCAGGATACACCAGTTTATCTTTATTTATTAGTGACACAAGTAGGCTTACATTAACACTGCAATGAAGTTACTGTGAAAATCCCCTAGTCGCCACACTCCGGTGCCTGTTTGGGTTTACTGAGGGAGAATTTAACATGGCCAATGCATCTAACCAGCATGACATTCGGACTGTGGGAGGAAACCGGAGCATGCGAAGGAAACCCATGCAGACATGGGGAGAACGTGCAGGCTCCGCACATACAAGCCGGGAATCGAACCCAGGTCCCTGGCACTGTGAGGCAGCAGTGCTAACCACTGTGCCACCGTGCTGCAGTTGTGCTCAGTCAGTTCTGCTGGTGGGATACTTTCCTTTAGCTTCTAGCATTTTTGGCTGAGTAGGCCTTCTTTAAGTAATTTTGAAAAACAGTATAATTTTGTGGGCAGCACAGTGGTTTCATAGCACTGCTGCCTCACAGCACCAGGGACTCGGGTTCATTTCTGGCTTTGGGGATGGGTGTTTGCACGTTCTCCCCATGTAAGTGTGGGTTTCCTCCGGGTTCTTCAGTTTCCTCCCACAGTCCAAAAAAAAAATGCGCAGGTTATGTTGATTGACCATGCTAAATTGTCCCATAGTGTCAGGAGGATCAGCAGGGTAAATACATGGGGTTGCAGGGATACAGCCTGGGTGGGCTTGCTGTCGGTGGAGGCTGGATGGGCCGAATGGCCTCCTTCTGTACTGTAGGGACTCTATGATTTTCTAAATGAGTGAAAGTACATATACAGGTGTGTGTGTATATTAAACCGATGGGTGGGGAGCGAAAGAGATCTTCAGATACAGGCAGAGTCAAAGGCAGTGGGCTTGTTTTTTAGACTGTGCCAGGGCTGGGGTTGGAGGTGGGATGGTGGGGGAGGCAGCAGTAGCCCACGTAAAAACTTATTGAAGCCATATTCAAAGTAGAGAAATTTCATGACCCTACTGTCACTTTGATTTTCAAAATTAATCATGAGTTGCAGTTGAAGCAAATTAATTATCTTTACCTGTATTTTGCTGACAATAAATGTCAATTCCAGCGACTACATACAAAGGTTCTAATTTTACCAATAATGACAAAGGGAGATATTCTCATTGTTCCCTCTTAAAAAAAAAGAGAAAGTTTAAATTTGAATGCAAAAATACATCTCTGAGGGAAGCAGAGGGGCGTGGTAGAGCAGGAAGGAAACTGGTTGCGGGTCAGGGAACATCTGGCCGTTTGACATGACCCTAAAGATATGGACAGCAATGTGGAAGAGTTGGCGGAGAGTTAAGAACAAGGTGGACAACGGCAGAGCGAGGGGAGGGAAGAAAGTTACAGGAGAGTACGAGTAGCTCAACGAGCAAAAGTTAGGGGAAGTGGTGGTAGAAAGTGGGAGGGTGAAAGAGTTAATAATCACACAAGTTTCAAAATCACATAAGCTGCAAGCTATATCTCAGTCACACAGGGACTATGGGAAAACCACAAGTCTTGATTAAAGTAGACCCAAATAAGAGTCAAAGACCATTTAACTGAATGATGTGCAGCTGCAGCTCATGTTTGCCCATTAGAACAAGGAACAGTGGAAAGGGAGGTTTATATACTATTGGTCAGATATATAGCTATCATTGCTTGATGACACAACATGCAAAAGATATAATTAGTTATCGGGTATAGTTAGGACTTTAACTATAGTTATGGCTATAACTATACTCCATAGTCATAGCTATACCCTTATGTATGCATGACGTAACCTTAATAACTTTTATTCATTCGTGAGACATGGGTATCGTTCGCTGGCCATCCCTAGTTGCTCTTGTACAACTGAGTGGCTTATTAGGCCATTTCAAAGAGCAGTTGAGAGTCAACCACATTGACATGGCTCTGGAATCGCATGTAGGCCAGAGCAGGCAAGGGTGGCAGATTTCCTTCCCTAAAGGACATTAGTGAACCAGATGGGTTTTTCCCGACAATCAGCAGTGGTTTCATGGTCATCAGTAGATTCATAATTCCAGATACTTTTATTAAATTCAAATTCCACCATCTGCTATGGTGGGATTCGAACCCGGATCCCCAGAATATTAGCTGAGTTTCTGGATTATTAATCTCGTGAGAATACCATTTGGACATTGCCTCCCAAACTGTGAGTGGATAAAGATAACTCCTATACTTTTTAGATATATGCTAATTACTTGTAATTGAATTTAAAACTATAGTTGCTTGTGTATTTCTGAATTTTGCACTCTGGCTGTTCTTAAAGATTTAGTCAGGGTCCTGTAGCCACAGTAATAAATCATCTTATTCTACTCTGTGGTTTTGTCTGGCTATTTGAAGGGAAAGATAGTTTTAACTACAACAAGAAGGGCAGAGCCAGCCAAAGCAGTCATGATTCATGTCGGTCAATTTATGGTGGATAACGCCATGTCCATGAGGAATTTTGGTCATGGGTCAAATTGGGTCCCTGGAATCATCTCAAACATTGGAATTTTGTCTTATGAAGTGGACCTAGAGGGAAGGATTGTCTGAAGACACACAACCATTTGAGAAAAAGAAAGATGCCCCAGCAGCCAGTATGACCTTCAGGAAGTATGTTGCAATCAGGAAATGTTGCTGACTGTTTTAGCTCTGAAGTAGCTGGTCATCTTGTGGCTGGCACAACTGACATCTCCATGGAAACAGATAGAACTGCCTGTGCCTGAAGAGGTAGAGTCATAGAGGTTTACAGCATGGAAACAGGCCCTTCGGCCCAACTTGTCTATGCCGCCCTTTTTCTTTTTTAAACCCCTAAGCTAATCCCAATTTCCCACATTTGGCCCATATCCCTCTGTACCCATCTTATCCATGTAACTGTCTAAATGCTTTTTAAAAGACAAAACTGTACCCGCCTCTACTACTACCTCTGGCAGCTTGTTCCATACACTCACCACCCTCTGTGTGAAAAAATTGCCCCTCTGGACACTTTTGTATCTCTCCCCTCAAACCTATGTCCTCTAGTTTAGAGTCCCCTACCTTTGGGAAAAGATATTGACTATCTAGCTGATCTGTGCCCCTCATCATTGTATAGACCTCTAAAAGATCACCCCTCAGCCTTCTACGCTCCAGAGAAAAAAGTCCCAGTCTATCCAGCCTCTCCTTGTAACTCAAACCATCAAGTCCCGGTAGCATCCTAGTAAATGTCTTCTGCACTCTTTCTAGTTTAATAATATCCTTTCTAGAATAGGGTGACCAGAACTGTACACAGTATCCCATTGTGATACCTGCCATTGTGGTTTCACCTGACAGCAATCCTGTGGAAGTGCCCCAGACAGAGGAGTTACACCACAAGGATTTGGACCCCCGAAAGACCTAATTTATAATTGACTAAACTCATGTACTAATTGGTTAATTGTTGTGGACTGTGTAAATTGAATATGGACATTTGTATAAAAGGATTTGCGGGAGGTGGTGGGGGGATACGGTGGGGGGATGTGGTGATTGTCTCTGAAAGGATCAATCTGCAGAGTAAGGGTCACATGACTTGGGGAACGTATCGGAGAGCTGTGTTGGAGATAACCCTGATAAGCATGAGCTTGTGTACTCGGAGTCATGTGTGGAGCTGATTGCAGCCATGAGACTGCAAGCCTCTGCATGGTTTTAACCTGTAAGTAAATGAGTGGTGAACAAGCAACCTTACAGATGGTTTTTACAGAAACTGAATATTGAAGGGTGGTCTGCCAATCGCCTATCAATATGGGAGCGCTGTGACTAGAAACCTGAAGGAAGAATGGGTCAGAAGAGATTGAAGGCTGAAATGCCTTTGGCTCCTTTCGGACCACCAGGCCACACATAATATTTCCCACCTGTTAACCACCACCCACCACCACCCCCCCCCCCCCACCTCCCCCCCCCCACCCCCCCCCCCCCCCCCCCCCCCGCCCACACACACACACACTCCCTAATATGCCACAGTTCCTTTCAGATCTTCAAAAAAACTCCACAATTCCCACCCTCTGCCTCACTCCAAAGTTTTTTACATTAACAATCATTAATAATCATTTGAGCAGCACGGTGGCACAGTGGTTAGCACGGCTGCCTCACAGCGCCAGGGACCCGGGTTCGATTCCGGCCTTGGGTCACTGTCTCTATGGAGTTTGCATGTTCTCTCCGTGTCTGCATGGGATTCCTCTGGGTGCTCCGGTTTCCTCCCACACTCCAAAGATGTGCGAGTTACATTGATTTGCCATGCTAAATTGCCCCTTAGTGTCAGGGGGATTAGCAGGGTAAATACATGGGGTTACAGGCATAAGGCCTGGGTGGGATTGTTATTGATGCAGGCTCGATGGAGCGAATGGCCTCTTTCTGCACTGTAGGGATTCTATGATTCCGTGAATAAAATGAATTTCCGGTAACAAAATGCTCAAAAAGTTCACTTATGGTTTCCAAGTTTTTATACAGCAAAGCACCTTTACACCTTAGAGATATTCAGTGTCTTTCTCAGAAAAGTCTTCTTTTAACCAAATATAGAGCCAAAATGAATAGATAGATGGAAATGGATAGCAGCCAAATAAGAGAATCCCAATAATTGAGAATCCCAACTAGATTTAAATTACTTAGTTAATCAAAATGAAATATGTCACATTTTCCACTGAAAAGAAATCCACTCTTTACAAACGATCTTACTCTTGCATTCCAAGGTCAGCACACCTAACCACAGGTAACTGTCCATCGTGGGCCTTGTCAATCTGAGATCAAAATGGAAAAGTTTGTCAAATCTAAACAACAGCTTATTACTATTTTGAATTTGAAACTTGTCTGAAATGAAATTGAGAATTCTCCAATTTGTTCTGAAGCCTCTTGGAAAAAGCAAAGAAACTCACAAATTCTCCGTGTTCACGTATACACTATTTCACTTCACATCAGAGGAAACTATTGATGGACTCTGGACATTCATCAAACGTCACTTGCTCAGCTGTTGTTCCAAACCACTGGCTCAACTGGGAGGAGGTTTTTAGTCAAGGAATTGTGTTGGCCGACTTGAGTCAGGCGTATGGTGGGGGTGTTGGTGTTAGGAGGATCTGAAAGATCTCGGCAGGAGGGAGCAGGGGGTAAGACATGCCAGATTGACTCTCTAATTATGTTCAATCGTCAGGAAATGTTGCCAATGGTATGATGGCGAGAAGGCGGGCAACAAATTTAAATATTTGAATAATATATTAGTGGTCATTTTACCAGGCCATCAGCATTTTGCTGATGGCAAATCAAGCACTTTGCATTTTATTTATTTATTAGTGTCACAAATAGACTTACATTAACATTGCAATGAAGTTACTGTGAAAATCCCCTAGTCGCCGCACTCTGGCGCCTTTTCGGATACACTGAGGGAGAATTTAGTATGGCCAATGCACCTAACCAACACATCTTTCAGACTGAGAGAGGAAACCGGAGCACCTGGAGGAAACCCATGCAGACAGGGGAAGAACGTGCAGACTTCGCACAGACAGTGACCCAAGCAGGGAATCGAACCCAGATCCCTGGCATTGTGAGGCAGCAGTGCTAACCACTGTGCAGATAGCCAAATATATTTTTTTATTCGAAGAGGGGGCTGTGGGCAGGGAATACAGCCCCTATGATATTAACGATTACCTAGAGGGGTTTTCCCTCTATCAGAAAAAATGTTTATGTTCTTTTTGCTATCTTCAGCCTACCTTCTGTAGGCTGCAGGGCTTTTGGCTTCCTCACCCATTCCTGATGGCATGTCTGCGGTTCCTGAGCTGCCAGTCAATCTGATTGGCCCACAGTTCTTTAAGGCAGGACTTCCTTTTGAGTCAGCTGCTGGGCAGTTGACATTTGCAGGGCTGCATTCCCTGACGATGGGCGTAATTCTGTAAACCAGCCTACCAACCAACCAGTTTGGTGAATATAGCGGAAGCCAAAAAGTCAAAAACCCACCACTATAACACTACATTTCAATTCTCCCAATGATGGGTTGATGATTGGCTGGTCTTCCTGCTTGAAGGTGGCATGATTGACATTTGCATTCATTTCCATCTCACGAATGCTCATCAAAATAGCTGCCTGCCGGAATACCGTCAGGTCTTCCAATCTTGCATCATGTCAGGTTAAAATTGCAGTGGTCTGAAACCCGATTGGTAAAGAATGGTGTGCACAAGGTGGTCTTCGGTTCGCCAGAGACAAGGTGAGTGCAACAAAGCCTTTCTACTATTGTGCTGCGCTACTCCTGATGCGTCTTCACCACTGCTGGGACAGAACAGTTCCTGCTCTCCATCTCCATGCTGAGCTGGTCTTCATGGACCACACTGTGCTGCTGGACCCATGGACCCTTCAGTGTCACCGTCTCAGTTCAGTACTGCACCTGGGGTTGGGGAGTACAGAGCTGCCCACACTGGCACCACACATCAATGTCTATCTGGACAGCACTGTGCTATGAGACTTATGCAGCTGCTGCAACAAAGGTCTGAAGTTTGAATGGGAGTTAGAGTGTGGGGTGATGGGTCAGGGGGGTGATGGATCAGGGGGGTGGTGGCACCCTGTTGAAGACAAGGGGGAAGCAGTATGGTCGGATACTTATATTCAGACAATGGGTCAGTAGGGCAAGGGCTCACAATGGCAGGCAGAGGGGCAAGCAAGGAGGTGGATGAAGAAGATGAACAATGGAAGGCAGAGGGAAGGGTGAGGAGAGGGAAACTGGACCCCAACAAGGGGTTCAAAAGAATACCACATCATTTACTGGAAGGAGATGCACGAGACTCCAGAAGTGGTGGGTAAAGGTTCAAGTGGGATATGAGCGCCTTGCAGGTGATGGGCTCATGGGCGGGGTGGGTGGGGGAGCGTGGTTGAATCAAGGAACATACTTCTTCTTGAGGCTGCCAGCCTTCGTCCTCTAGGGTGCTGACACCCTGCACTGTCTGGTGAAGATCAATGGGCTGGAGAGGGTGATATGAGTGTATTGAACTGGTGTTTAAATATAGCTCTGGGACTTTCAAACCAATCAACTGAGGGAGCGCCGACGAATCAGCTGCCTGGCCCACCAGGCGAGTTGGCAGAGAACTTGCCTGTGCATAATTACTGAAGTTGCAAGGACAGAAGCTGGTGCGGGATTGCACCATTCTGATCAATGGGACATGGGCTGCCGGATCCATCCGCCACCACACTTAGGCTGGAATTTTCCAACCTGGTCCGCAGCTGGGATTCTCCGGTGTCACTGTTGTGGACGGGGATTTGGCTGAGCACCAAATTCTCCATTCTCACTGCCATTGGCAGGGGACGTGTAAGATTTCTGGCCTTCGTATCAAAATGGGAGAATTCTGCCCCATGTCTTTGGTGGGGTTTCAAAAAATGTGTTCAGACAGATGAGGTAAAAACTTTATGAAAAGCATTAAAAGATATAATCTAATTCAATTAATACATTTAATCATGTTTTCATATATATATATGTATTGTTTAACATCTTATTTTGGATATTAATAGGTTTTTCGTTTCTAAGAAAAAAATAAGGATTATTTGTTTCAGTGGTTTAACTGGTTCCCCCAATATGCACAGGGATCTATTGACAGGATTTTACTGGTGATAAGATTTGACATTAAAGGCGTGAATCAAAAATCCTGATTATAGGACGTAACGTTGATGAGATCAGGAAGTGCCTACCATATGGAAGACATTTCCCTCTAGTGCAGAATAACATTTATTCAATGTGGGATAATGAGGATCGTGCCAGGAGGAGGGGGTAGGTTCACAAACATCTCTCTGTAACTTCTCTGCCGCAAATGAGAGTCGAGCGACACATGCAATCATCCAGCTGAAGTCGTGACGCTGAGGTGATGAATGTCATACACAAAATCAAGCAGATATTGCAAAGGAATTTCTTGCGTTCCAGAATACGATGAACTCTCCATCAATACTTTGGCTGGGATTTTGGGCCCACGGCAATGGTCTGTGTGTGCATGCGGAGGCGCTGCTTGATGTTGGGATTCCCAACCTTGCCATCTTTTCCTGGTCCCACCGCGCCAGCATGACAGCCCCTGGCCACGCTTCTATTTTTATTTTAAGCCAAGTGCTGGATTATCTGTTGAGAAATGGTGGCTGTGTAGTCGGTGAGCTGCATGCTGGTTTTCTCACCTGAGCCACTTGCTGTAAAAATGATAAAATTCCACCCTCTATATTTTCAAAATTCACAAAAAGGCCACAAAACGGTAGCCACCCAAGGATCACTTGCCTTCTCTTGTGGATTGACACACTCCCCTGTCTCAAGTGGAAACAAAATGAATTTTGTCAACGGATATTGACTCAATGAGCAGAATTTTACCAGTACGCCCGCCCGAGGTTCGTGCGATCCCACCCGAGGTTAACGGAGAATGTCGTTCTCTGAGGCTCGCCTGCTCCCGGAATCAAGGCTGGCGTGCCGGTAAAAATTCCGGCCAAAGCCTTTTCCCTGAAACTAATTCAAAAAGTACATCATTTTCCTCAAATTGACGACCTGGCCACCCACCTTATTTGGTAATTCTCTGGGCTTGCAACAGGTAATATGGGTGAAACAGCCATGCCTGTTGCCTGCTTTTAAAGAGAAAAGGAAGAACGGGGGAGGCAGCAGCATTGTGGGATCGTCATTGGACTAGGGTTTGAATCCCACCATGGTAGATGATGCAATTTGAATTCAATAAAAATCTGGAATTGAATGTCTAGTGATGACTATGAAACCATTACCAATTGCTGTAAAAATTCATTTGGTTCACTAATGTCCTTTAGGGGAGGAAATCGGCTGCCTTAACTGGTTTGGCCTACATGTGACTCCAGATCCACAGAAATATGGTTGACTCTTAACTGCCACTTGCCATGGCCCATCAATTCAAGGGCAATTAGAGATGGGCAATAAATGCTGGACCAGCCAGCGATGTCCGCATCTCAGGAATGAATTTTTAAAAATCAGCTTTGCAGAGAGAGCAGGAGAGAGGCCATCAGAAAGATATTGAACCAGCTGTAGTCAACTCCGCAGCCAAGGTAATAAACAGCATTCCTTGAAAGTGAGAGACAGACTCTCCCCAGCTTGTTACAACTTCAAGTTCACCTGAGAACCATCCTTCTAGAAATTCAACTGCAAGAAGCCTCAGAGCTTACTGAGAATGTTCAGCTGATTGAGAATCTTCCACAGCTAAAAGCATTAACTCATCTAAGAAACTACAGGACTGCCAAAAAATAGATACTGAGAAAATAGAGTCTATATCTAGTCTTTGTGTGAATAATATTGGGCGGGATTCTCTGCCTGCCCTCTCCCCAAGACCAGAAAATCCCACCTGAAATCAACGGACCTTTGCATGGCTCTGTCCCACCCACTACGATTCCCGAGGCAAGTGGGATGGGAACATTCTGCCCATTGTGTATGAGTCAAGTAAGTGAGATGTTGCATTTTTTGAACATCCGATGCAAATAACCTTCTTCATTTGTAAAACTCACAAAAAAACTAGCTGCTCGGATTATTTAGATTGAAACAATCAGTCTGAAGGTGAGAAAATACACACACCTCGCATACAAAACACATTGATCATGGACAATCAGAAAATACACTGGTCTTTTGGGTGACTTTGGCACCGTAATCCTCCGGCACTCTGTCCATTTTTCTGACAGCTGGGAGCTTTGCGCCGGTTGAGGGGTGGGTGGGGAGCCAAAGTACACCAGGGAAGCTGGCTTCAGAGTGCATAGGGTGCCCTGAACTATTTGTGCACGAGGAGACCTCCCCCCACATCTCACAGACACCAGACATTCTCCCCCTACCCCATCATCTTGTTTCCTGCCCCCACCCCACCATCCGCCTTGCTAACACCAACATGGGTCACCAGCATCAGGGCATCAGGACCCTCCAGATGAGTCCCCGGCAGAGAAACCCTAGCATGCCCCCCTCCCCATCATAATCCTCTCCAAGGTCCAGCCCAGTAACATGCATCTTATGCACCCTCTTGGCACTGCCCCAGCACACTTAGGTTGCCCAAGGATGCCAATGGCTAGGGTTCCAACCGGACACTGCCGGTGTGACAACTGGGCACTGCCAGAGTGCAGGTGGGCACTGCCAGGCTGGAACTGCCCAATGGGCCCTGCCCACCTTCAATGGTCTCCGGTCCCCCCCCGGCGTAGCCATGGCATCTGGTCTCCTGGCGCGGCAAACTGGTAAGATCGCGCCCATAAACTCTGTCGGTGACATTTATGAAGAAAAGAACAAGCATGGGTCAGCACCTTGAGGCAGAAACCAGAAGAGTAGAAACAGGTCAGAGCTAGCGTTTTAAGTGTCTTCTGAAAGCAATAACTAGCTAACATGTTCCTCAGGAATTTGATCAGTCAGTTACTGCTGTTAAGTGTTAACACCTGATCGCTTATGGCACATCAAGTGACCTCTCAGCAGACTTTCCAAAGACCCCAGGGACATTTTTCCACCAAACTCTATTTTAGATGCAGAAGCAACAAAGAAAAATGGACACCATATTAATCATCTTTGAATAAGCAATCACCAGTTTAAAAACAATAGAAGGGGAGTATAGAATAATGTAATCCATTTAATAGCACATATGTTTTGTGATTGTATTACTTACATAGTTATAACTTTATCTGGCATAAGTAGCTATAAATTACTGTCATGTATACAAAATGTTCTTTATTTTGCAAACTAGCGAAACAGTATTGATAATGTATCAATGTTGCAGGAGAGGGATTAGTGCAGTAAGAATCTTTGGGTTCTATTGTGGGCGGCACGGCGGCACAGTGGTTAGCACTGCTGCTTCACAGCGCCTTGGACCCAGGTTCAATTCTGGCTTCGGGTCACTGTCTGTATGGAGTTTGCACTTTCTCCCTGTGGCTGCTTGGGTTTCCTCCGGGTGCTCAGGTTTCCTCCCACAGTCCAAAGATGTGCGGGTTAGGTTGATTGGCCATGCTAAATTGACCCTAGTGTCAGGGGAACTAGAACGTTGGATGTGTGAGGTTCCGGGAGTGGGGTCTGGGTGGGATTGTGGTTGGCGCAGATTCAATGGGCTGAATGGCTTCTGCCTGTACTATAGGGAATCTATGATTCTATTCAATTATTTGTTAAGCAATTCTACCTTGTATCAAAAATATCTTGCTATGAGTGTTTGCCTTCTGCACTTCATTATTGTTTTTCTTTGTTCTCTAATTTTTCTCCTGCTGCCCTGAAAATGCTGGGACACAATTCCAAGATGGCCACCAGCTCTCCTCTACTTCAACCAAGTGGCCATTTTCCCACACAAGGCTGGATACTGACCATCAGCAACTTACTTAGCCATCCCAATGTTCAGTTGGTGTTTGCTCACGCACAATTTTCCATTTGAAAAGGGGAGGGAGGAGGTGGTCAGAAGATAAACAATTAGAAGGCTCGGTTCACAATTGTCATATCAGCACAGTAAACACGGCTGAGTAACTCAGCACAGAACAGGGATTGAACCTACAAACTCCTCTGTCGGTTTGGGTACTACACCAGGTGCAGGAAGTATCATCTTTGGTTTGTGGCCAAGATAGCAGATTTCAGACAATGACAAGTGAGGCGTTAAGTAATCTCAGCATCCCAGTGCGAGAGATGAGAAACATTAATCAAGATTTCCCTTCAGAACACAGAGTTTAGTGGACTCTGCTGAAGGCATCAGTGTAGGCACCGGACGGGACAGGATCATGCTCTGGTGTGAGAGTGGAATATTCTGCTGACACTCACTGTTTAGGCTTCCCTATAGGTGGGGAACCGAAGGGAAAAAGTAACATGTGCAATCATTCAAACTGAATAATGCTACTTCCTCTACTTTCTGGCAACGTCTCAAGTTGCCACTCCAAAAAGATCTTCAACTGAAGAGAAAAGATTTGGAGGACTACAATGAAAAGAAAAGTTTAAAGTTTTATTTGTGTCACAAGTAGGCTTACATTAACACTGCAATGAAGTTACTGTGAAAATCCCCTAGTCGCCACACTCCAGTGCCTGTTCGGGTACACTGAGGGAGAATTTTAACATGGCTAATGCACCTAACCAGCACGTCTTTCAGACTGTGGGAGGAAACCGAAGCACCCGGAGGAAACCCACGCAGACACAGAGAGAATGTGTAGACTCGCACAGATGGAATAGTTGAGTTGCTCCTGCTCAGAGTTGGCATGGACATGACGGGCCGAATGGCCTCCTTGTGCATTGCAATAAATCTGTGGACCACATTTACACCTCAGGGACAGGAAGCATCAGCCGGGACCGTTCTCAGGCCCCAAACCTGACCCCCGAGTGAAACAGTCATTGACCTGGAATTTTGATCAGAGTGTCCCTTAATTGGCATGGCAACAAGCTTCTCCATCCAATTAAGGATAGCAGCAGAAACTGGAGGGCATCTGAGGTCTCCCAGCAGAGGCGGGGTGGGGGGCGGGGGGAGGTAGGGGGGAGCACCTGGCTGCAGTACAAGGTAAGTAACTGGGAAGTTACCTCAGCAAGAAGGTGCCCGCTCAGCCACTTATTTTAAAGCTGCACTTAAAAAGTACAAAAAGAAGCCAGGCCACTACAACTGGGGGATGGTGCGGAGAATCCCTTTGGCTGCATTGCCACCCAGGCAGGCAACGAGGGATCCCCCATCCCATTGACAGCAGTGGAACCAGAAGCTGCCTGCCAATGACGGGCCATTTCCTGCCATGAGAAACATGCCACGGGGAGGTCAGAGAATTCCGCCCTTGATCTTATGGATAAAGGATGGACATTGTTTTCTAATTACTAAGGCAGCATGGTGGCACAATGGTTAGCACTGCTACCTCACAGTGCCAATGATCCAGGTTCAATTCAGGCCTCGGGTGACTGTCTGTATAGAGTTTTGCACATTCTCCCCATGTCTGCGTATGTTTCCTCCGGGTGCTCCAGTTCCTCTCACAGTCCAAAGATGTGCAGGTTAGGTGGATCGTCCATGCTAAGTTCTCACTCAGTGTCAGGGGAACTCACAGGCTAAATATGTGGGATTACAGGAATTGGGCCTGGGTGGGATTGTTATCGGTGTAGGCTCGATGGGCTGAGTGGTCTCCTTCTGCACTGTAGGGATTCTATGATACAACAACGCAATTCAATATTAGTGACTAATCTGCCTTTAATTGCGATGGTTGAACAGGATAAGTGACCGACAGTAATTAAGTCTGTCAGTCAGTGTGTGACATTTTCAAAATATTGTTACATAAACTAATATGCTGAACATAAAATTTAAACAATTTAAAGGTTAAGATTAGCAGAGAAAAGCAGTATAACATAAATCTTTCTTTGGAATAGTTTGCTTATCATGACACAAAAAATACTTTAATTTAAAGGGCTCCTAAAAGTTGCAAAGCTGCATCTTTAGGAATGATTTCAATTAAATGCCCGTACCGTGATGTGATTTCAATCTCATTTGTTAATCAGTGTAGAAGCTTATCAATCATTATGCACCTTTAAGTAGTTTATGTCGGTGGCTGATTTCAGGCCAAGCAATTCCTGTGGAGGGTGCTCAGTCATTTCAATGCATTCCTCAGTTACAAAATAAGCGCATTTTAGAAACTATCCTCACAAATATTTATGCCACTAAATTGACTTTTGTTTATTACCGTAACACAAAATCTGGAGAGAAAACATGATTCTTTGTGAGTTTGCAATGCAAGTTGACCTGGCAATAAAATACACAGATTTCACTTGAATAATTCCATCTGCTGAACACAACTGATTGTCCAGAAGATTTCCATAATTTAGAACCGATGTTGTCCAATAAAGCTTTCTGTTCTAATGACGCAAGCTAAATTAGTTTTTTTTTTGCAAGAATGATGTGGCATTCACTGACAAAGGAAAGCTAAAAATCACCCAAAAGACGAATGTACAGTGATATCAAGAACCTCAGCTTGATTCATTCTGAATCCCTTCCAAGTTATTTTAAAATCTGTCGCAGCAACAAATGGTTGAATCATATCAACCAATTTACAGTATTATTTGTCTGTGTGTGTTTAATGTATTCACTGAACTCCACTCTCGCTTTCAGTGCATCAAAGTTGTTTTGGAATGAGCAGCGAACATAACAAATCATTGCCAAGAGGAATATTGAAGACATACCTGTGGTGTACTTCCGTGTGGTTTCTCAATCTTGTTCCAACTGCAATAGGAGAAGTTCTAGCAATTCTAATAGGCCTCCTTGAGAATGTCCTTTTATTTTTTTTCTTCAGTTACAATCAAGAACGATGTAACAACATCCATACAAATGCCTCTCAGTCCATAATTTTGAAGGGGAGGAGAGGAAAGAGTGCTAAAAATGAGGATATTTTGTGTGTAGCTCTCCTGACAGAATTCCCACACACAGATGTTACTGATTCTATGGGATAGAAATTCCCAAGTCCCCAAATGGATTCCAAGCGAATTGGTTGCTATTAGATACGCATTCTGGGCTACAAGAAGTTAGTGCAGTAATGAATCTGTGGCCTGGACTACAGGGTTCCATGGTCATTAAATAATGACATGCCCATTCCCTCCTGGGCCATTAACCACAAAGGTATAGGGTTAAATAAACAGCAGCCAGAAACAGTGACCTCCAGGCAAACAAGGCAATGGATTAGTCTGTGTCTTTTTTAAAAATTTCCAGCTGTTCTGCTCCACTATAAATGTAATTATATACACAGTGATGAATAAACCAGGCAATATAACACTCCAATGACTTACAGTTGGATCTTTACTGAACACAGCAGTATATATTTGTTTATAATAAATTTTTATAACTTGCACATATTGTGCACACTGACTGTAAAGGAGGAAGGAAAAAACTTAGAGAAAGATTTGGGGGGGGGAAATAGGATTTACAAATACTACAGTTTATTAGTGGGTTTAATTTAAATGACCCTTGTCCATTCTGTTCTGAATACAACAGTGATATTCATCTATTTTATAAGGTTAATCTCAAACATATCCAAATAGTGCTTTTTTTCCCCCACAAAATACATGAAGATGAGAAAATTAATTGGGTACATCCTGAAAGAAGCTGCAGACCTTCTGTTAGAACACTCAGCTACAAATTAAATTATTTCTATGATTTGGTCTCCACCACATTCCCTGCAGTCTGTTTCACACTTTGATCATTCTTTGTGTTAAAATGGAACATTTTGACATGTCCTAAGCAGTAGCTTTAAGAATTTGTGGGCTAGATTTTATGGGCTCCCCACTGGGTGCGACTCTGGCAAGGGGGTGGGGGGAGCACATAAAATATGTTGGGTGGCTCGTCAACTACCTTCCTGCCCACCCCTGACCCAGTCCTCATAATACAGGTTGAAGGTGGAGGGGGCAGGGGGGAGGTTGGGGGGGGGGGGCGGGAGAGGGTGGCGGTGGTGTTCCATAAGGCACTCTTAAGCCAGGCTGCCCTTAGGCCGATTTAGGCCCTCAACCCTCCTCCACTGCCATAATACACTGGATACTTTGGGCAGTGAAAGGAGGGTGAGAATGGGAAGGCCTTTTTCCACGCAAATTGCTGAAAGGTCATGAAGGAAGGAGAGTACATCCATTGGGGGTACAGGGGGCGCAGTGCCCAGCATGCATCGGGACACCCCTAAGATCATATTTCAAAAGCCACCCCCACTCCCCTACCCTTTCCCTCGAGTGCCTGATCCCTCCCTGTCTTGGAATCCCTACAGTGCAGAAAGAGGCCATTTGGCCCATCAAGCCTGCACTGACAACCAATCCCATCCAGGTCCTATCCTGTTAACCCCAGGTATTTATCCTACTAATCTCCATGACGCTAAGGGACAATTTAGCCTGGCCAATCCACCTAACCTGCACATCTTTGGACATCTTTCTCCAAAGAGGCTTGAATTACCCGTCTGCAGCATCCAATTGTTCCATTTGTTCTGGGTCCTCGTTGCAATCCCAGCAGTGTTCAGTATTCTCTTTTGGGAATGGCTAACAGCTCTCGAGGATGGAATTTCCTTCCACCGAGGGCTGGAAGTCCCACTCTCTGCTTGTTGAGGCCACCCACAGCATATTCTGTTGTAAGGATTTGTTCTGTCTCTCACAAAGAGGTCTGGAGGCCTGTGTTGTTGAACATTAAGTGTTTATTCACAACTCATAATTATAACCAGGGTAAAGTCCGGACTTGGTACTATCTCCATGCTGGCTTCTGCTAGAATCTACTTTATTCCGTCTGCTAGTTTGTGACTCTCTACATCATAGTAGGTGGTAGTGTTCTCCAATTCCACATTAACCCTTGCTATTTTGAACACCCATGTAGCACATTACCCCCCCACCCCACCCCCTACCAAAGTCTTTACACAAACATATTTACAATACAATCTTCTCCCCTCACACCCCTCAAGTCTCTGACTGTATGAATTCAGATGGTTTGCAGGCTTGTCCATTCTTCCAGGTACAGGTCACATTTGGCAGTGCAGTAAGCTCAGTTGCTTTGGGCAGGTTTTCTTGGTTCAGAGTTGGAATCGTTGTGCTCTGTGTTTCAGGCATCTGGTTATCTCCATCTCATTTGCTTTTTGCACTCCTCAAAGTTGAATTTCTCCTTTACCGGCAAGCTATCTGCTTTGTTTGGACTCCCACGCATTTGTATCGTTAACTTCCAACGGGAATGTGCACTCCGTTCGTTCATAGAGTGGACTTGGGTTTTCTAACTAAATAAATAAATAGCATAGTAATGATCGAGCTCCATCTGACCTTTTGCCTGACATTTGTAGAAAGATTGCTGGTCACACTAATCCTCGCCAGAGGTAATTCTGTACCAACAGCTTTCAAGCACGCTACAAATCATTTCATCCATCAGCAGAACTCAGCAGCAGCAAATCACTCCAGTAATCCTTTCTCAGAGCTCAGTCGAGGCAAGGGCTTTAATGAGTGAGTGGAGTGAAGGATACAAGCTGCAAAAATGATCAAATCAGCCACAACATGGAGTAAGGATTTCAGCAACAATGTGAAGAAGCAGCTGCGTGCAGGAATTTCAAACATAAATAACATTCAAAAATGAGATTGTGCCAAATAAATGCATACATTTCTTAAAAGTCTGAATTGCGCTTCCCATATTGGAAAATGATGGATGGGGGCACTGAGTTTTGCTACATACTTTGGACATATGTTTCTGGGAAATTCAACACTCGCATTGTTGATATTTCCAGTCAAGTGAAGAACGCTGATATTACTGTTTTTGCAATTAAATTCCTTCACTTGTAGCAAATTCTTTTCACTTAGCAGCACGGTGGCACAGTGGTCAGCACTGCTGCCTCACAGCGCCAGGGACCCGGGTTCGATTCCCAGCTTGGGTCACTGTCAGTGCGGAGTCTGCATGTTGTCTGTGTGGGTTTGCTCCGGATGCTCTGGTTTCCTCCCACAGTCCGAAAGACGTGCTGGTTAGGTTCATTGGCTGTGCTGAATTCTCCCTCAGTGTACCTGAACAGGCGCCGGAGTGTGATGACTAGATTTTCACAGTAACTTCATTGCAGTGTTAGTGTAAGCATACTTGTGACACTAATAAATAAACTTTAACTTTAAGTGGAAAAATAGACAATGAGGAATCTGAAGAACAATTCCTTCCCTGCCTCTCCTAAAGAATCCAATTCACTGTGAAGCCGGTTACCATAGTCACTGATGTTTGTCAGGCACCTTGGCAAGGTGCCCATTTTTCATATGTGACTGTGGGCATCAAGGGTTGCCACTCTGCTCAACGATGGTGGGGGGAGGGGGGGGGAGGGGGGGGAGGGTTTCAGCACAGGGGCACATGTTCTCTTCATCCCATATGAAAACGCTTAGCGTAGAGGTAACGGAATAACGATATCCAGTTACAGAATCCTCACTGATTGGTTCCACTTTTATCTGTTGATATCAGTTGCTACATTCTTGTGATCGTCTCATTTAGCACTCACCAGGGATTGGACTGAGATTTGCCGATATAATTCAGTCGCACGCTCACAGTGAATGTAACCACTGAGCTTGTGGGAGAACTCCTACAATATGTGTTTTAATTTTCTCACAGAGGGAAAGCCATGCTTTGACATATAAGCTCAATCAGAACAAAAGTAGAACTAACAAAAATACTAGGTGGGATTTTCTCATCTGGACTCTAAGTGCGGTAGCAGACGTAGAGATTGGTGTTTACCCGTCGGCTGCAATGGCGGGTTTTAAAGGCGTACCATCCACTATCCGCCTCATTAGTTATGCGCTTCTCGGCCTTTTGGCTAAGATCAAGTGTAGTATGAAGAGGATGCTGCACTTGGTTGAGGTCATTGGGTCACATTTAAGTTTCATATGTTTCATATGAAGCAATTTTTAAAAGCGGCATCTCGGCCTTTTGGCTAAGATGCAAATGAGATCAAGCCTTGGAGGAGGAAACCTCCCCCTCCTCCAATCAGCTTGGCTCATGTAGATCAGGCCCAGGACAGGGTAAATGGTCGCTTGCCCTGTCTTGTCAGCCTGGATCGGAAATGTCTCAACTTGTTGAGACTCTGAATTGGACTTGATTTGATTGAACTGGAAAAGTATTTTTTTTTAAATTAGTTATGTGCACACAGGCAAAATGTCGAATTGCAGGTGAGCAGCCTCAGATTCAGCCCACCCTGCCGTAAGCTCATCATTACCACACTCTGGGTTCCATATTTAAAGAGCAACCACGCACAGAAGTCTCACTGCACCTAGGCCTATACTCTAGTACAGACCTGCTGCACTGAAGACATAACCCCAAAAGGCAAGAGGACGGCAGCCCCTCCAGGTTAAGAAATGCCTCCCTTGGCCACCCTCACTGGCTTCCCTGGAGGGTTGCCACAATGTCTTCTACCCCAGCTCTACAAAGAACAAAGAACAATACAGCACAGGAACAGGCCCTTCGGCCCTCCAAGCCCGCGCCGCTCCCCGGTCCAGGATTGAATCCTGAATCCAGGATCCCCGCCCAATTTTCCAGCCTATCTACATACCAATATCCTATCCACCGAGCTGTCCCTCACAGCTACGATGCTTTGTTCATTACAACCTATTAACTTACCCCCACCCCCCCATTCCAGACCATGTGATCTCCAGGGAGAGGCGAAAACCCAGAGTGAAAAACCCCAGGGCCAATATGGGGAAAAAAAAATCTGGGAAATTCCTCTCCGACCCCCTGAGGCAATCGAAACGAGTCCAGGAGATCACAATGGCCCCGATCGGAAAATGCTTCCCAACCCTAGTCATTTCCACTTCCACGAACACCATATGAATTCCCTGCCCCCGAGACAGGTTCCCAACTATCCGCAGTCTCACTCTGTACTGGCACCAGCAAGATGATCGTAGAATGAAGCCTTGAAACGAGAAACCAGGAACAATTAGCCCGCGCCGCTCCCTGGTCCAAACTAGACCACTCTTTTGTATCCCTCCATTCCCACTCCGTTCATATAGCTGTCTAGATAAGTCTTAAACGTTCCCAGTGTGTCCGCCTCCACCACCTTGCCCGGCAACACATTCCAGGCCCCCACGACCCTCTGTGTGAAATATGTCCTTCTGATATCTGTGTTAAACCTCCCCCCCTTCACCTTGAACCTATGACCCCTCGTGAACGTCACCACCGACCCGGGGAAAAGCTTCCCACCGTTCACCCTATCTATGCCTTTCATAATTTTATACACCTCTATTAAGTCTCCCCTCATCCTCCGTCTTTCCAAGGAGAACAACCCCAGTTTCCCCAATCTCTCCTCATAACCAAGCCCCTCCATACCAGGCAACATCCTGGTAAACCTCCTCTGTACTCTCTCCAAAGCCTCCACGTCCTTCTGGTAGTGTGGCGACCAGAACTGGACGCAGTATTCCAAATGCGGCCGAACCAACGTTCTATACATCTGCAACATCAGACCCCAACTTTTATACTCTATGCCCCGTCCTATAAAGGCAAGCATGCCATATGCCTTCTTCACCACCTTCTCCACCTGTGACGTCACCTTCAAAGATCTGTGGACTTGCACACCCAGGTCCCTCTGCGTCTCTACACCCTTTATGGTTCTTCCATTTATCGTGTAGCTCCTCCCTACATTATTCCCACCAAAATGCATCACTTCGCATTTATCAGGATTGAACTCCATCTGCCATTTCCTTGCCCAAATTTCCAGCCTATCTATATCCTTCTGTAGCCTCTGACAATGTTCCTCACTATCTGCAAGTCCTGCCAGTTTTGTGTCGTCCGCAAACTTACTGATCACCCCAGTTACTCCTTCTTCCAGATCATTTATATAAATCACAAACAGCAGAGGTCCCAATACAGAGCCCTGCGGAACACCACTAGTCACAGGCCTCCAGCCGGAAAAAGACCCTTCCACTACCACCCTCTGTCTTCTATGACCAAGCCAGTTCTCCACCCATCTAGCCACCTCCCCCTTTATCCCATGGGATCCAACCTTTTTCACTAGCCTACCATGAGGGACTTTGTCAAATGCTTTACTAAAATCCATATAGACAACATCCACGGCCCTTCCTTCGTCAACCATTTTGGTCACTTCTTCAAAAAACACCACCAGGTTCGTGAGGCATGACCTCCCCCTCACAAAACCATGTTGACTATCGTTAATGAGTTTATTCCTTTCTAAATGCGCATACATCCTATCTTTAAGAATCTTCTCCAACAACTTCCCCACCACGGACGTCAAGCTCACCGGCCTATAATTACCCGGGTTATCCTTCCTACCCTTCTTAAATAACGGGACCACATTGGCTATCCTCCAATCCTCTGGGACCTCACCTGTGTCCAGTGACGAGACAAAGATTTGCGTCAGAGGCCCAACGATTTCACCTCTCGTCTCCCTGAGCAGCCTTGGATAGATTCCATCAGGCCCTGGGGATTTGTCAGTCTTTATATTCTCTAACAAACCTAACACTTCCTCCTTTGTAATGGAGATTTTCTCCAACGGTTCAACACTCCCCTCCGAGACACTCCCAGTCAACACATCCCTCTCCTTAGTGAATACCGACGCAAAGTATTCATTTAGGATCTCCCCTACCTCTTTGGGCTCCAAGCATAAGTCCCCACTTTTGTCCCTGAGAGGTCCGATTTTTTCCCTTACAACCCTTTTGTTCCTAACGTATGAATAAAATGCCTTGGGATTCTCCTTAATCCTGTCTGCCAAGAACATTTCGTGACCCCTTTTTGCTCTTCTAATTCCCCGTTTGAGTATTTTCCTACTTTCATTATACTCCTCCAGAGCTCCCTCCGTTTTTAGCTGCTTGGACCTAACATACGCCTCTAGTTGGAAGAGGTCCACCAACATCACCACTCTTGCTTGGCAGGCAGTGACAGAGGCAGTCAGTGCTAATGCTGCACAGAAGAGGTCAGCCGTCCAGTGCAGAAAAAGGATTCATGATCTCATACGTTCCCCCAGGGTAAGTCAACCAGGCCATCACTCTCAACTCCTACACTCACTGTAGTAAATACCCATTTGCCCTTCACAGGGTGACACACCACAGGGATCTCACACACTTTCAGCTCAAGGTACATTGCCACTCACTATAGTAAATACTTAGAGCCATTTAATATTAAACCTTACTTGGTAGATATTGATCTGAACCCAACTATGATTGCGCTTTTGATTAATTAATCAATAACAGTCAGTAGTGATGTGTTTTCCCACACCTTGCTTTTTTTCATACTGGCCATGCAGGGAAGTTTTCGGATCCCGTTTTTAGATGGAGTGGTGGAATCGGCAGCATACCAATTGTCCTTGCCCCCTGCCTGATACTGCCCAAGCACTGTCCAGACAATGCCTCGGCAGAAAGTAATGCTGGGGCAGTGTCCGGTTTGGGAGGGTTCCATGGGAGGGTGGATGTTGGGAGTGGGCTGCTGTTAAGGGGGGAGGGGTGTTGAGCGGGGTGTGGGAGTGGTGTCCAGGGGTGTTCGGGGATGGCATTGGCTGAGGGTGAGAAGGGGGCAGGGGGGCTTCTATTTTTAATTTTTTTGTATCAGGGCAGCCTTTTAAAATTGTGTCCTGATCTTTTAGATCCTAAGTTGCTGACGGGGCAGGCTCAATCAGACCTTAAGCTTGTCCTGCCTTTTACTTGTCTGCATAGTACCCACAAAGCTCTCATCACAATGTAAGGAAGCAATATTGTGCCAGACATTGTGTTAATGACCTCACATTAAAGAGTCACCAAGGTCACTGATGAGAACTCTAAATGATGATGTGTTGCTGCCAATCCAGCCTTTGAACATGCTCATATGTCACCTTGATGGGAAGGCAATGTTGAGGGCAGCAATGGCCTGGGAGCCAGGATAAGATGAGGCTGAAGTGTGCTCTTGCATAGATGTTAAAAGCGGCTGTGACTTTAACAGCGACTGTCGATGGATGTCTTCCCAGTCCCCGTGGCTTCAAATCCTAAAAAATGTTACACTCTCATAATAGGGTGAGCCATTCACTTGGTGGTCATGACACTGGCTGGGATTTTGGATTGTTGGAGAGGGTGGGTTCGGGATTAAGCAGTTGTTGAACCCCCTGCCACCAGGTCCAGTTTCCTGGCATGAGACTATTTTGCAATGCATCAACAGGATCCAAAGGAACTCATTCAAAACTCTTAAGGCCAATAATGAACTTAGTGTCAACTTGTTCAGGTCACAGATTTGGACGAGGAGATGGTTTAGCTTTTTTCACACTGGCAGTTTCTCTGCATTAAACATGTTATATAAATATAAACTTTTGCTACAGGTAGAATTGGTTAGATCTGTACCCGAGGCATTAATCTGTCTTTACTCTTTGAAGGAAGTTTATGAACCTTCTGCCGATTTCTCGTACACGGGTCCTCCCTATCCTTTGCCTTCTGCTCACATTGTGCTTCCATCTTCCAGATGACTCAGTCACAGCCTCAGCCATGATTGCTCCTTGCCCTTTAAACCGGGCTTACTGCCTCCTACCCACATCCACAGCTGTGAACTGGGTGGCGAATATGATACTTGTCCAACTAAGTACCTTGTAGAATAAAGCTGTGACATTCCTACACTTCAACATCAGTGTGGGGTTGGAATTTGGAGATCATTGTACAGGGATTGAGTCCTTACACCAGAGTGGACATCGAAGTTGGGCTTTGAATTCTGGTTAACATTCAATGGGATATCACACTGCTTCATCATAAGGCTGATGGTATCCATATAGGTCTAACTGTCCTATCGTCTTGTATAATGGTAGTTCAGAGCATTGAAGGAGTGTCTACGCCACAGTCTATTAGGCTGTTAATCAGCCTGAAAATTGTTCCTTTAACTCTATGATATTCTCCAAGGAAAATATGTGATGATATAAAAACGACTGTTGTAGTACAGGAAAACATGGCAGCTGATTTTCACAAACTGCAGCAAGATTAATAATGTTGTTATTTAACCTTGTTGCTTGAGATATGTTGATTAGGCAGATGTGATCTTGGTTTCAGAACTTATCCAAAAGTGATGGCTCCTCTAATGATGTATCTCTCCCTCAGTATTGCAGCAAAGAGTCAGTCAGGATTATGTGTTCAAATTGAAAGCAAATTACTGTGGATACTGGAATCTGAAACAAAACAGAAAGTGCTGGAAAATCTCAGCAGATCTGACAGCACCTGTGGAGAGAGAATAGAGCCAACATTTCGAGTCTGAAAGACCCTTCGTCAGAGCTGTTTACTTTTTTTGTGACGCGCTTCATTCTAGCTATCTGTTACTTGGCGGGCCAGTGTGAAACCATGCTCTGGAGCCAACCGAGAATGTATTTCAGCCCAGTTCTGGTCCCACCGACTGCGTGCCTGACAGGTGGAAAATTCAGGCCATTGTCTATGCGTATCTATGCTGGAATCTGAAACCAAAACAGAAAATGCTGGAAAATCTCAGCAGGTCTAACAGCATCTGTTAGATCTGCTGAGAAAGAATCTGACCAAAAATCATCCAGTCTTAAAAAGTTAGCTCTATTGTCTCTCCACAGATGCTGTCAGACCGGCTGAGATTTTCCAGCATTTTGTGTTTTAGTCATGCATGCAACCCTCTGGAGAGGGTAATATGAAAATTTCCAGCATTTTTCTGTTTTTATTTCAGATTTCCAATATCCGCAGTATTTTCCTTTTATAGTAATGAAAATGGTATCCCAGAATGTATAGAATTGTAGTTTGTCTCTGTTTTAAAATTTGTATCTGATGCTCTCTTACTTGAAGGCAGAATTAGTAGATTGGTACTGCGTGGGGCATGTCTAATAGAAAACAAAATACCCTTCTTTGTCAGGAAGCTCAACATTCATGTTAACTGACTGATAAATGAAAGAAATAGTTCAAGATGAAAGACAGCTGCTGGTCCAGTACTTCACCCACAAAATATCCAATAGTGATGAATAATTTTACAGTACGTATTTGTATTTTGTATTCCCAATAATATTGTACATCTTTAATTTCACTGTTATATTCCAGGCACCAGTGTGAAACTGACACTAAGCTTCACAACAAGGTAGAGTCTGCAGCGTTGTTTAATATTTCCAGTTCCTCAATATTCCATGGTCAGGCTTCTATGAATAGACAGGGAACCCCAAATATGTGAACAATTACATAATAATATTAGCAAACAGCTGGACTGAACTCCATATGTTTGGCAAAGGTACTCTTAGTAAGATCAGGCAACCAGTCTTGGACTGTGGCCTGGATTCCAAAGAAATATATATTTTAAAATTACTTCAAAGCATTTCCGTTCTTTCTGATGGTGGAGTGGGGGGTATCTTGGCATCCCTGCCCCAAGAATTGGCTACAGATGTTCCAATTGCAGACAGGTGCTCCAGAAACAACTTTAGTGCTTTTGGCGCCCAGTTTTAGGTGATGCACTCCCATTTCCATCCTGTTGCTGCCTGTTCCCACCAGGCAAAGGTTGTGAAAATTGGTCCCTAAAAGGTCCCCTAATCCAATCATGGAAGTCTTCTCTGGAGCCTTCAACATGTCATCGATGAAGACGAACATCTCGCCAAGGCCATCCCCATACCCCCACTTCTTGCCTTCAAACAACCGCACAACCTCAAACAGACCATTGTCCTCAGTAAACTACCCAGCTTTCAGGGGAACAGTGACCACGACACCACAGAACCCTGCCACTGCAAGATGTGCCGGATCATCGACACGGATGCCATCATCTCACCTGAGAACACCATCCACCAGGTACATGGTAGATACTCTTGTGACTCGGCCAACGTTGTCTACCTGATATGCTGCAGGAGAGGATGTCCCGAGGTATGGTACATTGGGGAGACCATGCAGATGCTACGACAATGGATGAATGAACACCGCTCGACAATCACCAGGCAGGAGTATTCTCTTCCTTACAGGGAACACTTCAACAGTCACGGGCATTCAGCCTCTGATCTTCGGGTAAGCGTTCTCCAAGGTGGCCTTCACGACACATGGCAACGCAGAATCGCTGAGCAGAAACTGATAGCAAAGTTCCGCCTCAACCGGGATCTTAGGTTCATTTCACACTATCTGTAACCCCCACGATTTGCCTGGGCTTGCAAAATCTCACTAACTGTCCTGGCTGGAGACAATACACATCTCTTTAACCTGTGCTTAACCCTCTCTCCACTCACATTGTCTGTACCTTTAAGACTTGATTACCTGTAAAGATTCGCATTCCAACCATTATCTTGGAAACTGAGTTTGTGTCTATATATGCCCTGTTTGTGAATACAACTCCTCACTCACCTGAAGAAGGAGCGACACTCCGAAAGCTTGTGGCTTGTGCTACCAAATAAACCAGTTAGACTTTAACCTGGTTTTGTGATACTTCTTACTGTCATTCCTGAACATCAGCTAATCACTTCTCCTGCCCCTTACAACTTTGGAGATCTACTTGTCAGCTTAGCCCTTTATCTAGGCTTCACAATAAAAAAAATGAGGCAGATCGCTTGGCCCTTTCAGATCCAGGGCTTGCTTTACTAATGGATTAGCAATTGTGAATTGATCTTTGCAATTGTGCAGCACAAGATCATTAAATGCACTAAACTACCAAGTCCAGATGTCTTTAATGAAGAACAGTACTGTATTTCAACAACAGAAAAATGCATTGAAATATAGTTATGCTAAGTGAGCGATAAACATAAAATTAAGTTATTTCCACCATATTAGGACATTCCCCTGCAAACTCTGGTGAGTGTAATTATCCAATGGGCTCAGTGACATTATCGTAAAACATGCCATCAGATTCCACATGTATACCGATGACACTCAGCTGACCTCTCAACCACCTTTGTATTGTTAGCAGCTGATTGTAATTCTTCAAGTTAAATATTAGACAGTCCAGAGCCATCATCTCAACAAACTCGATTCCCTCGTCACCAATTCAAATTGCCATCCGTTGTCACAGTAAGGTACCTGCCATTTCACGGTTTGAGTGGTTATAGACTCTTTGAAGTGGCACTATGAATTCCAATCCTTGTTGTTATAAGGAATTGTGCACTTGAATTAAATGTTTGTTGTTATAAGGCTTTACAAGAGTGTTCTTTTTTCAAACAGTAAAGTCTGCAATAGACATTTAGAACTCCAATTTATGGAACTTTATTTTATCTCATATCTGCATGGGTCCTGAAGTCGACCCATGGTGAATACTGGGTGAGCTGGCATGATAGGTGTAAGGGCAAAGTATATTGAGGGGGAAAATGGATTGGCATGTTGGAACTAAGTTGGCATAGGGGCTAGAAAGGGCCATGAATGGTTACAGGGACATAGATTGGCATGGAGGATATGAGGGACCATGGGGTGGGTATAGGAGCATAGGTTGGCTTGAAGGCTGCAATGGGCCATGGGGGTTTGATACAGCAAAGTAGATTGGTACGAAGAGCTATCGGGTGGGTACAGGGCATGCGTTGGCATAACTTGGCATGGATGGGGCATGAGGAGTTATGGGTTGTGAGGGTTGTGTGAATGGTGAAGGCTAATGGGATTATGTTTTATTCTTTAAAAATATTATGGACACAGAGTCAGAGCCTTGAGGCAGGTATTCAACACAACCTGCCTCTGTACCCAGCATGCTCCCATTACTTCTGGGACTACTTGCCCCGACTCCTAATATAGTTGCTCTCTGCAAACATCTGAACTAAGATGGCTATGTAGCCATTTTGGTTCATGGAACCTGGAATTCACCAGACTTTGCCCTCCCGACTCATGGACAACAGTTTGGGCTGGACAGTAGGATACTGGGTGCAAGTGCACTGGACTAGTGCTGGGAAAAGAAGAGCATAGGTGCCAGATGGCCAGAGAGCACAGAGAAAAGCCTCCTCCCTCTTATAGGGTCCCTGGCACTGTGAGGCAGCAGTGCTAACCAATGTGCCATCATATTGTGCCCAATGGTAACCTTATTTTATTGATATGCTTACACGCCATCATTTCTTTTCTCTGAAGAATTCCATCTGCAACACCATAAGACATAGGAACAGAAGTAGGCCATTTGGCCCATTGAGTCTGCTCCACCATTCAATGAGATCATGACTGTACTTTTAGTTTAACAGCAGGAAAACTTCCAGGTGACAAAATTCACCAGCAGTTTTTGAGAGATTTACAAACAAGCTGGAATTAAATCTTCAGGTTTGATATTGCAGGTGGCAGGTACTGGCCTAGTCATATTATCGCTAGACCATTAATCCAGAAACTCAGCTAATGTTCTGGGGACCCGGGTTCGAATCTGGGCAGATGGTGGAACTTGAATTCAGTAAATAATATCTGGAATTAAGAATCTACTGATGACCAAGAAGCCACTGCTGATTGTTGGAAAATCCCATCTGGTTCACTAATGTCCTTTAGGGGAGGAACTCCGCCGTCCTTACCTGGTCTGGCCTACATGTGACTCCAGAGCCACAGCAGTGTGGTTGACTCTCAACTGCCCTTTGAACAAGGGCAACTAGGGATGGGCAATAAATGCTGGCCAGCCAGCGACGCCCATGTCCCAAAAATGAATAAAAAAATGTATTTGAACTGTTTCAGAGCCAATGCCAAAATGAAGCCATATGAGGTCATCCATGTCCAGAAGCAATTGATTTGCTTTTAAGTCACCGCAAAAGTATGTAGTGAGTCTAGCCGGACCACTCCCCCTTGACTGTTGAAAACAGTGTGGGAAAACACATAGAGTTGTAACAACAGCTGGAAGAAATAATCCAGCAACTAACCTGTATGTAGTTCATAATCCCTTTAATTATGCCGTTGAGCACATGCTCAGTTGTGTAAGGTTAAGAGAGGTCATGGCTGGAGCATGGAGATTCAAAATGATAGTATTGGTGTTAAATCAGTGTTACACACTGACGGATGTTGTCACTTTTCTGTTCTGCAAGTTGTCCGAAGTTGTCCGGTGTGTATGTGCAAACCGCTTTATGAATATGGAGTCCAGCGCATTATGCATCAAAACTATGCGCACACATCACAAACACCATTTCCGCAGTTTACCCAAAAACATGGGCTAATTCCGATACACCCCCTCCACTTTTTTGTGGGGAAAATGTCACTTATACTCTCCCATCACATTTCAATTTGTTTTTTTGACAGCTAATTAATATACATGTCAGTCTTTCATTCTTTACAAGAATATTATCAAAGTAGACCCTGTCACCTCTATAATTTGACTGCCAATCTTGAAATCTTTGCTATTTCACTGACTAATAAAATAGCTACAAGAGTTATGTTTATCAAATATGTGGCTCCCACCTCCGAATATGTGCAGCAAATAATTTTCAGTGAAACTATGCCACAATTTAAAGTCAGCAATTTCAAAGGAAATGTCTCTACTATCTGACCTAAACAGAAAGATCAAGGTTGCCAATCTGCATACAGTTCCCATTTTGAGAAGTCATGTAAGATGACTTTGGGAAGATAGCTCCATCAGGCTTTCATATCTGCTCCTTTACAATGATGAATAGTGCAAAGTAAAGTTTAAAATATTTGCAGTGAGTTTGTTGAACCAACCTTATAATCCTGAGAGTGCTGCAAGCCAGTGATACAAATCAATACTCCTTCCTCACACTGCTCACAAAATCATGTTTGTGTGAAACAAGTATGTTTTGCCCATGTGTACCATTAATATTATGCATATTGTTGACACAGTTAAGTGCAATATTCTTCCTGGGGAATTATTTGTCAATATTTAATGTCATATTTGCACTGCTTTGAGAATAATGTTTATAGTTTTACCAATGCGAAATAACCTCCTTGTATAAAACTGAAGCCCCTAATGAGGTAGTGCTAACAAGACCTTTCTGGCAGTAGTGTCTTGTCAGAGTAATTTATGGCAGTTAACCACTGACTTCTTTTCAGAAAAAATTAATGCAAAAAAAAAGGATTTGCTGTCAGCTGGAGAAGGCACTTGGTTTGTCATTAAGCTGTCAGTAATAGGAAGCTTTTATTTTAACTTTATGGGACAAACAATTTAAGTTTATTTAGCAGTGTCACAAGTAGGCTTACATTAACACTGCAATGAAGTTACTGTGAAAATCCTCTAATCGCCACACTCTGGGGCCTGTTCGGGTACACTGAGGGAGAATTTAGCATGGCCAATCCACCTAACGAGCACATTTTGGGAGGAAACCTGAGCACCCGGAGGAAACCCACATGGATACAAGGAGAATGTGCAAACTCCACACAGACAGTGACCCGAGGCAGAGAATTGAACCCGGGTCCCTGGGGCTGTGAGGCAGCAGGGCTAACCACTATGCCACTGTGATGTGATTTCAGTGTGACCGAGAAATTGGGTTTAAAAATTGGCTTGAAACATAATTTAGAGAATGACAGTAAATTTGAAAAAATGATCATGGTAGGTTACTGTAGAAAACGATTAAAACCAATAGAGCTTCCACCTCTCCCTGGTGTACATTTGCCAGTTCTTTGTACATCTTATATATTTGAACTACTTCAAAGTAATGCAGAGATTACACTAGTTCTAAGTCTACAACAGGATCATTCGCAGTGCTTTAAAATACCTCAGCAATCACAGACTTTCTACACACATGTTCACAGCTCTGATATCTCAGGACTTTCTCTGGAAGCTTCTGTTTACTTTCGTTCTCAGAAGCTACACTTAGGCTTAATCAATTAAGGATAGTGAATATAGGTCAGTTTAACATTAGAGAATAGAGAGACTAACATTATCAAACACTGATCATTTAAACCATTGAACGCTACATTTCTCAGCAGACGTTAATATCTCAGGTATATCTTGATGTAAATGTGATTAATTGAAAGGGATTTTAAACTTACTGATAAGAGATCTGACTTACATTCTCTTCGAGAGGGGGAGGGGGCAGGAACTACTCTGCTCAGCATGCGTCAGAAATTTCTGTGCATGCACAGAAGGGGCAGTAAATGTGCAATCCAATGTTTTAAACATTTTCAGGCTGAGGATGGGCCAAGTACACCTGTGCAAAAAGAAACTAGTGTGAATATCCAGATCATGTGACAAGGAGCTGAGAGGGGACAGGGACAGAGGACACGTCTAGTTAAGGAAAAAGAGAGGAGCAGAGAAAGAGACTCTAAGCAGAAAAAGGCTGTAGTTGGCAGACTTTAAGTAATGAGGGCTAGGGAGAAGAGCTGAAGATTGAAGAAAGTAGCAGAAGTTTGGTGATTCCTTGCTGCAGGACACTGAGGGCAAATGTACCCCTTTAGAACAGTAGTGTTCTGCTCTGGGCTGTTGAAGAGCTGAAGGTGTGCTTGTAAGTTGGTGCTGAAGTCCAAACATGGAATCGAGGGGAAATGAGTCTTGGGAAATCCTTCCAGTTTGGTGGGTCATTGTGACGGCCTTCCGGAGAGATTTCTAAGGTGAGATCTTCAAAGGTAGAGATTGGATCTTTTGGAAGAAACAGTTTTTCAGTGAGATTGGTTGGCTCACAGTTTACCGATGCCTGGGTGGGTTGTTCAGAAAACCATGGAATCTGTCTTTGTTTCATTTGCCATTTATTGCAGTGTGGTGTATCTGACCACAGTTGGCTTGCTAATTCACACGTACCTCATGCTAATTGTGAACGTTCGAGTATAAGATAGATATTGTAAATTGATTTTTCCTTATGACCTTGTATAGTAACTTTCATTTTGTTTGTTCAAAACTCATGAAATCTTGTGGTTTTATTCTCTTAGCAAGTTTCAAACTTGGTCTGTATTTAAAGTTGTTACTGGCTCCTAGCTGGATTGTACCAAATAATTAGAGGTCTGGTCCAGGATCATAACATTACGTACTGTTAATATGATGATAGAGATCGTAAATAATCTTAGGCTTCTCAGTCAGTCATTGATAAAGTGTAACAAAGCTACTAAACTGATTAATATTATAAATATAAGCAAATAATAGAATCTGACATTTCTGTATGCTGTATTACTCAGCTGAATAAATATCGATACTACCTCTTTCCAGGCATTCTGGTCTAATATTATATAGTGGCTGGAACTCTATGGGTAATTACGCAGGAGATTGTGCCAGCAATTCGAGTCACCCAGGCCAACACTACAAGGGTGGCAGCTGCAGTGGAGAGCCGAAGACTGGAAGTCAGATCCGTGGCGGGAGATATCCAAAGTATGGCTCATTCCATCAGCTTCATGGTTGAGATAATGTTTCTGGCTGAACGTGGTTGGAAATTCTTCAGTTTTCTCTTTTGCATTGATGCACTGGGCTCTCCCATCAGTGAGAACTGAGATTTCTGGAACCTCCTCCTCTAGTGAGTTGTTTAATTGTCCACCACCATTAAGGACTGGATTTGACAAGACTGCAGAGCTTAGATCTGATCCATTGGTTGCAGGATTGTTTAACTCTATTCAATGCATGCTGTTTCTGCAGTTTAGCATGTAATTAGTCCTGCATTGTAGTTTCACCAGGTCGACCCTTCATTTTTAGGTATGCCTGATGCTGCTCCTGGCATACCCTCCTGGACTCTTCATTTCCCCAGCTTGATGGTAATCGTGGCATGGGGATATATGGTTACAGATTGTAGTTGTGCTGTTGCTGCTGATGGAACACAGTGCCTCATAGATGCCCAGCTTTATGTTGCTAGATCTATTTGAAATCTATTCCATTTAAGAGTGGCAAGGTGCCACAATGGTTAGCACTGCTGCCTCACAGTGGCAGGGACCCAGGCTCGATTCCAGCCTTGGGTAACCATCTCTGTGGAGTTTGCACGTCCTTCCCATGTCTGTGTGAGTTTTCTCCGGGTGCTCTGGTTTCCTCCCACAGTCCAAAGATGCGCAGGTTAGGTGCATTGGCCATGCTAAATTGCACCTTAGTATTACAAGTGTGTAAGTTAGGGGGATGAGCGGAGTAAATATGAGGGGTTGCGAGGAAAGGGTGGGGGTAGGCCTGGGTCAGAGAGTTGGTGCAGACTTGATGGGCTGAATGGCCATATTTAGTATGCTGGTTGTGCCATAAAACATGATGGAGGGTATCCTCAATGTGAAGATGGGACTTTGTCTCCACAAGGATTATGCAGTGGTCACTTCTAGTCATACTGTCATGGACAGCTGCATCTGGGACAGGCAGATTAGTGAGGATGAGATCAAATAGGTTTTTCCTTCTTGTTGGTTCCCACAGATCCAGTCTAGCAGCTCTGTCCTTTAGGATTTGTCCAGTTCAGTCAGAAGTGGTGCTGCCAAGTCACTCTTGGTGATGATCATTGAATTCCCTCTACCCAGAGTACATTCTGTTCCCTTGCCACCTTCAGTGCTTCTTCCAATTGCTGGTCAACATGGAGAGGCAGTCATTCACCAGGTGGAGGGTCGGGGAGGTGGGGGGGGGGGGGGGAGCGGGGGTGGTTTTCAGCAGGAGGTTTGCTTGCCCATGTTTAACTTGATGCCATGAGACTGCACGGATCTGGAGTCAATGTTGAGGACTCCAAGGGCAACTCTTTCCCATCCGTATACTATTGTGCCACTATCTCTGGTGCATCTGTCCTGATAGTGGGACAGGATGTATGATCATAATTCCTGGAACATTGTCTGTAAGATATAACTCCATGACTATATCAGACAGTTTCTCAACTAGTCTGTGGGAGAATTAGCACAATCTCTCAGCTGTTATAAAAAAGGACTTTGCAGACTCAACAAGGCTGGGTTTGTCATTGTCGTTTATGGTTCTGGGTCCGTCTGGCTTCAGTCCTTTTACACTTTGTAGCAATTTGCTACAATTTGATGGCTTGCTAGGCTATTTAAGAGTGAACCACATTGTGATCTAAAGTCACATGGAATACAGATGTAATACAGATTGGGTAGGGGTAACAAATAGATTTCCTTCCCTAAAGAAATATTAGTGAACCAGATAGATTCTTACTACAGTCAACAATGGTTTCATGGTCACCATTACTGAAACTCGCTTTTAATTCCAGGTTTTATTGAATTTCAATTCCACCAGCTGCAATCGTGAGATTTGAATCCTTTGTTCCCCAGAATATTAGCCTGGGCCTTCGGGATTGCTAGTCCAGTGACATTACTTCTACAGCATGATCTCCCCTACAAGATGGAACTAATACGAATGGGGCTCAGCTAAACATTAAAGTTTATTTATTAATGTCGCAAGTAGGCTTACATTAACACTGTAATGAAGTTACTGTGAAAATCCCCTAGTCGTCACACTCCGGCACCTGTTCAGGTACACCGAGGGAGAATTTAGCATGGCCAATGCGCCTAACCAGCACGTCTTGCAGACTGTGGAAGGAAACCCAGAGGAAACCCATGCAGTCACAGGGAGAACATGCAGACTCTGCACAGACAATGATCCAAGCCGGGAATTGAACCTGGGTCGCTGGCGCTGTGAGGCAACAGTGCTAACCACTGTACCACCATGCTATCCCAACACATGTACTGGAACATTATCGATCAATAACTTCTGAAAGGAGATTATTTTTATTTTGCACCCACTCCGATGGCATTGAATCACTTAGGGTTAAATGGAATTTTGACATCTATTGCTAATGGAATATAGTACATAATTAGGGAAGCATTGCTGCAATTATACACGGCATAAGTGAGATCGCATCTGGAGTATTATGTACAGTATTGTGTGGGGCGGCACGGTGGCACAATGGTTAGCACTGCTGCCTCACAGCGCCAGGGACCCGGGTTCGATTCTCAGCTTGGGTTACCGTCTGTGGAGAGTCTGCATGTTCTCCCTGTGTTTGCATGGGTTTCCTCCGGGTGCTCCGGTTTCCTCCCATCGTCCAAAAAATGCGCTGGTTAGTTGCATTGGCCATGCTAAATTCTCCCTCAGTGTACCCAAATAGGTGCTGGAGTGTGGTGACTAGGGGATTTTCACAGTAACGTCATTGCAGTGTTAATGTAAGCCTACTTGCAACACTGATAAATAAACTTAAACTATTGTGTATTTCTTACTTAAGGAGGGATGTAGTTGCATTGGAAGCAGTTAAGAGGATTTTCACTAGATTGCCTCCAGAGATGAGAGGCTTGTCTTATGAAGAGAGATTGAGCAGTTTGGGCCTATACTCACTAGTGTTTAGAAGAACGAGAGGAGATCTAATTGAGGCATATGAGATGATTGAGGTGATTGACAGAGTAGATGTAGAGAGAATGTTCCCTCTTGTGGGGCAATCTAGAATGAAAGGTGATAGTTTTAGGATAAGGGGTAGCAGATTTAAAACAGAGATGAGAAGAAATGATTTCTCTCAAAGGATTGTGAAACTATAGGTCGTGTGGTGAATGTCATGGATTTGAGTAAATTTAAGGAGGAGATAGATTTTGAATTATAATGGGTTGAAGGTTATGGAAAATAGGCAGGAAATTGGAATTGAGGCATTGAATAGTGAAGCAGGTTCTAAGGGCTGAATTGCCTACTCCTGCTCTTAGTTCTTATGTTCTGAAGTTAGCCGCAATCAGGGATTGATCCCAAGCCTATGCAATTGAAAAATGGCAGCTGCTCCTGTCTGCTGATAAATACTTCTTGCACCTCCTCCCCTGAATTGCTGTCTTCAAGCTCAATGTCTAAATGTGTACTGTTCTTGTATTAGTAAAGATGCATGCTTCAAGCGGAATGTTTGATGTGATATGACATGTTGTGAAGTGCAAAAACAAATCATCTTGGGAATCCACTGTATAGCAAATTGAAAAGCATCTTGCTGTGGTGTCAAAAGACAGAATACCTTTTAACAAAGGTTGTGATAACCTCCATGACTTACAAAGTGTGCTTCAGAGTTGCTGAAACGAAGTAAGTGATTAAAGAAAACAATTCAAATGAGAGGAAAATACCTCCTCTACAATGGCACCACTAAACAATCCTTCTCACACTCTTTTGATAGACTTGGACCTGCACATATCAAGGGCAATTGTTCAAAGTGAGGAAGCTGTTCCCTTCAAGCCCAGTTTTACTCACCTTGGTCATGTGTTATCTCCTTATCTTCTCCTTAAAGCACAAACAATACACTCTGATGTTCGACTTTGTGAAAATGGTGAAATAGCTATACTTGTCCCAAGCTCACATCATTTTTAAACTAATGCCAAACATGCTATGGTTCCATAGTAATAAAATCATCAAAATTAGGAGCTCGAGTAGGCCATTTGGCCCATTGAGCCTGCTCTGCCATTTGATAAGATAATCTGCCAAATGTGTCGGTTACTTTTTCAGTCCCTCATAACGACAACTTTTATTTATATAGCACATTTAATGCAATAAAACATCATGAGGCACTTCACAGGAGCATTATAAAACAAAATATTATACTGAGCCACATAAAAAGAGAGAGATAGCTGATCAAAAGCTTGGTTTTATGAATAGTTTTAAAGGAGGAAAGTGAGGCAGAAGGTCAGAAAGGTTTAGGGGAGGAATTTCAGACTAACGATAAATAATGTATAAAAATATAGTGGAACTATTTCATACTCGTTCTCTCCCAGGAACAATAACTCTGTTTTTAATGTGTTTGCTACATGCTCTGATGCGTAATCCATAGAAAGATCAGAATTAAGTTGCATGTCTGCTTCTACCTAGGGTTGACTAATCTTAATTGAGATTTGTCTACATTGGTAAATTTCAAATGCCAAAGGCATTTCGACATTAAAAAGATAGGGTTTGGTACTGTCAAACTAAACCACTTGAACAAATTGTCTATCTTAATTAAGTGTCACAGTGTCATATTGAGAATGCACTAGTGCACAGAATATTTAACTGGAGCCTGTCACTGTCAGATAACACAGACACAGGTACTAATTATTCACTAATCTGAGGCCATGTTGAGAATGTTATCTTAAAACTGGTGTCAATGTAGATTAATTCAAAACATTCTTCTATCGAGCCAAACGTGGAATGAGAGCTGACTGTTTTACTTAGTATGAAATAGACAGTACAAGCCTTACTGAATCTAGAACACATTGAAGCTCAGCTATATAAATATTGTGTTTGGCATGCATGCCTGTGTATATTCACTATAATTCCTATGTCCCAGCTTCTGAGTCACGCTTATTACATGATAACATATAAAGGCAGGATTACAGGTCAACAGATCAGCATTTTATAATGTCAAATTCCTGGTCCAAATTATCCAATTGGGAGACATTTCCAATGGTGCAGAACTTGCATCTGAGTCGGAAGGTAAATTCCTGTCTCACCCCAGATATTTGAGTACCTTATCCAGATTGACACGCCAGAGATGGACTGATGGAGTTCTGCACCTCAGAGCTGATGCTTGTACAGAGGAGACCTTTAAACTGAAGTCCTATCCTCCCTCTCAGCAGGGCTAAAGATCTCATGGCACTATCTCAGAGTAGAAGATGAGCATTTTTCCAGGTGCCTGGCCAAAATGTACCCAGCAGCCAACATCGCTAACACTGATTATGTGGTCATTAATCCCTTTACTGTTTGTGGGACTTTGAATTCTACAAATAGGCTCCCACTTGACCTGCATTACACCATTGCCTACACTTCAAAAGAACTTAATTGGTTTTGCGATGTCCGGTGGTCATGAAAGACAATAAAGAATCATAGTTTTACAGCACAGACAGAGGGCCGTCATGTCTGTACCGGCCATCATACAATGATCTATTCTAATCCCATTTTCCAGCATTTGCTACAGCAAGTCTGTAGACTTGTCTGCTATGGCGTTTCAAGTGTTCATCGAAATATTTCTTAAATGTTGTAAGGGTTCCCACTCTACCACTCTTTCAGGGACTGATTTCCAGATTTCCACCACCTCCTGGTGAAAAAGTTTTTCCTCAAACCCCCTCTAAATCTCCTGCCCCAACCTTAAATCTATGCCCCCTGGTTATTGACCCCTGTACTTTGGGGAAAAGATTTGTCCTATCTACCTCATCTATGTCCCTCATAATTTTGTACTCAATCAAGTCCCCCCTCAATTTTCTCTGCTCTAAGGAAAACAACTCCCGCTGAGACAGCCTCTTTTCATAGCTAAAAGGCTCTAGCCCAGGCAACATGCTGGTGAATCTCCTCTGCACCCTTCCTATAGTGTGGCATAAATAAGTATTTTGCATCTGTGTTCATTATGGAGAAGGATGCAGGAAAAGAAAGCAAGGAAGGGCACTGCGATATAATTGAACAGATTGGCATTGAGTGGGGAGGTGTTATTGGTTTTAGTGGGATAAATACCCAGGCTCGGATGAGATGTACCCTCGTCTGCTATGTGAAGCAAGGGAGGAGATTGTAGGGGCTCTAATGCTAATTTTCAAATCCTGCACAGAGTACTCCAGCTGTGGACTAAACAGCATTTTATACAGCTCTTTCATAATCTCCCTGCTGTTATATTCTTTGGGTAATAAAGGCAAGTATCGCATATGTCCTCTTAATCACCTTATCTACCTGTCCTGCTGCCTTCAGGGCTCATTGAATATGCACCCCAAGTCCCCCAGGTCCTCTGTACTTCCTAGTGTCCGAACGGTTATTGTGTATGTCCTTGCATTGTTAGTCCTCCCAAAATCTATCACCTCACACTTTTCAAGGTTAAATTCCATTTGCCACTGTTCTGCCCATCTAACCAGCCCATCTATATCATCTTGTAATGTAAGGCTTTCCTCCTCACTATTTACCGCACAGCCAATTTTTGTTTCATCTGCAAATTTACAGATCATATCTCAGACATTCATGCCTCGATCAGTAATGTACACAGCAAACAACACTGGACCCACCACCAATCCCTACAATATACCACAGGACACAGGTTTCCATCACAAAAACAACTATCGACCATCACCCTCTGCCTCCTGCCACTAAGGCAGTTTTGGGTCCAATTTGCCAAATCACCCTGGATCTCCATGGGCTCTTACTTTCTTGAACAGTCTCCCATTGGGGTCTTGTCAAAAGACTTACTGAAGTCCATGTATCAGTTGCACTGCCCTCATCAACACACTGAGTCACCTCCTCAAAAAATTCAATCAAATTTGTTAGACATGATCGCCATCTTACAAAGCCTACCCTTGATTAATCATTGCCTCTCCATGTAGATTAATTTTATCCCTCAGATTTCTTTCCAATAATCTCCCTACCACTGATGTTAAGCTCAATGGCCTGTAATTGCCTGTGTTTTCCCTACTTCCCTTCTTGGGTAATGATACCACATTAACTAACCTCCAATTTTCTGTCATCTCTACTGTGATGTGGAGATGCCGGCGTTGGACTGGGGTAAGCACAGTAAGAAGTCTCACAACACCAGGTTAAAGTCCAACAGGTTTATTTGGTAGCAAATACCATAAGCTTTCGGAGCACTGCTCCTTCGTCAGATGGAGTGGATATCTGCTCTCAAACAGTGCACAGACACAGAAGTCAAGTTACAGAATACTAATTAGAATGCGAATCTCTACAGCCAGCCAGGTCTTAAAGGTACAGACAATGTGGGTGGAGGGAGCATTCAAAACAGGTTAAAGAGATGTGTATTGTCTCCAGACAGAACAGCCAGTGAGATTCTACAAGCCCAGGAGGCAAGCTGTGGGGGTTACTGATAATGTGACATAAATCCAACATCCCGGTTTAGGCCGTCCTCATGTGTGCGGAACTTGGCTATCAGTTTCTGCTCAGCGACTCTGCGCTGTCGTGTGTCGTGAAGGCCGCCTTGGAGAACGCTTAGCTGAAGATCCAAGGCTGAATGCCCGTGACTGCTGAAGTGCTCCCCCCCCACAGGAAGAGAACAGTCTTGCCTGGTGATTGTCGAGCGGTGTTCATTCATCCGTTGTCGCAGTGTCTGCATGGTTTCCCCAATGTACCATGCCTCGGGACATCCTTTCCTGCAGCGTATCAGGTAGACAACGTTGGCCGAGTTGCACGGATGCCATCATCTCACGTGAGAACACCATCTACCAGGTACACGGTACCTACTCTTGCAACTCGGCCAACGTTGTCTACCTGATACGCTGCAGGAAAGGATGTCGCGAGGCATGGTACATTGGGGAAACCATGCAGACGCTACGACAACGGGTGAATGAACACCGCTCGACAATCACCAGGCAAGACTGTTCTCTTCCTGTGGGGGAGCACTTCAGCAGTCACGGGCATTCAGCCTTGGATCTTCAGGTAAGCGTTCTCCAAGGCGGCCTTCATGACACATGACAGCGCAGAGTCGCTGAGCAGAAACTGATAGCCAAGTTCCGCACACATGAGGACGGCCTAAACCGGGATGTTGGATTTATGTCACATTATCAGTAACCCCCACAACTTGCCTCCTGGGCTTGCAGAATCTCACTGGCTGTTCTGTCTGGAGACAATACACATCTCTTTAACCTGTGTTGAATGCTCCCTCCACCCACATTGTCTGTACCTTTAAGACCTGGCTGGTTGTAGAGATTCGCATTCTAATTAGTATTCTGTAACTTGATTTCTGTGTCTGTGCACTGTTTGAGAGCAGATATCCACTCCATCTGACGAAGGAGCAGTGCTCCGAAAGCTTATGGTATTTGCTACCAAATAAACCTGTTGGACTTTAACCTGGTGTTGTGAGACTTCTTACTATCTCTACTGTGGCCAGAGAGGATTTAAAAATTAGCATCGGAGCCCCTACAATCTCCTCCCTTGCTTCACACAGCAGCCTAGGATACATCTCATCTGGGCCTGGTGATTTAGCCCACTAAAACTGTTTACACCTCATCCCTCTCAATGTTAATCTGTTTAATTATATCACAGTCTCCTTCCTTGTTTTCTATACTTACATCCTTCTCCATAATGAACACAGATGCAAAATACTTATTTAACACCACACCTAGGTCTTTTGGTCCCAAGCATAGATTGCCACTTTGGTCCATAAATGGTCCCATTCTTTCCCTGGTTACCCTCTTGCCCTTAATATACTTATAAAACATCTTGGAATTTTCCTTTATTTTGCCCGCCAATGTTTTTTCATGTCCCCTCTTCGCTCTCCTAATTTCTTTTTTAAGTATCCCCTGCACTTTCTATACTCCTGTAAGGAAGAGGTCTCCAAATAGTCAATCATGATCGACAGGTCAATCCTGGGGTCTCGAAAGTCGATTGTCATTGGCTGCCGAACTGTTGCCGAAAATGCTGAGATTCAGTTCATTGCCTGCCAAACCACATCAAAAATGCACGGAACTCGGGCTTCTCGTGGTGACAAGTGAACCAGCTCATTAACTGCCGAAATACAGGCACCAAAACGTGGACTAAGCTGGGTGAAGACAAAATGATGAGCGAGGAGCCAGGAAGCTCCAAGAGGGCAAAAACCTACCATTTCCACCAGCAATGGGAAAGTGAATTTCTTTTTACGAATGTCAAAGGCAACAACATTCGTCAACAGAGTGTAGCCTTGAGTAAAAGAGGTAACTTGGAACAGTATCACAAGACGCGCCAAGATCACTGGTCCCTATTGATGGGGACCAGCTTTAATTCCCGCTGGTGCGAACCTCTCCCGGCAGGTGTGAGGGTGAGACATTAGTCCCAGGCTCGCTAATGATATGGAAATGTGAATTTCCGTATTGTCATCAGCCTCATGCTGATTTCTGCTGTGAGGCTGATTACATCAAGAAAAGGACCTGGGAGACTCGCGATTGGCCAGATGGATGCCACTCTTGACTCCTGCTGCAGGCTCCCCGTTGATGTCACCCAGTCTGCTGCGCTACTTGAACAGTCATGATGTGGAGATGCCGGCATTGGACTGGGGTAAACACAGTAAGAAATTTAACAACAGCAGGTTAAAGTCCAACAGGTTTATTTGGTAGCAAAAGCCACCAGCTTTCGGAGCCTTAAGCCCCTTCTTCAGGTGAGTGGGAATTCTGTTCACAAACAGGGCATATAAAGACACAAACTCAATTTACATGAATAATGGTTGGAATGCGAATACTTACAGCTAATCAAGTCTTTAAGATACAAACAATGTGAGTGGAGAGAGCATTAAGACAGGTTAAAGAGATGTGTATTGTCTCCAGACAGGACAGCCAGTGAGACTCTGCAGGTCCAGGCAAGCTGTGGGGATTACAGATAGTGTGACATGAACCCAATATCCCGGTTGAGGCCGTCCTCATGTGTGCGGAACTTGGCTATCAGTTTCTGCTCAGCGACTCTGCGCCGTCGTGTGTCGCGAAGGCCGCCTTGGAGAACGCTTACCTGAATATCAGAGGCCGAATGCCCGTGACTGCTGAAGTGCTCCCCAACAGGAAGAGCACAGTCTTGCCTGGCACGGTAGCACAGTGGTTAGCACTGCTGCTTCACAGCTCCAGGGACCTGGGTTCGATTCCCGGCTTGGGTCACTGTCTGTGTGGAGTTTGCACATTCTCCTCGTGTCTGCGTGGGTTTCCTCCGGGTGCTCCGGTTTCCTCCCACAGTCCAAAGATGTGCGGGTTAGGTTGATAGGCCATGCTAAAATTGCCCCTTAGTGTCCTGTGATGCGTAGGTTAGAGGGATTAGTGGGTAAATATGTAGGGATATGGGGGCAGGGTCTGGGTGGGATTGTGGTCGGTGCAGACTCGATGGGCCAAATGGCCTCTTTCTGCACTGTAGGGTTTCTATGATTCTATGACCTGACGAAGGGGCTTAAGGCTCCGAAAGCTTGTGGCTTTTGCTACCAAATAAACCTGTTGGACTTTAACCTGGTGTGGTTAAACTTCTTACTACTTGAACAGCTCAGGGGCCGGGAGTATCACACTCTAAGACTTATCAGGCTGTGAATGTTTCTCACTGCAGTCAGTAGACATGACGAACACGGCCCAGCTGATTGTTTTTGTTCACATGGCACTCAAAGGTGCAACAACAAAGGAGGACTTTCTCACTCTTTTGCCACTCAAAGAGAGAACAAAGGGTGAGAATGTCTACAATGAGTTTAAAAGGTAAGTGACTGAGAAAAGCATTCCAATCAAGAAACAGGTTTCAATCACAACTGAAGGTACACCCGTCAATGCTGGGTGTCAATGCAGGCTTTGTTGCACTTTGCAGGAATGATCCTGAATTCCCCTCCTTTATTAATTAGCACTGTGCTATCCACAACAAACACCAGTGAGCAAGATTATTTACTTGTTGTCGAGATCGTCAACTCCATTGATGCCAGAGCTCTGAAACATCACTTGTTCAAATCACTACTCGATGAGCTTGATGTCACTGATGGTGACCTAATCCTTCATGCAGATCTGAGGTGGTTAAGTCGAGGGAAAATCCTCCAGAGGTTTTTAGACCTGCTCCCGGAAATTATCACTGTTAAATCATGAAATTTAGTGAGTTGTCAGATAATACATGGTGGTGTTTCTTATGGACATAAGTACAAAATCAAATGAGCTGAACTGTAAACTGCAGGGAGGATCAGAGACTTGTCACACATGATCAGTGCAGTGAATGTTTTCACGTTGAAACTGGGCCTGTGGTCCTCCCAGTTAAACAACAAAATTATTGGGCACTTCCCAACTCTGGAGAAAATCCAACAACAGGTCAAACAGAAAGGGGTTCCATCCAAATACATTCTGTGACCACCTGAACAAATTGGAAAAGGAATTCAACAGACAATTTCAGGAGCTAGACTAGATGGAACAAATCATCTTGTTTGTCTCAAATCCTTTTCTTCAAGTGGACATCGGAGAACTGACAGCAGAATTTCAGCAGATGTTCGAACAAAGCAGTGGACTTGATATGGAAATAATCACCATGCAAAATGACATAGAACTGAAAGCTGGGTCAAGGGACAAAGACTTTTGGAGACTTGTAAACAGAGAGCAGTGCTCTCTACTGACAACATGTGCACTCAAGGTGAAGGTCTTCTTTGGTTCCACATACCTCTGTGAGGTGGCTTTTTCCCAGATGAAAATCATCAAGTCCAAGCATCGTACTCATCTCACAGATGCCCATCTGGTGGATTGTATGAGACTGGCTATCTCAAACTATGACCCAGACTTTACAGAACTCACAGATAGTGTGCAAGCACAGATGCCACATGAAGAATAGGTGAGTGTTATGCATAAGTACATTTTGAAGGGTTTTAGTAAATTTGCAAGGGATATCAGCATGACATTACTAGAAGGGAAATGTGTCATGTGATACAGTTTTAGTTTTACTTTTGCTCTAAGCTGAGCACATATAAACAGCTCAGATGTCTTCAAGCTTTATGCCTATGTATATAACTATTCTCACATGCCTCATCTTAATGAATGAGCCCACAACATGTTTAATCCCTAATGAGCAATTGGTGCTTTGTATCTTGTAGAGCAAATAAGCTTAAGGTAGTATAAAATTATTATAACATAGAGGCCCGTGTGATTTTGGATTGGGATTTAGGTAAGTGGGCCTCACTGGGTGCCAAACTGGTAGGCCCTGGCAAGGAGACCAAGGGCTGGGACATGAGGGACCAATGGGGCGGTTGGAAAGTGAGTGTGGCAAAATCTGGTAAGAACCCTCAATGGGCCCTAGAGGCCTGTTAAAGAGGGAACCCCAAGCCCATCACCAGCCCAGGCAGGGAAACCTGCCAGGCTGCCCACTTGGCATGTGCTTCTCTCACCACCAGTTAAATCCAGGTTTCTCAGCGATTTGAAGCCCTTAAGCAAGAATTAATTGCCAACGTAAGGGCTTCATAAAAGTAAATTACTGCGGATGCTGGAATCTGAAACCAAAAGAGAAAATGCTGGAAAATCTCAGCAGGTCTGGCAGCATCTGTAAGAAGTCTCACAACACCAGGTTAAAGTCCAACAGGTTTATTTGGTAGCAAAAGCCACTAGCTTTCGGAGCGCTACTCCTTCGTCAGGTAAGTGGGAGCTCCGAAAGCTAGTGGCTTTTGCTACCAAATAAACCTGTTGGACTTTAACCTGGTGTTGTGAGACTTCTTACTGTGTTTACCCCAGTCCAACGCCGGCATCTCCACATCATAGCATCTGTAAGGACAGAAAGGAAAAGAACCGACGTTTTGAGTCCAGATGACCATTTGTCCAAGGCTCTTTGTTGAGGGCTTCATGCTCCACCCCACTGCTGGTATAATTGTGTTGTGGGGAGCGGTGGGTAGGTAGGTGGCCTTCAAACCTGCCAGCAAAGGAGCATAAAATCCAGCCCTTGATTGATGTATGGAGAGATGAGGTTGGATCACCTTTGAACTTCACTAAGATGAAGCAGAATGTTTCCCTTGTTTTCAATGGAGACTCGAGTCATTCAGTAAAGGATACACTTATCTGATGTTGATTTTTCTGATGATTATTAGCACACTCATGTAAAGGCAAAAATAATTTTAGCATGTTTTAGGGTCATGGATTAATGGAACTTTTCTTTATCCATCAGTTTGACAAAAGAAGGGCCAAAGTTAGACTGTGTTGCACACAAGAGACTTCAGTGAAATGTGCTTTGATAAAGTTTATTAATGTCACAAGTAGGCTTACTTTAACACTGCAATGAAGTTACTGTGAAAATCCCCTAGTCATTACATTCCAGCACCTGTTTGGGTACACTGAGGGAAAATTTAGCATGGCCAATGCACCTAACCAGCACGTCTTTCAGACTGTGGGAGGAAACTGGAGCACCCGGAGGAAACCCACACAGAGAACTTGCAAACTCTGCGCAGACAGTGACCCAAGCTGGGAATTGAACTTGGGTCCCTGGTGCTGTGAGGCAGCAGTGCTAACCACTATGCCATTCCCTGCAGCAGTCATTCAGGAATCCTTTGAGTACAGAGAGCTGGAAAACATGGATTACACATTTTGCTTATGGTTCATATTGTCCCTGCACTAATTTGTTTAGGAGCATTAAGGCATATAACTAAACTAGGTCATTGAAGTGCTAAAGAGGTACTTTTGGTGTCTGGGTTGACATGATGACTGCCATGTGTGTGGCCCTGAACACTACCATTATTCGAGACATTAACATGTCATTCACCAATGATCAGTGCACGCTTGTGCAAAAGGACAACAGGGAGGGGCAATAACATCTGCCCACTGAAGACCAGAGGCAGCACAAGAACCATAGCGGCAATTGATTGATGGCTTTCTCCCCCGAGCGGCTGCATGAGGACATTTGCCATATGTTAGCTTTAATGATGTGTATCCTATCTGCTTGCCCAATGTTGCCTTACATCTTACCAGTTGCTCATCAATGTGATGTTATCCCTTGTTATTCACAGAACAGGCATAGGCAGCATGACATTTTAATTAGTAGCAACATTTACTTAACACTAATGTGCATTACTGTGCAGACCCCTGTGAGTGTTGCCGAGATTTTATGACTTTAGCAGAGCATATATGTAGATCCGTGATTTGCAGTATTCTGTGCAAAGATTTATATATGAAGTATCACAAATAGGTGTCATTAAGAGAACTGGAGACATGTGGACACTTCTGACTTTTATGACTTCTTCTCAAAGCTGCCCATCTTCTGAATTATGTGATTGTACTCAACTAAAATATACACAGGGCATCACTATTTCTCCTGAGAGATTCCAGTGACCAGACTTCTGGAACCATTTTCTGGGACGCAAGTACTTCAGACAACATGGGACATAAATGATTCTCTGCTATCATGACAGTACAACTTCTAAAAATATTTGTTCTTTTGGGGATGATAGCAAGGGCACCTTTATTTCCTATCGCTCTGCCACTAGCCTGGTTTTGCATGTTGGTCCAGTTTATTTCCGGTCAGTGGTGAACCCAACATGTTACATCGTGCTGATAAAGGTTAGGGAAGGCAATTGGGCCGTTGCTTGTTGGAGATTACCTGTGGTGCAAATATTACATGTAGCTTAAAGGTCAAGTTGAGGTGTTGTCTAAATCCTGCTGTAGACTGGCATGGGCTGCTTAATTATCAGAGTAGAGTCAAAGACTGTGGAATCCTTGGCTACCAATCTTTCTTCTCACCTTACAATGGAGGGGAAATCATTGCGGAAGCAGCCCTGACAAAGTGGTGTAGTTATGGCCTAGGTCTAATACAGATAGGAAATAGGTCTAATACAAAGAGGACGAGAGCAATAGTTATAGGGGACTCGATAGTTAGGGGTGCAGATAGGCGCTTCTGTGGAAGTGAAAGAGACTCCAGGATGGTATGTTGCCTCCCTGGTGCCAGGGTCCAGGATGTCTCTGAACGGGCAGAAAGCATTCTGGAGGGAGAGGGTGAACAGCCAGAGGTCGTGGTACATATTGGTACTAACGACATAGGCAGGAAGAGTGATGAGGTCCTGCAGCAGCTGTTTAGGGAGTTAGGTAGAAAGTTAAAAAGCAGGACCTCTAGGGTTGTAATCTCAGGATTACTTCCTGTGCGACGTGCCAGTGAGGCTAGGAATAGGAAGATAGTGCAGCTCAACACGTGGCTAAACAGCCGGTGTAGGAGGTGGGGTTTCAGATATCTGGACCATTGAGGTCTCTTCCGGGGCAGGTGGGACCTGTACAAGAAGGACGGGTTGCATCTAAACTGGAAGGGCACAAATATTCTGGCCGGGAGGTTTGCTAGTGTCACACGAGAGGATTTAAATTAGTTTGGCAGAGGGATGGGAACCAAAGCAAAGGTGAATTAGCTGAAGGGGAACCAGAGAGTAGGGCCAGTAAGACTCAGAGAAACAGCAGGCAGGGCGGGATTGCTAATCAGAGAGGGTCTGGTGGACTGAAATGCATTTGTTTCAATGCGAGAAATGTAACAGGTAAGGCAGATGAACTTAGAGCTTGGAGTAGTACTAGGAACTATGATGTTGCCATTGCAGAGACTTGGTTAAGGGAAGGACAGGATTGGCAGCTTAACATTTCAGGATACAGATGTTTCAGGCGGGATGGAGGGGGATGCAAAAGGGGTGGGGGAGTTGCACTACTGGTTAAGGAGAATATGGAGATGCCGGCGTTGGACTGGGGTAAACACAGTAAGAAGTTTAACTGTGTTTACCCCAGTCCAACGCCGGCATCTCCACATCATGACTACCATAGACACCGCAAACTGCCGGCTCCAAGTGGAGAGGATCGCCAAGAAGATCGCGCATATCGACACAGACATCAAGTTTCTACAGGTTGGACTTTAACCTGGTGTTGTTAAACTTCTTACTAAGGAGAATATCACAGCTGTACTGTGGGAGGACACCTTGGAGGGCTCAGACAGCGAGGCAATATGGGTATAGCTCAGGAATAGGAAGAGTGTAGTCCAATGTTGGGAGTTTACTATAGACCACCCAATCGCCAGCGGGAGATAGAGGAACAGATATGTAGGCAGATTTTGGCAAGGTAAAAGCAACAGGGTTGTCCTTGTGGGAGATTTTAACTTCCCCTATATTGACTGGGACTCACTTAGTGCTTGGGGCGTGGATGGGGCAGAGTTTGTAAGGAGCATCCAGGAGCGCTTCTTGAAACAGTGTGTAGATAGTCCGATAAGGGAAGGGGCCATACTGGACCTGGTATTGGGGAACGAGCCCAGCCAGGTGGTCGACGTTACAGTAGGAGAGCAGTTCGGGAACAGTGACCATAATTCAGTAAGCTTTAAGGTACTGATGGATGAAGATAAGTGTAGTCCTCAAGTTAAGTTGCTAAATTGGGGGAAGGCTAATTACAACAACATTAGGTAGGAACTGAAGAATGTAGATTGGGGGCGGATGTTTGAGGGCAAATCGATATCTGGTATGTGGGAGGCTTTCAAGTGTAAATTGATAGGGATTCAGGACCGGCACATTCCTGTAAGGATGAAGGATAGATATGGCAAGTTTTGGGAACCTTGAATAACAAAAGATATTGTGAGCCTAGTGTAACCCCCTGCTGACAACTATATGCTCTGACCAGCTGAGTTAAGTAAAGCTGTACCTGGGATGTGCTTGATGTTATAAGGGGCTACTATGTAAATGTTCAATTAACAGGATCCTGAGTTCTTAGCGGTTGGTGTTGAGCTCGGCTAAATTTCCTATTGACCAATAAATGTCAGTACAGGCGTGAATGAAAAGGATTAGTGTATGCAGTTGCAATCTAGAGTAATAACCTATTAATAATAGCGTGGTGCCTCCTAAAATGTTAAGTATGTAAACCTTATAATAAGAAAAGGTTCAGGACAACCATGCAAAAGGAATAACAAAAATAAATTTATTTTCTTGCACTGTTGCGTCTCATAAAACAGGTAAAGAGTCCCAAACTAAAGATTTTTCAATTAAACAATTTCAACCCTGAGAAATGTTCAAAATATTACCAAGCGCTTGGATTTATAAATGTTGGGGCCCATACGTTGGTGCACATATGAAGCAAACATGCCCTCAACAACACACTGCTGATACCGTTCAGTGTCTGATAGTATAGTTTCCAGTTACTCACGCAACCACGACACACACAGTCCAGAAGGGTCTACGAGCGGGAAGATGATGCAGCAGGAAAAAAATGCAGCAAGCTGTCCGTGTAGTGATTCAGGTCCAGTGCGCTGAAGTCTGTCCTCCTCGGCAGTGCTACTTAGCAAATTAGCTTCAGCTAATCCTCGTTCTCTCCGTCTTCTCAGTGAGAACTACGCCCGGCGTTTATAGCTGACTGTCCCTCACCGACAGTTTCTAGCAGAAACGTCCACGCTTGAGAGTACAAGACGAAGCGCTTTACACTTTTTCTCAACAGTAATGAAAATAACAAACAGGACTAAACCTTGCTGCCTTTCACGTCAAACTGGAAAAGACGAGTTACTAAACTGCGACAAACACGAGCTTTAACTGCACAGTAATATTTGTGCCCATACTGTGAAGTATGTTAGTCTACAAATATTATTTGCCTTGACGTTAAAACTGGGTTTTTACCGCATGGAAATAGCTCCTCTTCCCCACGTGTGTCTCCCCACTGCAGCTTCCTCTGCCCCCCGCCGTTTTTCTTTTTCCCTCCCCCTAAGTAATCTGATTGGCTTAAAGTGCAGCTCTCTAGAAAACGGGTTGGCTTAGCTTACATCACTCAAACAAACAGTATCTGTTCAGGGTATTGGGCCCAGTAAACAGGATATTGAAACTCACAAGAAACAAAGAACAATGGTGAATGTCTTCTTCATTAAATTTACCCATGTTTCAAGAAAACACACTCTTTTCATTTTTCTTTCATTTATCCTTATTTTTTTCAGGCCCCTACACAAGTCAAAGAGCAAAAGGAAGTATTTGCCAAGGCTCGGAGGCTGGGAACACATGAAGCAAATGTGGAATACAAGGAAAGTAGAAAGAAACTTAAGCAAGGAGTAAGGAGGGATAAAGGGGGTCACAAAAAAGCATTGGCCAGCAGGATTAAGGAAAATCCCAAGGCTTTTTATACATATATAAAGAGCAAGGGGGTAGCTAGGGAGAGGATTGGCCCACTCAAGGACAAGGGATGGAATCTATACGTGGAACCAGAGGAAATGGGTGAGGTATTAAATAAGTAGTTTGTGTCAGTTTTCACCAAAGAGAAGGACTTGGTGGATGATGAGTCTGGGAAAGGGTGTGTAGATAATTTGAGTCATGTTGAGATTAAGAGGGAGGAGGTATTGGGGTTCTTGAGAAACATTAAGGTAGACAAGTCACCAGGGCCTGATGGGGTATACCCCAGAATACTGAGAGAGGCAAGGGAGGAAATTGGGGGGCCTTGAGAGAAATCTTTGTATCCTCACTGGCTACAGGGGAGTTCCCAGAGTATTGGAGAATGGTCAATGTTGTTCCTTTGTTTAAGAAGGGTAACAAGAATGATCCAGGTAATTACAGGTCGGTGAGCCTTACATCAGTGGTAGGAAAATTATTGGAGAGGATTCTTCGAGACGGGATTTACTTCCACTTAGAAATAAGTGGATGTATTAGTGAGAGACAACATGGTTTTGTGAAGGGGTGGTCATGTCTCATTAACTTGATTGAATTTTTCGAGGAAGTGACAAAGATGAATGATGAGGGTAGAACAGTGGATGTTGTCTACATGGACTTCAGTAAGGCCTTTGACAAGGTCCCACATGGAAGACTGGTGCAGAAGGTGAAGTCGCATGGGATCAGAGGTGAGCTGGCAAGGTGAATACAAAACTGGATCGGTCATAGAAGACAGAGGGTAGCAGTGGAAGGGTGCGTTTCTGAATGGAGGGCTGTGACAAGTGGTGTTCCTCAGGGATCAGTGCTGGGACCTTTGCTGTTTGTAATATATATATAAATGATTTGGAAGAAAATGTAACTGATTTGATTAGTAAGTTTGGGGACGACACAAAGGTTGGTGGATTTGCGGATAGCGATGAAGAGCATCAGAGGATACAGCAGGATATAGATCAGTTGGAGGCTTGGGCGGAGAGATGGCAAATGGACTTTAATCCGGACAAATGTCAGTAATGCATTTTGGAAAGTCTAATACAGATAGGAAATATACAATAAACGGCAGAACCCTTAAGAGTATTGATAGGCAAAGGGATCTGGGTGCACAGGTACACAGGTCACTGAAAGTGGCAATGCAGGTGGAGAAGGTAGTCAAGAAGGCATACGGCATGCTTGCCTGCATCGGTCGGGGCATTGAGTTTAAAAATTGGCAAGTAATGTTACAGCTTTATACTACCTTAGTTCGGCCGCACTTGGAATATAGTGTTCAATTCTGGTCGCCACACTACCAGAAGGATGTGGAGGCTTTGGAGATTTCTGTAAATCTACAGAAAAGATTTACCAGGATGTTGCCTGGTATGGAGGGCATTAGCTATGGGGAGAGGTTGGAGAAACTTGGTTTGTTCTCACTGGAACAACGGAGGTTGAGGGGCAACCTGATAGAAGTCTACAAGATTATGAGGGGCTTGGACAGAGTGGATAGTCAAAAGCTTTTCCCAGGGTGGAAGAGTAAATTGCGAGGGGGCATAGGTTTAAGGTGCGAGGGGCAAGGTTTAAAGGAGATGTACGAGGCAAGCTTTTTACACAGAGGGTGGTGGGTGCCTGGAACTCACTGCTAGGGGAAGTAGTGGAAGCAGATACGATAGTGGCTTTTAAGGGGCGTCTTGACAAATACATGAATAGGATGGGAATAGAGGGATATGGTCTCCAGAATGGGAGGGGGTTTTAGTTCAGTCGGGGAGCATGGTCGATGCAGGCTTGGAGGGCCGAAGGTTCTGAGGTTTCTGTGCTGTAATTTTCTTTGTTCTTTCTTCTTTGTCTGTAATGGTCGGTCTCCAATGACTATCATCTCCCTTTTTAATCTAGTGTGACTCCAATCATCGCAAGGTTTTTCCTTAGACCCCTATACCCTCAGATCTGTGAGAGATCCATGATGTCAAGAATAAATATATTTCAAAAATAATTTTATTTCATTCACACCATTTCAAATAACATCAACAATAATGAGTAGTTGGATGGTTCTTGGATGGTTCTTGAATGGTTCATGATTGCCTTACAATTTAGAATAACCCAGCCATAGCTGTTTCTATATGTGGAGGATTGCAAAATGAAGCTAGCCACAGGACCCCACTAACTGTGTATCCGCCACTGTAAGCAAGTACTGAAGACTCCTGAGAGCTACTGTCAAAGAAGAAATTCTGAGAGGGCTGCATTTCTATGGCTTGATCACCCAGAGGATGCTGTAAGAAAAATGTCTTAGAGTTGTTCAGTGTATCTTTTTCCTTGAGTAAACCTCTTCGAAAATTTACAATCCAAAGAGGCCAGTCTTGCCTTAATTGCTTAAATCTTGTCCAAACCAAAGTGAAGTGGCATGTTGGGGTGGTTGAAATCCATTAAGTTACAGCTAACAAAATAAGATAACAGGAAAAAAATGACAAAAGCTAAGACACGGTGTCCCCAGATTGTAGTCTCTGCAGCTGTCCTAGCATTATTAGATATTACATATGCGAGTTAGGTGGCTATTAAAAGTCAGAAAGTGATACTTTCTAGAAGTCTTCAGCCACATTTCCAGCATTAACAATTATGAAAGACTTTTTTCCAATAGGAAACATGTGAGAGGGGAGGCGATGGCCAACTGGTATCATCGCTAGACTATTAATCCAGAAACTCAGCTATTGTTCGGGGGACATGGGCTTGAATGGTGGAATTTGAATTCAGTAAAAAAAACATCTGGAATCCAAAATCTATTGGTGACCATTTGTCAATTGTTGGAAAAACACATCTGGTTCACCAATGTCCTTTAGAGAACGAAATCTGCCATCTTTACCTGGTCTGGCCTACATGTGACTCCAGAGCCATAGCAATGTGGTTGACTCTCAACTGCCTTTTGAATAAGGGCAGCTAAGGATGGGCAATAAATGCTGGCCAACTAGTGAGGCCCATGTCCCACGAATGAATAAAATAAAAATACATTACAAGTAAGAATGTTGGCATTAATAAACCCCAAATAGGAATATGTACACTCTTCGATGTTGATTTCATTTTTGGTTGACCAATCGACTGTACACAATAGCTCGTTGCCCACAGCCTCAGCAAATAGGCAGCCCAGCGTTTTGAGTTACTGACCATTGAACACCTAGGCATCTGAAGCAGCTTTTTGTGAGGGATTCTCCCATCTGCCTGCCTGAGAAAATGGCATTAATGTTTATAATTTTGTCCATCATTGACTACTTTGCTTACTTAATCTCCAAATTAGAGTTCTGTATACTGACAAGTTTATAATGGTTATCAAGAGAAGCTCCCTATTACTTATCAATTCTCCACAGTTTCATTGAGTATCCCAGGCAGGCCCAGTTGATGGCAGAGCCATGCACTCAAATGCACAGGTGAAAATACAAATTTGGGTGCAAACCTGATGGATGCAGAGAAACCTTAACAGATTTGGAATATATGATGTGGAGATGCTGGCGTTGACTGGGGTGGGCACAGTAAGAAGTCTCACAACACCAGGTTAAAGTCCAACAGGTTTATTTGGAATCATGAGCTTTCGGAGCGTTGCTCCTTCATCAGGTGAGTAGAGAGGTAGGTTTCACAAACCGATATATATATGGTATATATAAATCACAAACACGATATGTATACCATGTTTGTGAAACCTACCTCTCCACTCACCTGAGGAAGGAGCAGTGCTCTGAAAGCTCGTGATTCCAAATAAATCTGTTGGACTTTAACTTGGAGTGGAATAGGTATGGAATACTTTGGGCACATGGTTACTGTCTAGAACCCAGGGAAATCAGACCCATCAGGGTAATCAGACCACTGGAACATCTTAACCTGAAGCTAATTACATACTTAAATTAAAAAGAGATAAACTGGAAATGCTACAAGTCTGAAAATTTTAAAAATGATAATGCTAGGAAGGTAGCACTGCCAGTTTCTTGAAAGTGAAAAGATACGTTAATGCTTTACATCTAAACACCTGAATGAAACAGGAACCTGAACAAGATGGAGGGAGAGAAGAACAACAAGTATAGTTTAATCATCAGAAATGCTGACTCTCGTCACAGAGAAACAGTCAATAGGTTGCGAAGAGCTTTCTTTCCAGCTTTTTTGAAGAAGTGGAGCAAAGTGGTTTTTCTGGAGAAAATAGTTTACTTTAACTTCCAGTTCCATTTGAAACTCACTCATTTTAATATACGTCACCTTTTTCATTGATCAAAGTCTAAATCAAGGGGCTTCAGTTTATCTTACCTTCAGCATTTTAAAAATCTGGATCATGTTTCCCCTGAATCTTTTTTCTTAATTAAACTGAACTCAGTCTTTCTCCATTGATTAAAGTCTGAGCTCTCAGATATTATCTGTCACCACACTTGATTATCCTAATCTCCCAGCTCTGAACCTCTCCAAGGTGTATTTTTACAAGTTGACATTTCATGAGATCAGAAGTGTTGATGCCGGTCATTTTTAAAATTCATTCTTGCTTATTGTACTGCTTGACAATATAATCTGATTCACTGAAGTATATATTTTCAATTGAGACTGTCCATGTTAACTGCTATAACCGGGGTGAATTTACAATGAAACACACTGTGCTGCAGCACAGGACTCCCAAAATACAGGGGCTCCCTAAAATGATGAGTGAGTGATGAAGTTGCTCACCCTGCCACTTAAGAACACTGCTCACTCCTCTTCTCATCTTTTCTCATTTCGTTGACGGCTCTTTAAACTCCTCGGTTATTTCCTGGAAAGTTTTTTTTTGTTGATTGCTACACTTCTCATTGGAGATGCATCACGCCCAGTAAGGCATTTGATCGCTTGGTGGTTAACCCTGCCTCCGATTGGCCTGTCACTCCATCTGTCAGCTTCTCCATGGATCTGTCCAGTTTGAGAAGCTGGAAATGGAGCCCAAGTTCCGCTGAGGCTCCAACTGCTCTGTGCACCATCACCTCACAGTGGGAATTTGTGGAAGAAGGTTGCATAGAGTAAAACTAAGTTCTCCCCTTTCTGCTCCGCTGTTAATTAATTAATATTTGTCAGTGTATATCTATGCATACGTCTGCATGTAGGGGTTCTCAATGAAACTATTATGTGTTTGCACTTGTAAGAATGTGGTTTTAGCTGCTCACAAACTACATATTTTTTTATTCCAATTCAATCAAATCAAGTCCAATTCAGACTCTCAACAAGTTGAGACATTCCCGATCCAAGCAGACAAGACAGGGCTCTCACCTCCTGTCTTGGGCTTGATCTACATGATCCAAGCTGATTGGAGTAGGCATAGCTCCTCCTCCAAGGCTTGGTCTCATTTGCATCTTAGCCAGAAGGCCGAGATGCCGCTTTTAAAAATTGCTTCAAATTAAGCTACAGTGTAACCTAATGACTTTAACCAAGCACAGCATGTCGATACTACACTTGATCTTAGCCAAAAGGCCGAGAAGCTCACAAACTACATACTTTAAAAAAAAATTTTTTTTAAATTTTTTTTTTAAATTACATACTGCAAAAAGAATAGTGGTTTTATCTAACTATATCTACACCTCACTGAATCTGAACCATGATATTTAAACAAACAATCCTCCCTTCTGATCACTGTTGCTGATTTCAAATCTCTCCACCAAGAAATATATTCTACTGAATTATCTAGGAGAGCCCATTGCATTAAACTGCTTTGCACTCACTACTAATCTCCCTCTCAATTTAGTAGAACATAGAACATAGAAAGCCACAGCACAAACAGGCCCTTCGGCCCACAAGTTGCGCCGATCATATCCCTACCTCTAGGCCTATCTATAGCCCTCAATCCCATTAAATCCCATGTACTCATCCAGAAGTCTCTTAAAAGACCCCAACGAGTTTGCCTCCACCACCACCGACGTCAGCCGATTCCACTCACCCACCACCCTCTGAGTGAAAAACTTACCCCTGACATCTCCTCTGTACCTACCCCCCAGCACCTTAAACCTGTGTCCTCTCGTAGCAACCATTTCAGCCCTTGGAAATAGCCTCTGAGAGTCTACCCTATCCAGACCTCTCAACATCTTGTAAACCTCTATCAGGTCACCTCTCATCCTTCGTCTCTCCAGGGAGAAGAGACCAAGCTCCCTCAACCTATCCTCATAAGGCATGCCCCCCAATCCAGGCAACATCCTTGTAAATCTCCTCTGCACCCTTTCAATGGCTTCAACATCTTTCCTGTAATGAGGTGACCAGAACTGCGCGCAGTACTCCAAGTGGGGTCTAACCAGGGTCCTATAAAGCTGCAGCATGATCTCCCGACTCCTAAACTCAATCCCTCGATTAATGAAGGCTAGTACGCCGTACGCCTTCTTGACCGCATCCTCCACCTGCGAGGCCGATTTAAGAGTCCTATGGACTCGGACCCCAAGGTCCTTCTGATCCTCTACACTGCTAAGAATGGTACCCTTCATATTATACTGCTGCTTCATCCCATTGGATCTGCCAAAATGGATCACTACACACTTATCCGGGTTGAAGTCCATCTGCCACTTCTCCGCCCAGTCTTGCATTCTATCTATCTCTCGCTGCAACTTCTGACATCCCTCCAAACTATCCACAACACCACCTACCTTGGTGTCGTCAGCAAACTTACCAACCCATCCCTCCACTTCCTCATCCAGGTCATTTATGAAAATGACAAACAGCAAGGGTCCCAGAACAGATCCCTGGGGCACTCCACTGGTCACTGACCTCCATGCAGAGAAAGACCCCTCCACAGCCACTCTCTGCCTTCTGCAGGCAAGCCAGTTCTGGATCCACAAGGCAACAGCCCCTTGGATCCCATGCCCTCTCACTTTCTCAAGAAGTCTTGCATGGGGGACCTTATCGAACGCCTTGCTGAAGTCCATATAGACCACATCCACCGCTCTTCCTTCGTCAATGTGTTTGGTCACATTTTCAAAGAACTCAACCAGGCTCGTAAGGCACGACCTGCCCTTGACAAAGCCGTGCTGACTACTTTTGATCATACTAAACTTCTCTAGATGATCATAAATCCTGTCTCTCAGGATCCTCTCCATCAACTTACCAACCACTGAGATTAGACTCACCGGTCGGTAATTTCCCGGGCTGTCCCTGTTCCCTTTCTTGAATATAGGGACCACATCTGCAATCCTCCAATCCTCCGGAACCTCTCCCGTCTCCATCGACGATGCAAAGATCATCGCCAAAGGCTCCGCAATCTCCTCCCTCGCCTCCCACAGTAACCTGGGGTACATCCCATCCGGTCCAGGCGACTTACCAACCTTGATGCCATTCAATAGTTCCAACACATCCTCTTTCTTTATGTCCACATGCTCACGTGGTAATTCTATGTTCACAATGCTGCATCTATTGGTGGAAATTTCTATACCAATGGGAAGAAGACTGAGGGTAAGGGTTTCTAAAAGGCCCGTCCTGCCAAACCATTGGGATATGTGGAAGTGGATCTTGCTGGATCTGTCTGCCTCTCAGTATCAGCACCCAATTGTACAGAAAGCCAGCAATGACAGTATAGTCATCCTGTAGATTGAATAATATAGTAAGGATACTTGGTCTAAGAATAATGGAAGGTCTTCCGGACAAATGTGAGGTAATGCATTTTGGAAGTTCTAATACAGATAGGAAATATACAGTAAATGGCAGAACCCTTAGGAGTATTGATAGGCAAAGGGATCTGGGTGTACAGGTACACAGGTCACTGAAAGTGGCAATGCAGGTCAAGAAGGTAGTCAAGAAGGCATACGGCATGCTTGCCTTCATCGGCCGTGGTATTGAGTTTAAAAATTGGCAAGTCATGTTGACGCTTTATAGAACCTTAGTGAGGCCGCACTTGGAATATAGTGTTCAATTCTGGTCGCCACACTACCAGAAGGATGTGGAGGCTTTGGGGAGGGTACAGAAAAGATTTACCAGGATGTTGCCTGGTATGGAGGGCATTAGCTATGAGGAGAGGTTAGAGAAACTTGGTTTCTTCTCACTGGGGCGACGGAGGTTGAGGGGAGACCTGATAGAAGTCTACAAGATTATGAGGGGCATGGACAGAGTGGATAGTCAGAAGCTTTTTCCCATGGTGGAAAAGTCAATTACTAGGGGGCATAGGTTTAAGGTGCGAGGGGCAAGTTTTAAAAGAGACGTACGAGGCAGATTTTTTACACAGAGAGTGGTGGGTGCCTGGAACTCGTTGCCGGGGGAGGTAGTGGAAGCGGATACGGTAGTGACTTTTAAGGGGCGTCTTGACAAGTACATGAATGAGATGGGAATAGAGGGATATGGTCCCCGGATGCGTAGGGGGTTTCAGTTAAGTCAGGCAGCATGGTCGGTGCAGGCTTGGAGGGCCGAAGGGCCTGTTCCTGTGCTGTAACTTTCTTTGTTCTTTTGTTCTTTGATACAGGTAAAGTCTATTGTTGCAGAGTCAGAATCTGGAGTAGAAGAAGGTCATGAGTGTTACTAATATTCTTGAACTTGGAAGTAGTAAGGAGAGTGATCTAAGGGCAAGTCATGCCAGGACAGCTTGGTCACAATGCTCCTCCTGTGTTATGTGGGAATCCAGGGACACTTCCATTGTCCAGGATGAACATGTGTGTAGGAACTGTCTCCAACAGCAGCGACTGAAATTCCATGTATCATTTATTTATTTTATTCATGTCACAAGTAAGTTTATATTAATAATGCAATGAAGTTACTGTGAAAATCCCGTAGAGCCGTGGTTGTAGTCACACTGGAGCATCCATGAGGCTGAGGTTTTCATGAATAGCATGTTTGAGACTCCACAGGCAGAAAGGGAATGGGTGACTGCCAAGTAGAGTAGAGGTAGGCAGATAATGCAGGAGTTCCCTGGGGCCATACCCTTTTAAACGGATATGCTGCTTTGGATACAGTTGGGGAATAATGACTTCTCAGGGTAATGCATTGAAAGCCATGTCGCTGACACCACAGGTGACTCAACTGCGCAGATGGGGAGGAAAAAGAGTGGTAGGGATATAATGATAGAGGATTCAATTTCAGGGGGAATACATAGAATACCTACAATGCAGAAGGAGGCCATTTGGCCCATCGAGTCTGCACCGAAAACAATCCCACCCAGGCCCTATCTCCGTAACCTCACATATTTACCCTGCTAATTCTGACACTAAGAAGCAATTTAGCACGGCCAAACATCCGAACCTGCACATTTTTGGACTGTGGAAGGAAACTTCTTGAAAGTGAAAGAGGAAACCCACGCAGACACGGGGAGAATGTGCAAACTCCATACAGACAGTGACCCAAGCCGGGAATCGAACCCGGGTCCCTGGCACCATGAGGCAGCAGTGCTAAGCACTGTGCCACCGTTCCGCAAGACATTCAGGAAAGAAAAGGTAGTGGGGTGGCTCTGCTAATATGAGAGGAAATAAGGGCAATTTTGAGGGACGATCTAGGATCAGAGAATGTGAAGTTGATTTGAGTAGAAATGACAAATACCAAAGGAAGGAAGAGAGTAGTATGAATATTGTATGGACCTTCAAAAAGTAGCCAGAAAAGTAAAAATGAGTTTAAATCAAGAAATAAAAAATTTGTGTAAATGGGCAACTTTAATTTTCATATAGATTGGGCTAATCAAATTGGAAATGGCAGCCAAGAGAATGAATTCACAGGTTGCATTTGGATGGTTTCTTGGAGCAATATGTTATGGAGGCCAACTATGGATCAGGCTATTTTGGATTTAGTAATGTGTAATGATGTAGGTTTAATCAATTATCTCATGGTTAAGGTCCCCCAAAGAAGCAGTGATTACAGCATGATAGAATTTAGCATTCAGCTTGAATGTGGGAAAATTAGGACTGAAACTTTTTTTTATTCATTCGTGGGACATGGGCATCGCTGGCTGGCCAGCATTTATTGCCCATCCCTAGTTGCCCTTGAGAAGGTGGTGGTGAGCTGCCTTCTTGAATCATTGCAGTCCATGTCCTGTGGGTTGACCCACAATGCTGTTAGGGAGGAAATTCCAGGATTTTGATCCAGCGACTGCGAAGGAACAGTGATATATTTCCAAGTCAGGATGGTGAGTGGCTTGGAGAGGAACTTGCAGGTGGTGGTGTTCCCATTTATCTGCTGCCCTTGTCCTTCTAGATGGAAGTGGTCGTGGGTTTGGAAGGTGCTGTATAAGGATCTTTGGTGAGTTGCTGCAGTGCATCTTGTAGATAGTACACACTGCTGCTACTGAGCATTGGTGATGGAGGGGTTGAATGTTTGTAGATGTGGTGCCAATCAAGCAGGCTGCTTTGTCCTGGATGGTGTCAGGCTTCTTGAGTGTTGTTGGAGCTGCACCCATCCAGGCAAGTGGAGAGTATTCCATCGCGCTCGCGAGGTGCCTTGTAGATGGTGGATAGGCTCTGGGGAGTCAGGAGGTGAGTTACTTCGTCGCAGTATTCCTAGCCTCTGACCTGCTCTTGCAGCCACTGTGTTTATGTGGTGAATCCAGTTGAGTTCCTGGTCAATGGTAATCTCAAGGATGTTGACAGTGGGGGATTCAGTGATGGTTACAACATTGAATGTCAAGGGGCAGTGGTTAGAGTGTCTCTTATTGGTGATGGTCATTGCCTGGCATTTGTGTGGCGCGAATGTTATTTGCCACTTGTCAGCCCAAGCCGGGATATTGTCCAGACCTTGTTCCATTTGAACATGGATTGCTTCAGCATCTGAAGAATCACGAATGGCGCTGAACATTGCGCAATCATCGGTGGACATCCCCACTTCTGGCCTTATGATGGAGGGAAGGTCATTGATGAAGCAGCTGAAGATTGTTGGGCCTAGGACACTCCCCTGAGGGACTCCTGCAGAGATGTCCTGGAGCTGAGATGACTGACCCTCCACAACCACAACCATCTTCCTATGTACCAGGTATGACTCCAACCAGCGGAGAGTTTGCCCCCTGATACCCATTGATTCCAGTTTCGCTCTCACGTGGATTTCCACTCCATCTGACGAAGGAGCAGCGCTCCAAAAGCTAATGGTATTTGCTACCAAATAAACCTGTTGGACTTTAACCTGGTGTTGTTAAAACTCTTACTACCTAGAAGGGACAGATATTGCAGTGTGAGCAACAAGACAGATGGGATGGTGATGTTGTGAAAGTCTTGTTGAGAGAGTAAGTGTTCATTTGTGTCTCCTGCGACTGAATGTGTGAGATCCGTGAAGGGAGTAGCTGTTCGAGAATTTGATAGTGGAGGCATTTGAGAGGGGACTTACAACTTCGCCTGAGAGAGGCGGAACTGATGAGATCATTCATCCACTTCCTCCGCAGGATGGTGATTGGGCGGGTGACAGCCATACTGACCTCCTTGGCAATGGGCTCCCAGACCTGAGAGGTGCAGTCCATGTACTTTCTTGAGTCATCCCTTGGGGAGGGAGAGCACATGTCGATGGACCTGGACTCCTCTTGGACTCTTTGGGTGGCATGGTGACGCAGTGCTTTGCACTGCTGCCTCACAGCACCAGAGACCTGGGTTTGATTCCTGGCCTCTGGTCACTGTCTGTGTAGAGTTTGCATATTCTCCCCGTGTCTGCGTGGATTTCTTCCGGGTGCTCCGGTTTCTTCCCACACTCCAAAGATGTGCGGGTTAGGTGGATTGCCCATGCTAAATTGCCTCTTAGTGTCAGGGAGACTAACTAGAGTAAATGCATGGGGCTATGGGGATAGGGCCTAGTTGGGATTGTGAACTCGATGGACCGAATGGCCTCCTTCTGCACTGTAGGATTCTACGAATAAGGGTCTCGAGGGCTTTAGCGGTGGAAGCTGGTGCTGCCTCTTCTTGAGGCTACTCACCCTTTGCTTCTAGGTTCCAGATATCCTGCAGTGTCTGGTGAAGACAGGTGGGCTGGGGAGAGTGATATGAGTGTACTGGACTGGTATTTAAATATGGCGCTGGGACCTTTGAACCCGCCAATTCACAGCGGGCGGATGAATCAGCTGCTGGCCCGTCAAGAGGTTCAGAGGGCAACGTGTGCATAACTAATGAGGTTCCAAGTGCAGACTCTGGCGTGGGATCGCACCATTCAGGGCAGTGGGAAAGGTGCCTCCACCACACTTAGTGTCAAAAATAGAGAGTTTCTCCCATAGCGTCTTTAACAGAGTAAAACATCCCATGGCTCTTCACAGGGTGTTCTCAGAAAATTGATGACGATCCAAAAAAATACAAATAGAGTTTCCATTTAGTAACTAAGCACAGTAAAACATTTAAAAATATTCAAAATTGGAGACTTACCTTGAGTAGAATGGTCAGCCCGCAATACAGTTGACTCTGAAGTGCTATATTTGCTGCCCTCCTGTGGTAGGATAAGAAAGTGAAGTTTGAAATATCGGTCGACCGCATTATTTCATAACAAAGCAAAGTTCCTCCTTAAGTTAATGCATTTATTACTCCCTTGTTTATTTACAATTTCTATTTAATAATTACAAATTACATTACAAACATTTTTAAAAATTGCTATTTGATACAAATATGATAATAAGGTCACTACAATAAATCGAGAAGTTAGTCAACTGAGATTCTCCTCCCATTGGTGAATTAACAGTCGAAGGAGATTAATGCTATTCCATGTGACTCTGTCGCCAATCTGCTGCAATTTATGCCGAGGGTTCTGCAGGGCAGATCTGGAAGAGAAAGATACCTTTGTCTCCTGGCCTCATGGACTTACTCTGAGGCCCTTCCTGCATATACACCAACACCCCATCACCTCGTCACTCCCCCATGGAGATTTAGCCTACGGTCTGCCCTCCCCGACCAGCTTGCTGTCCTGTGGCCCAGGATGGTTGAACCAATGTGACCAAAGACCCCGTTATTTTGGAGGATTTAGCAAAGTGCTGGAATTGGGAAACCCGTTAATGTTGTCATTCCTGCTGAGTGGAACAGTTGGCCCGACTGCACAGTCACTCATTTGATACATCTGTATGCTACAAATTGCCTTGTATTGCAGATGTCCCCTCGAAGGAGCTGGAGGCATGAAATTGGTGGTGGGGGGGGGGGGGGGGGGGGGGGGGGTGGGGGGGGCAGGGGGGGGGGGGGGCAGCGGTGACCTTGATTGCTGCGGCTGTACTATTCCTGTAATAGGGGCTGTTTGCAGATCTGTTTGAAACAGATGGCACAGCTTTGTAATTGCCTCTTGGCTGAACTTGAACTTGAACCAGTGAAGGCAGTTCTCCACTAACCTTGCCAGGTCTGAGCCTGGGGCTGTGGAAAGGTTGCCTGGGTGTTGGCAGTTGCGAGCAGTCACCTTGGTGCGCTGGGATCTCACAGGCATATCTCTCTCTTTGTGATCTGTTTCCAAATCCCAGATAAAGGGGCCACTGGAGCCAATGCCCATAAGTTTCAAATTCAACAGCAGCCACGATATATAGAGCAATCCAGCCTCATGAAATCATTTCCTGAAATTCCAGAGTGCGACTGGCCTTCAACATCTGTTATGAATGGATGAACTGAGCACATTGCGTGTACATACAAAAACCCTGGGATTTCAGGAACTCTCCAATTATTCATACATTTCCATGAATTTAGACACTTAAATGAAGCTTTTGCACACTCTGTGAGAAAACAATAAACACCAGCAGACAACCAGCTGCAGAATTAGATGATACATTCACTCATAGCGAGACATCAAGTTTAAAAATTGTTCTTATCCACCACCCCCCCCCCGCCCCCACTCCTACTGTTCCAGTTATTGTGGTTCATCATTTCATCCGAATGTTACAATTAAAAAGGTAAATTAGTGTTGGGATTTTCCAGCCCATCGTGGTGGAATCACTCCGCAAGCCTAAAATCCATTGATTTCCAGCGGGACAGGAGAATCCCACCCTTGGTGGCTTTATTTGGTTATTTCAGGATTGTTTTGCATGAATTTTAAAAGAGTTGGCTGCCCGTAGGACCCATCATTTCCCGGACCAGCTGGTAACTCAGGGTTGGGAAGTGAAATAACTCCTCGGAGGCTGGTGTCCTTGCACCAGATTCCCTTTATTTACAAATGCAATTCCACTCCGAGGAGTGCTTCAGGTACATATTCAGAATCTGAACTGTCAGTAGCCCTGACACTCCCCAATATATACACAGGTGAGGCTCCCTGATTGGGCAAGCAATCATTACCTCAATCAGGGAGCTCATTCTCCAAGAGGGCTCCCGAATGGACCTTGTTGAGGACATTACATGAAGCGTTGGCCTCGGTTTTCCTTGGACATGCGAAGCTGAGTTCTGAGCAACGAGTCTTCCCAGCGCTGTGGATTAAAAATATAGAAACATAAAAGATAGGAGCAGGAGGAGGCCATTCGGCCCTTCGAGCCTGCTCCACCATTCACCACGATCATGGCTGATCCTCCAACTCAATAGCCTAATCCTGTTTTCTCCCCATAACCTTTGACCCCATTCGTCCCAAGTGCTATATCTAGCTGCCTCTTGAATACATTCAATGTTTTGGTATCAACTACTTCCTGTGGTAATAAATTCCACAGGCTCACCATTCTTTGGGTGAAGAAATGTCTCCTCACCTCCGTCCTAAATGTTCTATCCCGAATCCTCAGACTGTGACCCCTGGTGATACCATGCTCCCTTGGATATCTGGACTGAAGGCTTACCTTTTGAGGTCAGTCTTCAGCCCAGTCAGAGGGGCATATTTTTAATGATTATAAATATTTTTAAATAGTTCTGACACTTTTTAAAACTATTGCAAACTTTTAAATAGCACAATTTTATACTAGCTTTTCAAAGTCTGTCAGGGTCTGTCCCTCGGATATTAACGCCACCTTCATCTCATCCCTCAACACCTGTGTCCTCCCTCTCAACCTGGCACCCTCAACTTCTCTCTCCTCCCAGCACCTCCAACTCCTAACCAACTTCCCCACTCCTCCCAACCCTGTACTATTTTCCCCTCCCTCCTTTACCCCGGCACCCTCAGCTCTTCCACCACCCCCTCCGCCCATCCTGGCGCCTCTGCCTTCCCACCTGCTCCTCGGCTCCCATGGTTCCACTCAAGCTGACCTCCTTCTCACCGATGTCAGAAAAGAACAAGAACAAAGAACAAAGAACAGTACAGCACAGGAAACAGGCCCTTCGGCCCTCCAAGCCTGTGCCGCTCCTTGGTCCAACTAGACCAATCGTTTGTATCCCTCCATTCCCAGGCTGCTCATGTGACTATCCAGGTAAGTCTTAAACGATGTCAGCGTGCCTGCCTCCACCACCCTACTTGGCAGCGCATTCCAAGCCCCCACCACCCTCTGTGTAAAAAACGTCCCTCTGATGTCTGAGTTATACTTCGCCCCTCTCAGCTTGAGCCCGTGACCCCTCGTGATCGTCACCTCCGACCTGGGAAAAAGCTTCCCACTGTTCACCCTATCTATACCCTTCATAATCTTGTATACCTCTATTAGATCTCCCCTCATTCTCCGTCTTTCCAAGGAGAACAACCCCAGTCTACCAAATCTCTCCTCATAGCTAAGACCCTCCATACCAGGCAACATCCTGGTAAACCTTCTCTGCACTCTCTCCAATGCCTCCACGTCCTTCTGGTAGTGCGGCGACCAGAACTGGACGCAGTATTCCAAATGTGGCCTAACCAGCGTTCTATACAGCTGCATCATCAGACTCCAGCTTTTATACTCTATACCCCGTCCTATAAAGGCAAGCATACCATATGCCTTCTTCACCACCTTCTCCACCTGTGTTGCCACCTTCAAGGATTTGTGGACTTGCACACCTAGGTCCCTCTGTGTTTCTATACTCCTGATGACTCTGCCATTTATTGTATAACTCCTCCCTACATTATTCCTTCCAAAATGCATCGCTTCGCATTTATCCGGATTAAATTCCATCTGCCACCTCTCCGCCCAATTTTCCAGCCTATCTATATCCTGCTGTATTGCCCGACAATGCTCTTCGCTATCCGCAATTCCAGCCATCTTCGTGTCATCCGCAAACTTGCTGATTACACCAGTTACACCTTCTTCCAAATCATTTATATATATCACAAATAGCAGAGGTCCTAGTACAGAGCCCTGCGGAACACCACTGGTCACAGACCTCCAGCCGGAAAAAGACCCTTCGACCACTACCCTCTGTCTCCTATGGCCAAGCCAGTTCTCCACCCATCGAGCCACTTCTCCTTGTATCCCATGAGCCTTAACCTTCTTAACCAACCTGCCATGTGGGACTTTGTCAAATGCCTTACTGAAATCCATATAGACGACATCCACGGCCCTTCCTTCATCAACCGTTTTTGTCACTTCCTCAAAAAACTCCACCAAATTTGTAAGGCACGACCTCCCTCTTACAAAACCATGCTGTCTGTCACTAATGAGATTGTTCCGTTCTAAATGTGCATACATCCTGTCTCTAAGAATCCTCTCCAACAACTTCCCTACCACGGACGTCAAGCTCACCGACCTATAATTTCCTGGGTTATCCCTGCTACCCTTCTTAAACAACGGGACCACATTCGCTATCCTCCAATCCTCAGGGACCTCACCCGTGTCCAAAGAAGCGACAAAGATTTCCGTCAGAGGCCCAGCAATTTCACCTCCCATCTCCCTGAGCAGTCGAGGATAGATGCCATCAGGCCCTGGGGCTTTGTCAGTTTTAATGTTCCCTAAAAAACCTAACACTTCCTCTCTTGTAATGGAGATTTTCTCTAACGGGTCAACACCTCCCTCCGAGACACTCCCGGTTAACACGCCCCTCTCCTTCGTGAATACCGATGCAAAGTATTCATTTAGGATCTCCCCTATTCCTTTGGGTTCTAAGCATAATTCCCCTCCTTTGTCCCTGAGAGGTCCGATTTTCTCCCTGACAACTCTTTTGTTCCTAACGTATGAATAGAATGCCTTAGGATTCTCCTTAATCCTGCCTGCCAAGAACATCTCGTGACCTCTTTTTGCCCTTCTAACTCCCCGTTTGAGATCTTTCCTACTCTCTCTGTATTCCTCGAGAGCTCCATCTGTTTTTAGTTGCCTGGACTTAACGTACGCCTCCCTTTTCATTTTAATCAGATCCTCAATTTCCCTGGTTATCCACGGCTCTCGAATCCTACCTTTCCTATCTTTCCTTTTTACAGGCACATGCCTATCCTGCAGCCTTATCAATAGTTCCTTAAAAGACTCCCACATGCCAGACGCGGACTTGCCCTCGAACATCCTCTCCCAATCAACATCCACCAATTCCTGCCTAATCCGGCTATAGTCAGCCTTCCCCCAATTTAGCACCCTGCCCGTAGGACAGCACTCATCCTTGTCCATTACTATCCTAAAGTTACTATCCTAAAAGGATCTCATTGAGGGGAGAAAGGTTTATTCCCCTCCACCCAGTGTTACATTAGAACATTAGAACATTACAGCGCAGTATAGGCCCTTCGGCCCTCGATGTTGCGCCGACCTGTGAAACCAATCTGAAGCCCATCTAACTTACTCTATTCCAATATCATCCATATGTTTATCCAATGACCATTTAAATGCCATTAATGTTGGCGAGTCCACTACTGTTGCAGGCAGAGCATTCCACGCCCTTACTACTCTCTGAGTAAAGAACCTACCTCTGACATCTGTCCTATATCTACCACCCCTGAATTTAAAGCTATGTCCCCTCGTGCTAGCCATCACCATCCGAGGAAAAAGGCACTCACTGTCCAACCTATCTAATCCTCTGATCATCTTGTATGCCCAGCAAGAGGTTTAACAACACCAGGTTAAAGTCCAACAGGTTTACTTGGTAGCAAAAGCCACAAGCTTTCGGAGCCTTAAGCCCCTTCTTCAGGTGAGTGGAAATTCTGTTCACAAACAGGGCATATAAGAGGTGTTTGTGAACAGAATTCCCACTCACCTGAAGAAGGGGCTTAAGGCTCCGAAAGCTTGTGGCTTTTGCTACCAAATAAACCTGTTGGACTTTAACCTAGTGTTGTTAAACTTCTTGCTGTGCTTACCCCAGTCCAACACCGGCATCTCCACATCTTGTATGCCTCCATTAAATCACCTCTTAACCTTCTTCTCTCTAACAAATACAGCCTCAAGTCCCTCAGCCTTTCCTCATAAGACCTTCCCACCATACCAGGCAACATCCTGGTAAATCTCCTCTGCACCCTTTCCAATGTTTCCACATCCTTCCTATAATGCGGCGACCAGAACTGTACGCAATACTCCAAGTGCGGCCGCACCAGAGTTTTGTACAGCTGCAACATGACCTCATGGCTCCAAAACTCAATCCCTCTACCAATAAAAGCTAACACACCGTACGCCTTCTTAACAACTCTATCAACCTGGGTGCCAACTTTCAGAGATCTATGCACATGGACACTGAGATCTCTCTGCTCATCAACATTACCAAGTATCTTACCATTAGCCCAGTACTCTGTATTCCTGTCACTCCTTCCAAAGTGAATCACCTCACACTTTTCCTCATTAAATTCCATTTGCCACCTCTCAGCCCAGCTCTGCAGCTTATCTATGTCCCTCTGTAACTTGCAACATCCTTCCGCACTGTCCACAACTCCACCGACTTTAGTGTCATCCGTAAATTTACTAACCCATCCTTCTACGCCCTCATTCAGGTCATTTATCCAGGTCAGTGTTAGTTCCGACAGCAGCAGAGCTGTGGACGTGAGGGTGGATGGAAGGAGAGAGGAAGGGGATCAGTGCGGAGATGGAGGAACCAAAGTGCAGCTGGAATGGTGGGGGAAGGGGGGACAGTGAAGAGGGTTGGTGAACCTAGCTTAAGGAAGGCCAGAGGTACAACATTTGAGGCAAGAGGTTTTGAAGGTGGGGAGGGAGGGATGGGTAGAGGAACCATATGTGTGGGGGAGGAGCCAGGGGTGTTGAGGCAGGGAGGCACAAGCAGCCAGGCATGCGGGGTGGGTGGATGACAGGAGGGGTATAGGGGATGAACATATTAATCGCAGTTCGCAATCATCTGACTATTTTGAGGATGAGTGCATAAGAATCTCGGACGGCTGACTGCTGGATTTACCCCAGTGGTTAGCAGCCCTAACCTTTTGTAAGGAATAATCCAAGCAAGTTGAGGGCAAACATGCAAAAGGTTTTGAATGAATGGTCCCTGCCACTTTAAAAGCATAGGAATAGTGGGAGCATCAGCATGGGCAACCTCAGATCACATTCAGGTACATCACAACTTCTGGGTTTTGGAACTAGTATGATCGCTGGAGGCTGCCAGTGCCATTGCAGTCCTCAATAACTGTAGAATTTCTCCACGTTCGCCACTATTAAGGAAGAAAAATCCAGGTTGTTAATTTCCAAGTTCCACTGCCCATCATTTAGAGACATCTCAATGAATAAACAGAATACCATGGTCAGTCCGTTTCTGATAACTTGTAAGTGGGGAAATCTCCTCTACGGCAGTTTGAGCTCTGAAAATTACCACCTATAAATTCACATTAAGAAAGCACTCGCAATTATGGGAGTGGTGGCCATTGCTGGGGCTGCAGCGTCCAGTGCAACAGCCATTGAGGAAGCCCAGAGTCCAGGGAACTGGAGTCAAAGATAACCAAAGCCAATCAGGCAGGCACCGCTGAGGGGAGGAGGAGTCGATCACGAGGGTAACAGGGTCTCCCATTGGCACATAGCACTGGGTGTACCCACTGTAGGTACAGGGGGCATTGCCAGGAGAGACTTCTCCCCCAAGAGCCAGCAAAGAGGCTACAACAAAAACAGAAAATGCTGGAGAAACTCAACAGGTCTGACAGCATCTGTGGAGAGAGAATAGAGCCAATGTTTTGAGGCTGGATGACACTTTGTCAGGGCTAAGAGGGCAAAGAGGCTGCCAGGTTCAATTGAGCAGTTTCCCCACCTGACAAAGTGCCTATCTGATACCAGGAGCAGTGGGAAGAAGCTCTTGAATGGACATTAATTGGCTACTCAAAGGCTTCAGTTGACCAAAGGGTAGGTAGGTTGCTTTGCTGCTGGTAAAATCCCAGAGGGAAGGTGGCAGTCACAGCATCCCGTTCCTCCCAGCCAACTCCCAAGAAGAATGTAAAATCCCAGCTTCGCTGCCAAAGCTGTCAAATTATTTCAACATTTATAATATTATGACAAGACCATCCCAGTTGGCAGGGCAGCATGGTGGCACAGTGGTTAGCACTGCTGTCTCACAGCACCAGGGACCCGGGTTCAATTCCGGTCTTGGGTCACTGTCTGCGTGGAGTTTGCACATTCTCCCCATGTCTGCGTGGGTTTCCTCCAGGTGCTCCAGTTTCGTCCCACAGTCCAAAGATTTGCAGATTAGGTTGATTGGCCATGCTAAATTGCCCCTTAGTGTCAGAGGGACTGGCAGGGTAAATGTATGGGGTTGCGGGGATAGGGCCAGTGTGGGATTGTTGTTGGTGCAGGTTGGATGGGCTGAATAGCCTCCTTCTGCTCTGTGGAGATTCTATGAGACCCCCCGAATCTGCTCTGCAAAGGTGAATACAAGGCAAGATTGCACTGCCAAAAAAATCAGTGTTGTGAACTTTTCATTGCGTTTTGCAAGCTGCAAGACCAATAGTTAACTTGAAATTGTAGATCATGCAGGTATAATGAGAGTAAGCATGCATCAGGTACTGTGCCAAGTAACCTTACGAACTCTCATGTATATATCCATTCAAGCAGACAACAGTTAACTGCAGATAAAGAAGTCGCTGCTTCAAGCAGAATGCTGATCCAAGTATACAATTTCAGTCGACGGAACTACGTCCCATTCAGACCCACTGAATAGAATGCCAGAGCAAAGCAGAACATTTAAATGCAAAAACCTGATTCAGGGAAAAAAAATTAATGTGCTGAACACCAAGCGCATTGAGAGATGACAACGTATTTCAGGCACCAATGAAACTTTGTATTCCTTGAGCTTGCTTTTAAATCCATTTAAATTGATATAAAGAATAATTAGTTGAATAGAGAGCAATATCAATATTTAGAAATGTTTGCTATCCTCTTCAATTTAAATAAATTCACAAAAATCACAGTACAGGCAGAGGTGTTGGAATCTGAAAATAGTAATGTTCCACACCGGTCTTTTGGGTAAGTTCGGCACGGCAATTTTCCCACACCCTGTCGCTTTGTTTGACAGCTCGAGCTATGCGTGGCGGGAGGGAGAGGAATCTAAGTACACTGGGGAAGCCAGCTGCAGAGCGCCCAGGCAGCATTGTGCAGGGCAATCCCCTACTGAACTCAGAGACCTCCTCCCACTACCACCAGCCCCCCATGGACATCGGATCCCCCCCCCCCCCCGCCCCAGCCACACCAGGACAGTTCATTGGTATTGTGCATCAGGCGGTCCCCCAACATGCCCTCCTAACATCACGACCCACTCTGTAGCCCATCCCAGCATGCCCCGCCCTGCCTGCATGAACCCCCCCCCTTGCACAGCCCCTGAGATGACCCCCTGCTTGCGGAGCCCCCTCTGCATGACCCCTTTTGCAGAGCTCCCCTTGAATACCACTCCCTCGCAGAGCCTCCCCCTGCATAAGCCCCACCATCATCATGCATACCTCCGCCCCTGTCATAGAGACCCATGCCCACTCAGGCCCACTCTCACTCAGGCCTCACCCCCTTGGCAATGCCCCTGGCACAGTTATGGTGCTCAACTGAGCACTGCTGGGGTGCCAGGTGTGCACTGCCAGGCTGACACTGCCCAATGGGCACTGCCCAGCCATGCCCCTGACAACCTGGGGGTGTTAATGTCCTGCATTCCCCCTGGCATGACCATGGCACCTGGTCTCCGCTACTACAGAGCAGTAGTGATTCTTGCCAGCGTGACCTCTCGTTGGCGATGGGGGGAGGCAGCCGAGAGGGCAGGAGCAGCTGCCCTAGATGTGCTAACAGTATTTAAATTAAGACAGTGCTATGCCTACTGACTTTCACCCCCAGAAAGGGCACAAAGCTGTTCTCGCCAGCAAAATAGGGCGGGGAAGCTACCAAACTGGTTTGCGTCAATTGGCGCGAGCCAGTATCACACCCAGCGTGTGGTGCTTGGCATCTGGAAAGATTATTCCACTTGCCTTTCCAGCCCTCCTGAGGTCCTAGATCCTCCTGGTGCACTGGCTCCAGATTGCGGGGAGCAAACTCCTGCTGCTGACTTCCTCGGCCTCTTCCATCCACGCCTGCTTGTTTGGAGAGGTCTTGCAGGTTCTCACTTCCCTGCAGCTCCTCAGATCCTGCAGCAGAATCTCCCAGTAAGAATGGTAGACCCAGGGAGCAGTCTTTCACAGGTCAACTCTCCACTCCTGCGGCTGCTGCAGCCTCAAGTGTTGGTGAATGCATTTACCCATGTCACTGCCCTTTAATTAGAAATCATACCTTTGTCAAAAAGAATAAATCATACCTCCGTCGTTCCCTGGTTGGCCAGAAAGCCGAAGGGTGGGGTGATAATGCCGTTGCTTTTGGAGGGCCTTGTCAAAGCCCATGAATTAGGAAATTGAGTTCTGTACCCAAAAAATGGTCCCATTGTTCCAGTAGGGGGTAAGTGGGCAAGATTCTGCCCAATCTTTCAAGTTGCTGGTTTCTTGTCAGCAATTCTTGTAGCAGGAGCTACTTAGTCTGCAAAGCTACAGGTGGACATGCTATCTGAACATTATGGAACAGTGAAGTATGGTTAGGTTCAAACTCACAGGAAGACTGAGAAGACCTGCATTATACTGCCTGCTCACATTACCAGTGGCAATGGGTAGTCCACTGCCTTGAAACATTGTACTGTGGGCTCTTTCCAGTATCCACAGGCATCACCTTAGCACCCAACTGTTTTGCTGTGGATGCAGTGTACACAGCTGCACACACTTGGGTCTTGGGTTTCAATGGGTGAAAAGGTAGGAAGGGAGGGATCCAGAGAATGAAAATTGGACTCCAGTTACAAGGCCATTAAATCTGTGCTAGGAATTCCATTTTCCCCCCACACCACCCAGACTCCATCCATCGACTCCCTAAAGCATTAGCAGCAGTGTGGTTGGAGAATGCAAACAGGAACATGCCTGAAGGTGAGGGGGGTGGAGGTTGGGGTCAGAGAGAGAAACCTGTGCTGGAGCAGGGTGAGGTTGTGGGGTCTGTGCCTGAGGAACAGAAACAGTGAGTGGGAGAAAGAGAGAGAGAGAGAGAAAGAAAGAGAGAAAGGTGGTAAATTAAAATGATAGGCAACTGGTCGGTAACAGTCATGCTTGCGGATTGAGTGGAGGTGTTTGCAAAGCAATTCCAGCACATGCAGCGACAACACAAGCATGATGCCCCCTATTTGCTAGTCATGGATTTGCAATGGCTGCATGGAAAGCCCTACCAATGGTTTGGAATTTGCTAAATTTATCCTGTTGGTCCTCTGTGAATAAGTCATCATAGAATCATAGAATCCCTACAATACAGAAGGAGACCATTAGGCCCATTGAGCTTGTACCAACCACAATCCCACCAGGCCCTATTCCCGCAACTCCATATATTTACCCTGCTAATCCCCCTGGCACTAGGGTCAATTTAGCATAGCCAATCAACCTAACATGCACATCTTTGGACGGTGGAAGGAAACCGGTGCACCTGGAGGAAACCCACGCAGACACGGGGAGAACATGCAGACTCCAGAGTCAGAATCTTTTTCCCAGGGTGGAAGAGTCAATTACTAGGGGGCATAGGTTTAAGGTGCAAGGGGCAAGGTTTAAAGGAGATGTACGAGGCAAGTTTTTTACACAGAGGGTGGCAAGTGCCTGGAACTCACTGCCGGGGGAGGTAGTGGAAGCAGATACGATAGTGACAAATACATAAATAGGAACAGAGGGATATGGTCCCTAGAAGGCTGGGGGTTTTAGTTCAGTCGGGCAGCGTGGACAGTGCAGGCTTGGAGGGCCGAAGAGCCTGTTCCTGTGCTGTATTTTTCTTTGTTCCACACAGACAGTCACCCGAGGCCAGAATTGAACCTGGGTCCCTGGCGCTGTGAGGCAGCAATGCTGACCACTTTGCCACCGTGCAGCCCAAACATGAAACCATGAAGTCAAACCCAAACTCCCCATGCAAAACTCAACAATGTATATCATTTACCCAATTCAATGATGGGAAAATGCTATCAGTCTCTTACCACCATGACAGCAATCGCTGGCATAAAGAAAACTTTAGGACAACAAAAATATGTGTTCTAAAAGTTTATTTTTATTAGCTCGAAGTTCAAAACTAAAGTCCATATGCAGCTGCTGATACGCCTCAACCAGAAATTTGTCAGATTAAACTATTGTAAGTGGTAGACGTAGTGTAGGAAAGATGGGGAAAATAAAGTGTAAACCATTAAACTGATGAGCTGACAGCAATGTATTGAAGCAAATGGAGATTTTTGCATTAGGTAATTGATGCAGCATCACAGTATCTGCCTTCAGTCATGTTTTGCAAATGTCGGGTGCAGTTTGGCTGAGGTTAGTTAATGAATGGTCATTCAATCTGACACAATGTACCCAGATTTCTACAATCTTCTGTTTGAGCTGATGTAATGTGAACAAGTTTTGATGTATGTTTTTTAAGTCTGAGGCAGTTTAGCCTGGGTCCGTTGTGTTGTACTAATCTCATCCACTTTTCTTTAGGATCCTGTAATATATTCGAGATGCATATGCATAGCCTCATAATTGAGATTTGAAACAGCCAGAATATTTCACCTACATAACTGAAATTTGAAAATATTGTTGGAAATTCAAAGTTTAGTTACTTTATTCGGTAATGGGGGCGACGGCCTAGTGGTGTTATTAATAGACTATTAATCCAGAAACTCAGCTAATGTTCTGGGGAGTCAAGTTCGAATCCCACCATAGCAGATGGTGGAATTTGAATTCAATAATAATTTCTGGAATTAAGAATCTACTGATCACAATGAAACAATTGTCGATTGCCGGAAAAAACAATCTGGTTAAATAATGTCCTTCAGGAAAGGAAATGTGCCGTCCTTACCTGGTCTGGTCTACATGTGACTCCAGAGCCACAGCAATGTGGTTGACTCTCAACTGCTCTCTGAAATGGCCTAGCAAGCCGCTCAGTTCAAGGGGAATTGGAGATGGGCAATGAATGCTGGCCAGCCAGTGACACCCATGTCCCACAAATGAATTTTTAAAAATGTTGAATGAGTTCAACAACTTCAGATCAGAAACACCACTCCCATTTTTTTAGTCAGCAATTCTTGGTAATGCATATGCAGTTGTCACTTGCACCCATGTCTTGTTTATTTTCTTCTCCTTTTACCATCTCCTTTTGACTTGAACTGTCATCGCTTTTGTGATTTCACCTCTCTTGTCTTCCACCCTATCCTAGACCTTCTCTTCTGTTGTTTCCACCTCCCTGCCCTGTTTGTGCCTCTGCAATTGCTTAAAACATATGACATCTCTAATATGTTTCAGTTCTGATATAAGGTGATTGATTTATTAACCTTGTTCTTCTCTACCCCGATGCTGCCAGACCTGAGGAGTTTTTTCAGCATCTCCTGTTTTTATTTCAGATTTCCTCAATATTTTAGCATCCTCCGTGTTTTTGCTGCTGTAGCTAGGTTGTTCAACTCCAAAACGACCTGAATAAATATTTGGTTAGGAATAAGGGTGCAGATTAAAGGGATTAGTAAGATGAATAAATGCCTGTGGAAGCTGATATTCCTCTGCTGCTTGGAATGGAGGGAGAGTGTGAAAGCAGATACGTTATCTCCAGAGAACAACAGGCCAGAGATGAACAGGAGTTACATGAAAACAAATGAAAATTCTCAAATGCTGGCTAAATACCTTTGGATGAAGGAATATTTTCCCAGGATCTTCCCTCGCAAAATTAAATGGCTGGGTTAGAATTTATAATATCGGTTCATTGGGAGGTGTGGACTTAATAGGCCAACTGATGTTTTGTTGTTTCAGACTGATGTACATTCTGTTCCACAGAACTTCCTTTGCTGTAATAATGAAGATAAAGAAGTTGAGAAACCTTTTAGAAATGAGATATTATTATTCCACGCAGTATTGCCTTTAAACGTTTGAAGTTATTTTCTTTTATAACATTTAGTCCATAAGATGAGACATGCTATTTTAACCGCAGCACATACGGTGGTATGTAAACCTTCATTCATTTTCCCTTTCTATCACTTCAAAGCACTAGTTTTCCCAGTTTTGGTTTATCCTCAGGATAAGTAGAAAACGCAAAAGGGACCCAGCACTTATTCAAAAGTGGATGACTCTATTTTCACAAGTTTGTTGCTTCTGTGTTTTTCGATTGGTCAATTCATTGAGTAAATATTTAACATGTCCCCAGTACGTCTGTAACAAATGCTCCATTTTCCTACATTTAATTATCTATTTTTTTCTCTCTGTGTTGGAAATGTGTCCTCCATTTCTACATAACTTTTTTTTTCCCAATATGAGCAGTGTCTGCCAATACTCATATTCTACCTCATACTCTTGTGGAGAAACCATTTGCAGTATCTGATCATTGGTCTGGTTATAAAGGAAAATAAAGTTGATCACTCTAACCTTTTTCAACTTGCCATTTTTTTTTTAATACACTCGCAGCAATCTTGTACCTTTAAGGTGTATTGAAGAGATGCTGAAATCAAATACTTGGTGCATCAGAAGGCAAAAAGTTTCAATCCAGGCTTTCTTGCCAATGTAGGAATTGAGTATATTATTGTTCATGGAATACATTTCCTATTTGGTCGACTGAGCTCATTACAGCAGTGGAGAAAAATTCCTGATTGGATATATCACTTAGCTCTGTGCACACAGTGCTTTGTAACACTGAATGGATTTGCTTGATAATAAAGCTAATGTTTCTGTATAAAACTACATTCAATGGAATTCCACTGCCTTAACATCAGTGGTTAATGATGTAATTTCATTACTATGATTTTCATGTTTTTCAGCTTTAGTCCCTTGTCCTCCGCGAGGTTCTGTGTATTTACCATTTATTTGCTTTTACAGTCTCAGTGGGGAATGATTAATGAGTGACTCGCTTAAATACATTTTGAGAATATATTTGAAAGTTAGCAATTTAGGCACATCCAACAAGAATAAAGATAATATATCAAAACCTATATATGTTCTGAACATAAAAGATTATGCCCACATTTCTTTCTTTCCATTATTCAAGGTTACATAGGAACATGGGAACAGGAGAAGGCCATTCAGCCCCTTGAACCTGTTCTACTATTCTGTGAGATCATGGCTGATCTGGATAGTCATCCTAGTGAAAGTATGCAATGTGTTTGAGATTGTGGCCCAGATCTACAGCTTTTGCAGAATTGAGATACAGGAACATAGAGGCAGGAGTAGTCTATTCGGACCCTCAAGCCCGTTCTGTCTTCTAACTAAATCATGGCTGATCTTCTACCTCTATCTTTATACACACCACCTTAAGGATGCACCCCTGGCCAATTCCATGCCATTTGTGTTTCTTGCTGGACTCCCAACTCATGCCAGGCATTTACCTGGAGTGGAAATTGGAAACAGCAAGTCTTGGAGGCCTGCTGCAACATAGTATTGCTGGTAGCCCAAGTGGCCAACCGAGGTTTGGAAAAAAATTACATTTGAAAAATGTGCAATTGATAACCCTGCAATTTATTGCACATTTTTTTCCAAATATTAAACTTTATATCTATCCTGTCTGCTGCCATAACAACATTGAATTGCAGGGACTGGGTGCAAATAATAGAAAATGGGTTGAGTGGCATATTTCCTTCATTAAAATATATTTAGATTGCCCATCCCCCAAACATGGGCTGACATAGTGTGCAGGAATTTGGTGGTATGTTAAAGTGGGTAGATGAATGGTAGAGCGTGTCCATGACCCATTCCCCACACAACTCCAGATATTCTCATGAATTGGTGCAGAACAAACACAAAGTCCCAGAGTTGTATCTAATCAGGAAGCATTGAGTTTTTTTTCCTGCAAAGAAACAGAGACTCGAGTGAATATTATAAAGTCGAGAGGAAAATTGATAATTGGATTATTATAATATGAGCTAATATGAAATAATCAATGTATTAGTTATAATATTTCCTATCTCACAATGGGGCACAAGATTTCTAAATACATAAAACTACATGGAGAAGTAAAATGTTCCATGGAAATTTGCAAAGACTAATTAGTGAGTAGAGATTGGGGATTAATTGAGAAAATTAAGGTAATACATGATGGTGCTAAAGTAGCAAAAACAATAATACATTGAAGGATAGGTCAATAAAACAGAGTTGAGGAGAAACTACATCTCCGAAAGCTTGTGAATCTGTGGAACTTGCTACCTCAAAGTGTCATGGATGCCTGAACAGTGAGTAAATTTGAGGAGGATTTAGACAGATTTTTAATTGGAAATGCGTTGAATAGCCTAATACTGCTCCTATATCTTATGAACTTATGAACATATGAATAAGGACAGTGACAAATGGAAAATTACAACAATGCTGGAATCATTTTCAAATTGTATGACAGTCATCATGATAGAGTGTATGTTATAATGGTAGAAAAGTAGAATTTATTTCCTGAGGGGGGATAGCAGCCATATTAATAATTGTGCTCACTGAAAGGCTTAAAAAATTTGGTTTAGCTGTGGACAGTGAGCAAGGACCCAAGGACACAAACTGCAAGCTGTTAGTTAAATTTCAGAGATTGGAAAAACAATGTGGGATTGCTCTACCATTTGCTATGACAACCAAATGGTCTAAAAAATAACATCGGGAGGCAATACTATCTTCAAACCTCCCTAGCTTGGGAGAATTCATTAAGCATGGACAGTGAGGATGATTGATCTCCACAAGTCAGACACAAGTTGTTATGCTAAGAACAAGTTGTTGCCAGGAGTAAATCAGACCAGATAGCATTGGTGAGCCCTTACACTGATTGGATAGTATAATCAGGTAGAAGTGCGCAGGTTGTAATTGGTTAATTGTATTTGTACCTTATGTATGATGTAAACCTAATCGATAGTTGTGAGTGGATATTGATAACGTCTATGCAAATGTAGATCTTTTATTGGTATATGCTAATTACTTGTAATGGAATCTAGAAGTATATCTGTCTGTGCGATGCTGTATTCAGTGCTCTTGGCTGTGCCACCAGCTGGCGTGCTGGAGCCTTAGCTATAGCTTGTGGGAAAGGCCGATTTTACAACTCTGAAATTCTTCATCTGGTTACTTGAAGGGAACAAAACTTTTAAGCTAATTTTGCCCCCAACCATTCCAAACAGTGGTGACGCACTGTATAGATCTGATAAAACAACATCAATAATACTGTATCCAGGTGTGAAAAAGATACCAATAAAAAGAGGTTATAGGGGTCGTGAAGGTGCACAATTCTAAACATATATCCAAATGGCTGAGAGATCAACTGAGAGCCAGCGTTCCCTGCCATTAAACAAGCCTTGGAAGGTCCAAACCATTTTCAAGTTGAAGCCTCATTTGAATATAGTTGGTGACCTGCAAATAGCATAGAACATAGAACATAGAAAGCCACAGCACAAACAGGCCCTTCGGCCCACAAGTTGCGCCGATCATATCCCTACCTCTAGGCCTATCTATAGCCCTCAATCCCATTAAATCCCATGTACTCATCCAGAAGTCTCTTAAAAGACCCCAACGAGTTTGCCTCCACCACCACCGACGTCAGCCGATTCCACTCACCCACCACCCTCTGAGTGAAAAACTTACCCCTGACATCTCCTCTGTACCTACCCCCCAGCACCTTAAACCTGTGTCCTCTCGTAGCAACCATTTCAGCCTTTGGAAATAGCCTCTGAGAGTCTACCCTATCCAGACCTCTCAACATCTTGTAAACCTCTATCAGGTCACCTCTCATCCTTCGTCTCTCCAGGGAGAAGAGACCAAGCTCCCTCAACCTATCCTCATAAGGCATGCCCCCCAATCCAGGCAACATCCTTGTAAATCTCCTCTGCACCCTTTCAATGGCTTCAACATCTTTCCTGTAATGAGGTGACCAGAACTGCGCGCAGTACTCCAAGTGGGGTCTAACCAGGGTCCTATAAAGCTGCAGCATTATCTCCTGACTCCTAAACTCAATCCCTCGATTAATGAAGGCTAGTACTCCGTACGCCTTCTTGACCGCATCCTCCACCTGCGAGGCCGATTTAAGAGTCCTATGGACCCGGACCCCAAGGTCCTTCTGATCCTCTACACTGCTAAGAATGGTACCCTTCATATTATACTGCTGCTTCATCCCATTGGATCTGCCAAAATGGATCACTACGCACTTATCCGGGTTGAAGTCCATCTGCCACTTCTCCGCCCAGTCTTGCATTCTATCTATGTCTCGCTGCAACTTCTGACATCCCTCCAAACTATCCACAACACCACCTACCTTGGTGTCGTCAGCAAACTTACCAACCCATCCCTCCACTTCCTCATCCAGGTCATTTATGAAAATGACAAACAGCAAGGGTCCCAGAACAGATCCCTGGGGCACTCCACTGGTCACTGACCTCCATGCAGAGAAAGACCCCTCCACAGCCACTCTCTGCTTTCTGCAGGCAAGCCAGTTCTGGATCCACAAGGCAACAGCCCCTTGGATCCCATGCCCTCTCATTTTCTCAAGAAGTCTTGCATGGGGGACCTTATCGAACGCCTTGCTGAAGTCCATATAGACCACATCCACCGCTCTTCCTTCGTCAATGTGTTTGGTCACATTTTCAAAGAACTCAACCAGGCTCGTAAGGCACGACCTGCCCTTGACAAAGCCGTGCTGACTACTTTTGATCATACTAAACTTCTCTAGATGATCATAAATCCTGTCTCTCAGGATCCTCTCCATCAACTTACCAACCACTGAGGTTAGACTCACCGGTCGGTAATTTCCCGGGCTGTCCCTGTTCCCTTTCTTGAATATAGGGACCACATCTGCAATCCTCCAATCCTCCGGAACCTCTCCCGTCTCCATCGACGATGCAAAGATCATCGCCAAAGGCTCCGCAATCTCCTCCCTCGCCTCCCACAGTAACCTGGGGTACATCCCATCCGGTCCCAGCGACTTACCAACCTTGATGCCATTCAATAGTTCCAACACATCCTCTTTCTTTATGTCCACATGCTCGATCCTTTCTGTCCACCGCAAACCAGCAGTACAACCACCCAGATCCCTTTCCACCGTGAATACCGAGGTAAAGTATTCATTAAGCACCTCCGCCATTTCTAATGGTTCCGCACAAACTTTTCCCCCTTCACCTTTTAAGGGTCCTATGCCTTCACATCTCATCCTTTTACTCTTGACATATTTGTAGAAAGCCTTGGGATTCTCCTTAATCTTACCCGCCAAGGTCTTCTCATGACCCCTTCTCGCTCTCCTAATTTCTTTCTTAAGCTCCTTCCTACATCCCGTATACTCCTCTAAATCCTTAACACCTCCTAGCTCTCTGAACCTTCTGTACGCCTCTCTTTTCTTATTCACCAGGTTCATCACAACCTTCGTGCACCACGGTTCCCGTACCCTACCAACACCCCCCTGTCTCATCGGAACGTTGTCATGCAGAGCTCCAGACAAACATTCCTTGAAAATCCTCCACTTTCCTTTGGTACTTTTCCCCAAGAATGCCTCCTTCCAATTTACCCGTCTAATTTCCTCCCTGATGACACTGTATTTCCCTTTACTCCAGAGAAACACTTTCCTAGCCTGCCTGACCCTATCTCTTTCCAATGCTATCGTGAAGGAGATAGAATTATGATCGCTATCCCCAAGATGCTCACCCACCGAGAGATCCTCCACCTGTCCAGGTTCATTAGCCAGCACCAGATCAAGTACAGCCTCTCCTCTAGTAGGCTTATCCACATACTGTGTCAGCAAATGGCTTCTCCAATGCAATCAGCAATTTGTGAGAGGGAGAGAAATAATTTGGGCTGGCAATTACAAAAAATCTTAAATGCACAGCAAAAAAATATGCACCACAATGTCTTGCAGATACCGTGAATATCATCACACTTTTGAATAACTTCTGGCAAGGACAGTGGTTGTGCCGTAAGGATTTAAGTGATAATTCTTTGATATTATGGGTGGGGATGGGGGTGTGTGGGGGTACGTACGTGGGTGGGTGGCGGGGGGGGGGGGTGCTTTACACATCTAATTGTACATTGAGATGCAGCGAAGTGAAAAATCCCTGATGTATGCTACCCAACATTCCCATTATCCTCGGTAGAATTGGGTGTGAAGTTCGCATAAAATGAGTTCTCAATAATGCTGTCTCCAGAATCTCAGATCGGTAAGGCAAAGAAAGCTGAAACCATTGTTGAAAGAAAGATAATCACATTGGAGCTTGGTAGGAAGTGAATGAATAAAAGTATTAATTTGATTTTATTTCCCAGTTTATCTTTGCAACCAAATCATATGCAGATGTACCATAAAAAAATGCTCACTTTATGCCTTCAGCAAAAATAACTCAAGTGACCAAATCTTGGAAGGAAGGCTTGACAAACTACAGGAATCCAGTAATTTGCTCCTTCATCCTCAGTTTTATTTTTCAGACCTTTTTGTCAGCTATAACATTATTTTGTATCTGATATGAGGTGGCTTAGCTCCATCTTTAACAACTACAAGCTCTGGCATTGAACCATAGAAATGTTCAGCCCATTTTGCCTGCCAACTCCTTGCTGGAGCAATGAAAAATAACTTCCACTGCCCTACTCTCTCCCCATGGCCTCATATCTCCCACTGCTTCAAATATTTGCTTGCACTTCCCATAAAAGTTGCAAGAGTCTCTGCCATAATTACCTCCAGTGGCACAGGAACCCATTGCTCAAGTGACTCCGTACGAGTTATTTCTTTCTAACCTCTCCTCAGTCCTTGTGGCATTTGGGATCCTATAACACAATTAGGACCCCCATGCAATTTAATGTGGAATTGCAAAGTCTCATCCAGGAGCTAACCTGCTCATGAAACCGAGAGGGGTTGATCTCTCAGGATCACTGAAGCAGTGTTTAAAGGGGCACTCTGCTGCAGGTAATTGGATTACAGGATCTTTGTGCCATTGTTGTACTGTTTGGATTGGCAGAAGAGTTTTCAGCTTCTTTCCAAGATTTCTGCCTTTCAGCAAGTTGTAAGGTATGATTATTATCTTATGGTGGGGGGGGGGGGGGGGGCGGGGGGAAGGGGGCGATGGCCTAGTCACTATTAATCCAGAAACTCAACTACTGTTCTGAGGACCCGGGTTCAAATCCCGCCACGGCAGATGGTGGAATTTTAATTCAATTAAGAAAAATCTGGAATTAAGAATCAACCGATGACCATGAAACATTGCTGATTGTCGGAAAAACCCACCTGGTTCGCTAATGTCCTTTAGGGAAGGAAATTTGCCGTCCTTACCTGGTCTGGCCTACTTGTGACTCCAGACTCACATCTTCCAAGCATTGTGGTTGACTTTCAACTGCCCTCGGGCAACTAGGAATGGGTAATAAATGCTGGCCAGCCAGCAATGCTCATGCCCCATAAATGAATAGAAAAGAAGCTCCATTTGGGTGGGGAAGAGGAACAGTTGGGCCTATTAGAAAACATTGGGTAAGTGGTCTGTGTGTAAGAGGCCTATCCTGCACAGAGAGTGTACAGGCCAAGAATATTTTCTTTGAAGCTAGCTGCAGACAATCCATTAGGAGGCTGCGTTTCCCCAGACAAGCTATTGCACACTTCTGTGGATAAATGAAGAAGAAAATCAACCATGATCTAGTTGAATGGTGGAGCAGGCCCTGATCCTATATTCCTATGTTCCTATGTTCCTCAACTATCCCTCCAGTATTGAACATTGGCACAAAGTTGTAGGATAACTGCTGAGATCTCCTTACAAACATGGTCCATGACACCCCGATGCAACCCCACTATGCCTGAACAACAAGGACTTTAATCCATCAAAAGAAGCAGCCTGAACCCAAAAACAACAAGAAACTCAGTGACCACAGAAAAGAAAAACATGCTTTACAGTAGCAGCTTTCACAACCTCAGCAGGTCCCAAAGTGTGTTACAGTCAATGAAATGCACTTGAAGAGTAGTCACTGTGGTTAAGTAGAAATGCGACAGTCAGTTTACACATGGCAAACTCCCACAAACAGCAATTTGATAATGATCAGATAATCCTTTTTTTAGGGGGGAATCTTACCAGAATTTGACAAAGTGTCAGTTCCAGTGAGAAAAATGGTGCAAATGCTGGCAGGATTTCTTATGGGACCTTGAACCTCATAATTCAATGTGATTCACACTGCGCTTGTGGCGGCCTCCTTCTGATTTGCTCAGACTGGGTCAAATTAATCCATGCACCAGATAAATACCTCTCCAGCACTCCCGAGCACTTGTTTCAGATTGATTAGATGGGATGACTACCAGGAAGCCGGTGCCATGTTTCTCAGAGGGAGTCATGACCAAGCTTTTGGATAATGTGCAGCAGAGACGGGACATCCTCTATCCACAGTTGCGTAGATTTCCTTCTAACAAGGTGCCCACCCGTGCCTGGGAGGCTCTGGCAGTTTTAGTGAGTGCCAGCTCACTATAGAAGAGGACCGGGCAGCATTAAGTGTAAGTGTGGCCAGGGTAAATGTGCCTCCCCCAGTCTCCTGCTGGATGCCCTCACACACCCCTCACACCTCCAAGTTGATCTCTCACCCAACCGCATTGCAGGTTGCCAACACCTATCATGAGACCCCCTTCCCTCATCACCCCCTGCAACCCTATGTTTCCCCCATTAGCTGCTGTGCTCCACACTCAAGTCCCACGCATGCCATATCTGATCACTATCAGAACTGGCAGGAAGCCTGTCTACATTCTCTTCATCTGTCTCATTGCAGGATATACACCAACATAACAGGCATATGTAGGCACAGCATTGAGGAGTAGTGTCAGAGCTCAGAACCCTCACAACCTTTGAGGAAAGAACACTTGAGCTGGCTGGGGAGGAGGAAGACCGTTTGCCGATAAAGTCACCTTTGAGGCTCCAACATCTGTGGTGCTGCTCCTGCAATAACTACGGGCCCAGCCCTCTCCTCATCTCCAGGGTGCTGGTCCAGGCCACGTGCAGCAGTACGATAATGTCTCTGCTGCTGCTCTATCGCAATGAGTAGAATTGGCAGTTTAACTGGCTCCATGATGCTCCAGAATCATGCACTGAAATGAGAAGAACACCACAGTGAGCAACGAGGATTCCTGACAGATCCTTGACCCTCACCTCGCAATGCCTCTGGGATTTCCACCCAAGCACTCCCCACTTGATGAGCGCCTCTCTGCTATTCCTCACATCCTCCCTCTGATGTTACAGCCACATCCCCACATTGGTTCTGCTCAATGCGTGGACCCTCTGAGACACATCAGGTTGCACCTGTTTTCAGGCGCGAAAACTTGGTAAAGTCAGGCGTGAGGTAAGTAGCACGATCCGTGCCCGCCTCTGCACTGGTTCCCCCTTTACCAAGGCCTAATAATGGTTGCGATCGGGACTGCGCCCGAAACAGGCACAATGACCATTTAAATGCATTTGCATGCGAGTAAGTTGACTTAATGGGCCGCTGGCCCAACTTCCCTGGCACTTCCCTTTTTACCAACGTGTTCGCCCATCCAGATTCAGCGTGAAACAGACATGATCAACAAAAGTCCGATTCCGGCACTCCAGTTAGTGAGGAGGTAAGTGCTGAGTGTCCGACGACTCTCTGCTTGAGATCGGTGGGAGAGGGGAAGGTGGGTCAGATGGCTCTCTCCTTGAGATCGGTTGTTGGGGGAGGGGGGGTCCGCTGCCACTCTGCCTGAGATCATTAACGGGAAGTGGGGGGTCCACTGCCACCCTGCCTATGATCAGTGAGGGGGAAGGGGGGAAGGGGCCCATGATCGGTCTGGGTGGTGGAGCGGGTGGGGATAAAAGGGGGTTAGTAATTTGGTTGGGGGGTGGGGGGGTAATGTCTGTAGGGACCAGGGGGAGGCATTATCCGGGCCGGGAGGGATGTGGCAGGGGAGCAGCATTCTTTCTTTTTTTTTCTGCGCATGCGCACTTGGAGGCTCCGATCAGAGCTGCAGGATTTTGGGTGCGTTAAGCCCCGCCCACAGGCTTCTGCAGCACGATTCGGACTCTCTGATATTTTTTGAGGCAGAGTACGTACGGGGGTGTCTGAGAACAGGTCGAAAAGTCGGATCTGAAACACTCCCAGTTTCAAGTCCGCCAAGCACTTAGAATCAAAATAGTAAAATAGGGCCCACAATCTCAGTGGCATCTAACAACCGAATTCCACCCCCACCCCTCCCAAAATCTGGCATTATCTGAAAGGGCAGTTGAGTGGATGCATGAGACCAGCGTCTGGGTCCTGACGGGGTACCTCAAAGATAGACATCACCATCACGCCTTGCACAGGGGTTCACAATCAGTGTAATCTGCGTCGTGTTAAAGCTTGTATGAGCTTTGGGGCCTAGGGTTCCAAAGGCTTGGCTCCAATCAGTGAAGCTGATGTTTAATTCTGGACATTTAATCGGCAGGATTGACTAGTCAAGGAAGGGTGAGGTTGTCCTTATGGCAATTGGCTTCGTCTTGTGGCTGACGAGGTACAGCTGATACTTGAGAGGACTGCAGTTAGCAGGCCAAGCACATTCCTAAAGGGCACCCTCATACTCCCAGGTCACACGGGCTGTGGGGTTGAACTGCCAGCCATCAGCCACAGCCATGCACAAGATTGATTCCTGACAGCCAAACTTCCCTGAGAAGGGAATTTGAAATTCCATGCAGCTAAACCTCTTTGGGCTCGCACTGTTGCCTGAGTGTGGGATTCAAAACACACTGTCGCCACCCTCCCCCATGTTGGAGAGTCTTCAAGTCTCATGCAGCAGGAACTAAGACCCCCCACTGTGCACTCGGAGGTTTCCCTCACGCCAAAGCACAACATGGAAGCTCAGAGTGGAAACCAGTCCTGACCTTCCGCATTCCTCTCATGCGACCCAACCTCAAGCTCACACAAAGGTAGAGCGCTCAGTCTGCGCAGAATGGAAAAGCAGAGAGGACATGGGAGGCACTGCCTGCCAAACAACCACCAGACCCCCTTTGAGGCAGAGGACACCTTGAAATGAGTGGAAGGTGAGGGCTGCAAGGGACCCCTCCCCCCAAGATTGCATGATTAAACCCCCCACCCCTGACCCCGAGTTCACTTATCTGCATCCCATATGTCCTCTCAGGGCTTTGAGCACCCCAAAGGCTGATGTCCCCCTGAGCGCTCACCATAAACTCCCCCTCAGAGCCCCGAAGAGCGCCAGGTTCATACTTTAATGAAACTGTTGTCAATTGACACGCGTGATGTCACTCTGGCGGCCCATGAATATTCCGTGAGGGGTGAAAATCCCATGAGCGTGCATGATAATGAGTTACAAATGTATTAAAATCAGCTTCTCAGCCTTCCTGAGTGTGATCTGCACTGCTCTGCCAGCTAAGTGTTTTGAAAATCACATCTCTCGATTACACGTGCATCGCACTTTTTAACTCTCAGGGCATTTTGACACCACTCAGGAAAACCCGTGCATGGAGAATGCGGGGCCTAAATCCCTCTTCTTCGCAACCATGCCATGGAATCTTTTATACCCATCTGAGAGTGTAGACAGGGCTTTGCTTCAACCTCTCATCGGAAAGACCTCATCCTTCAGTAAAAAAAAATCTTCAGTCTGAACTCGAATGTCACCTATATTTTTGTGCTCAGGTTACTGGAGGGGACTTGAACCCACAGACTTCCTGATTCAGAGACTGCTACCAACTGAGCCACAGCTGACTTCAGGGCCAGGATTTTATGGCCCCTACTGCCCGGTAGGATAATACAGTCCCACTGAAACCAATGACAATTTGACTGGTCCATCTGCTGGGGGGAGACACCATGTGGCTGCAACATCAAATCCTGGCCAAGATAATTTGCTCTTGGTGTTATTTCTTGAGTGGAAAATGCTTTGCTCTGCTTAGAATCATTCACTGGGATCTTTTATTGATCACTGGGTTTTGGCTAGTCCAAAGATGTGTAGGTTAGGTGGATTAGCCATGGTAAATGCGCGGGGTCACAGGAAGGAGGCAGGGGCTTGGGCCCAGGTAAGATGCCCTTTCGGAGAATCGGTGCAGGCTCGAATGGCTCTGTTGGGATTCTATAATTCTACGATTCTGGATGGGCAAAATTCTCTGTTACTCCTCAGCTTTGTCAGAACCTTGCGCTGGCTTATCAAAAAAATGGTAAGAAGTCTAACAACACCAGGTTAAAGTCCAACAGGTTTACTTGGTAGCAAAAGCCACTAGTTTTCGGAACACTAGCTGTTCCGAAAACTAGTGGCTTTTGCTACCAAATAAACCTGTTGGACTTTAACCTGGTGTTGTTAGACTTCTTACTGTGTTTACCCCAGTCCAACGCCGGCATCTCCACATCATGATTATCAAAAAAATGGCAGAGGCTCTTTCCCATAATTTTTTATCCATTTTAATCAATAGACATGCTGACGGAGCATCTACAGGCATTGTTTGCTGCACCTTAAGATGTCTTAGCTAACGCATGGATGTACGTAACTTTCCCCTATGAGTTCTTCATTCAATGGAGCTCTTATTGCAGGGGTTGGCCCCATTTAAGGAGGAAATTATGCAAAGTAAATTCTCTCTGCCATTTCTTCTGCAGGTTTTCAATGGCAACTGTATGCTATAAATGTAGAATTCCATCTGGAACTACGTACTGCCTCAGGCCTAACATTATAACTTAAGTAAAGTAATTAGTAGACATTAGGCTGTAGTTACTTCCTGAGGAAAGGTTACAATACACTTAAAATTGTTTCAGAACATATATCTAAGTATGAGCGGGGAGAGGAATTCCTCATCCCCTCAATTCGGAGCAGTTTTAAAATTATATCCTTTTAATTAAAATAATCAACATAGAAAAGCTCTCCGTTACTTATTCTCTTATGGTGTGACCCTGAGGAAATAGCTACAGTTCATGTAAAATAGTCTGAAACAAAAGAAAGCATGTGGGAATAATAAATCACCTACCCCCTTAAATTAAACCAACATGTGGACTGAGAATAAATCAGAGTGACTCTGAAATCAGTTATTTGAAGGTGATTCCACATGCTGTGGATTGTAGAAGGGCGTAATTCAGTAATTGAACCTTTTCTGGAGGGCAGGGATTTTTGATAGGGCTGGTTCTTACTGTATTTTTATGAAGAAGTGCCTCACATAAATGCCCTTAAGTTTCAGGGTGTACTGAATAAGCACACACACTTCAGTGACAGCCACATGCAAATGACAGAGGTAAGATGGAATGGCGCCCAATGTCTGACATTTCATTACTTCTCCTTTTCCATCGCCCATTGAGAATGTCCTCCACTGTTTAACAGAAGAATATTAGAACTATGGGCAGAAGTAGGCGATCTGGCCCCTCGGGCCTGCTCCACCATTCAATAAGATCATGGCTGATCTTTTCATGGACTCAGCTCCACTTACCCGCCCACTCATCGTAACCCTTAATTCCTTTACTGTTCAAATATTTATCTATCTTTGCCTTAAAAACATTCAACAAGGTAGCCTCAACTGCTTCACTGGGCAGGGAATTCCACAGATTCACAACCCTTTGGATTGAAAGAAATTCCTCCTCAACTCAGTCCTAAATCTGCTCCCCCTTATTTTGAGGCCATGCCCCCTAGTTCTAGTTTCACCCGCCAGTGGAAACAACCTCCCTGCTTCTATCTTATATATTCCCTTCATAATTTTATATGTTTCTGTAAGATCCCCCCTCATTCTTCTAAATTCCAATGAGTATAGTCCCAGTCTGCTCAGAACTTTCTCATAAGCCAACCCTCTCAATTCTGGAATCAACCTAGTGAATCTCCTCTTCACCCCCTCCAGTGCCAGTATATCCTTTCTCAAGTAAGGAGACCAAAACTGTACACAGTACCCCAAGTATGGCCTCACCAGCACCTTATACAGCTGTAACATAACCTCCCTGTTTTTAAACTCCATCCCTCTAGCAATGAAGCACAAAATTCAATTTGCCTTCTTAATTACCTGCTGCACCTGCAAACCGACTCTTGCGATTCATGCACAAGGACACCCAGGTCCCTCTGCACAGCAGCATGCTGCAATTTTTTACCATTTGTATAATAGTCCATTTTGCTGTTATTCCTGCCAAAATGGGTGACCTCACATTTACCAACATTGCACTCCATCTGACAGACCCTTTCCCACTCACTTAAGCTATCCATATTCCTCTGCAGTGTCCTCTGCACACTTAGTGTCATCTGTGAACTTTGACACACTATACTTTGACCCCAACTCCAAATCATCTATGTAAATTGTAAACAATTGCAGTCCCAGCACTAATTCCTGAGGCATACCACTAGCCACTGATCACCAACCAGAAAAACCCCCATTTATCCCCATTCTTTGCTCTCTGTTAATTAACTAATCCTCTATCCATGCTAATACATTACCTGTAATGCCGTGCACCTTTATTTTATGCAGCAACCTTTTGTGCGGCACCTTGTTAAATGCCTTCTGGAAATCCAGATACACCACATCCACAGGTTCCCCATTGTCCACCGCGCTCGTAATGTCCTCAAAGAATTCCAGTAAATTAGTTAAACATGACCTGCCTTTCATGAACCCATGCTGTGTCTTCCCAATGGGACAATTTCTATCCAGATGACGATCCAGCTAACTAGCCTAAAGTTACCCGCCTTGTGTCTACCTCCTTTTTTAAACAGTGGCGTCACATTTTATTTAAAGAGAATTACTGAGCTAGCAAAAGAGTTACCCAATGGAATCCTAACTTTATATGATCTTCTTAGGCAGTCTCTTGGAGTTGAGGATGATTTGCTTCCACACTACAGAGGAGTTGTCCTGTGAATGAGGAATCCAATGTGCAGTCCCTGTCACAGGTGGAGCAGATGATGATTGAAGGAGTGGGTAGGGGGTTACCCAGGTGGGTTGGTGCCCGGGTTGTCACACTTTTTTTTGTACCTTTTGGTACTTTACTCCAAATCAAAAATCAAGTCCAATCAGAGTCCCCACGTGAAGAACAAACCAGATCCATACAGACAAGACAAGGATATACATCCCATCTTGGACTCGATCAAACAAGATCCAAGCTGACAGGATGATGCATTTCACCCCCGCCCAGGCTTGATCCAACACTTCATCTTAGCCAAAAGGCCGAGAAGGTTTTGAAAAATTGCATCAGGTAAAGCCTCAGTTTAACCTCATTGACTATCCTGATGGCTTACTTGACCCTAGCTCAGCGAAACCATGATTGCAGGCATCAGCACATCTGGAGTGCAGTGGGCTAGCCTCGTCACTGGTTGATCATGGTTTCACCCTGGGTTGTCACACTCTCCTTTCATTGTGGATGCTTGGCTTCATTTTTCTCTTGGTGATGAAATTCTTATATGCCTCCCAGATGCTGTTCCTTCACTTCCGGGTCAGGTGGTCTTGTACCAGGGATTCCCAAGTGTCTGTGGAGATGGTGTACTTTTCCAATGAGACTGTGAGAATGTCCTTGAAGCCCTCTTGAGTCTCGCTTGCTGTGTCGAGGCTCCGATTGTTTCAGGAGTTTAATGTCAGGAATGTAGATATGTGTCCCACCCAGCGGAGTTAATCAAGCATGGTCAATGATTCAATGCTGGGGTTATTGGCCTGAGCGAGAACACTGATATTGGCACATGATCTATTTATTGGAGGACAATGGGTAACAGTGAGCTGTGACAGTAGCAAGATTGATCAGGCGTTTCAGAAGAGATCTCTGTTGGAGTATTAGTGCAGACTCAATAGGCCAAATGGCCTCCTTCTGCACTGTAGGGATTCTATGGTTTTGTGATTCTATGACACTGATAGAGAAAGTGATCACAGCTCTCAACACTGCAAACTCATTCCAGCAAACTACAGGGAATATGTTCAGGTCAACCAATTTACTGTGCACTCCTCTATAACACAAGTCACCAATGTCAGCCTTGAGCAGGACAGCTCAAATACGTGCAATTTGAAAATATCCCACATAGATAACTGAAAAGGACATCAAAGTTTTAATAATTGCTGGATTCTCCACAATTGTGAGGGTTATTGATTACATAATTGGTACATTGTGTGCTCTAAATGCAAACACCAACTTTTAACCGAACCACAAAGAAATTCCATTTCACAGATGTGTAGATCGTTTAACAATGGCAGGAACAGCCTCTAGCAGATGAAATCATGATCTGCTGTGAAGTTTCCTGATGCATTTGTACTTCATCAGCTCAATAGCAGGGCCAAGGAATAGGATGGTTATTAGATCAGCACCATGCACGGTCTGTGATGCCTCGTTATAGATCACTATTAGTAAAGGAACACCACAGAGAACATTACGTGAGAGAAAGCTGAGAAGTTGGCTATTGGAAGTTTCAAAGGAAGGTTGCAGTGTCCACATTGGTCTTGTAGTGTGTGCCAACATTGTTTAGTGAATTGTGCAATATGTGCATTTTCACAACTTCACAAGCCAGAGAAGAATGATGGCAAATGTCATGGAGGATACCAGAAACCAGATGACATTGCGAATGCTGAATGCACGGCTATGAGGAACAGAAAACCAGTCCAGTGGCTATTATTGTTGGACAGATGAGGACCAGACTCATTCAGTACACCTCACAGTGTGATCATTTGGAAACATAGAAACTAAAAGCAGGAGTAGGCCATTCAGCCCTTCAAGCCCGCTCCGCCATTCATTTTGATCATGGCTGATCATCGAATTCAATATCCTGATCCCCCGAGCCCTCCAGAGATCTGCTTCTTCTCACCGACCTCCCAGTTGAGATCAAAACAAAATTGTTGTTTCTCACATTTAGCTATCACACCCTAACTCTGTCTCTGAGGAACAGGCACGAACTACCCAATTGCTGCAGGGAACAGGAATGAGTTACCAGTGGTCTGTGAGAGAACAAACCTTACAGAATTAGAAAGTTTTCAGTCGCTGAGGGAAGTTAACAGAATATCCTCCAGTACATGCGAGGTGCTGCTCTGTGTACTTTGAGATGTGGCTTAAGAAGCTGCTATGCATGGAGTTTGACTTCTTTCTGATATTTGTGTCACACAGTATAATGGATTTCACTCCTATCCTACCCATTAGCTCCACATCTTGGGAGTGGCCTTGCAGAACCTCCATGTATGTCAGAGTCTGTCACCATTTTCCCTTCATGGCAGAGCCCTGTAATTCTCATCTGCATTCTCTCATTCCCTTATATTCTGTGGCTTAATCGTCTATTTCTTGCCTATTGTAATGACAATTGGCGACCACCAGTTAGCCAACAAACAACAACGGGTTTATTACAATTTACCACTATATACAGGGTGCTACAATCGATGTGTTCTTTCTCAGCTCTCAGGTCAATCTGGCTGCAAAAGCCCAGGCTTTGCCCCAAGATCCCTGTACTCCTTCCCCATTGGGTGATCGGGTCTTATGATCCTTCCGATGCACGCCCCTTAAAGGGGCTAACTTCTGCATCTAAAGCATTTAATTGTGTGTCTCTAAAGACTGAGACTATCCATACAGATTGTGGCGAACCATAGATGGTTACCACTATGGGTACTTGTATATATGTTACTCTCGTTACTGTTGGGGTTAGGGTTTGGGTGTTCCACCTGTTATTACTGTTTATATGGTACACTCCGTTCGACTCCGCCCAGGACTCCGCCTTCTTACAGGAGTATAAAGGTCACTGCTACTTCCTAGTAGTCTTTAGTCTGGGATAATATTGTTGAGTAGTGTGCTCCTATTTGTAGTGAATAAAAGCCTTTATTCCCGGGTACGTTCTAGCCTCCCGTATGAATCAATCGCGCATCAATTTTATTCACTACAATTGCTGAAAATTTTGTTCAAAGAAAATGGAGCAGATGCTAAAGCCCGATCGGCTAACCTTGGATCCGCGTGCCGCTGGGGCATCGAACACTTTCAACCATTGGTTAAAGTGCTTCGAGGATTACTTTGAGGCCTCGGCAGCAGTCCAGTCCGACGCCGACAGATTGCGGGTCCTCCACGCCAGGGTGAGCGACACTGTGTATGCAACAATTCGCGTTTCCCAAAATTATAAAGACGCTATCGACTTGCTCAAGAAGCTGTATACCAAACAGCCGAACGAAATTCATGCTCGTCATCTATTAGCCACTCGACGGCGGCAGCCCAGCGAAACTACGGGACAGTACCTGCGTGAACTTCAACAGCTAGCCAGAGCCTGCAACTGTAAGGAGGTGTCGGCTACTCAATGCACCAACGACCTCATTCGGGACACATTCGTGGCTGGAATCGGCTTGTCCTATATCCGCCTGCAGCTGCTAGAGCAGGGTAACCTGGACCTGGCTAAGACGGTAGAATTGGCGGACGCACTGGAGACGGCCTCCAGAAATCTCGAAGCCTACCCCACCGACCATGTGGGAACAGCGTGGCAAGCACAGCCGCCGCCTCAGCTGTACTCGGCGGCTCCTCGGAACTGCGCGATGATACTCCCAACTTCTGACCTGACGGCTGCGGCAGCTACTGGAGGCCCACGGTGCTATTTCTGCGGTTTGGCGAAGCATCCTCACCAAAGATGTCCGGCCAGGACGGTGTTTTGCTCCGCCTGTGGAATGAAAGGGCACTATGCTAAGGTGTGCTGAGCGAATACCGCTTCCAGGCCCAGCAGTGCTGCGTGCGACTCCCCAGGATCCATCTCCTCGTCTCCGGCCTCGTCGATGTCTTCAGCCACATGCGACCTGTGGGTGCCGCCATTTTCAACATCCTCGACCGCGTGCGATTCATGGGCGCAGCCATTTTGGTTGACATCGGCCGCAGGAGACCAGCAGGGGTCGTCGTCGTCAGCTATCTCAACTGCCTGCAGTTACGCTCGGGATCCAACAGTGGCGTCAATCATCCTGGACCAGGCCAAGCCTCACAGACTCGACAAGTCCATGATGGACATAGAGGTAAACGGGCGCCTGGCGCGTTGCCTGTTTGACAGCGGGAGCACGGAGAGCTTCATCCATCCAGATACAGTAAAATGTTGCACTCTCCGTGTGCAAGCTGTCAGGCAGACAATCTCCATGGCATCGAGATCCCGATCTGACAACGTTCTCGGGAGCTGTGTGGTAACTCTAACGGTGCGGGGCACAGTCTACGAGATCTTCAGCTCCTCGTGCTACCGCAGCTTTGCGCTCCGGTACTCCTGGGGCCAGACTTTATGGTCCACCTGAGGAGTGTGACCCTGCAGTACGATGGGCCACTCCCTCCACTTTCAGTGGGAGAACAGCAGCCTCCAAATTGTCCAGCGCGCTCCACATGCAGCCTCTCAACACTCAAAATTACCCCGCCTTCCCTTTTCAAAAATCTCGTGCCAGGCTGCAAGCCCATCGCGACTAAAAGCAGGCGTTACAGCGCTGAGGATCAGATCTTTATTAGATCTGAGGTTCAGCGGCTCCTCAGGGAAGGGGTCATTCAACCTAGCACTAGCCCATGGAGAGCACAAGTCGTGGTGGTCAAGACTGGAGACAAGCCCCGGATGGTCATAGACTATAGTCAGACCATTAATAGGTACACGCAGCTGGACGCGTATCCTCTCCCGTGCATATCTGACATGGCCAACCAGATTGCACAGTACCGAGTGTTCTCCACCATCGACTTGAAGTCAGCCTACCACCAGCTCCCCATTCGCCCAGAGGACCGCAAATACACGGCCTTTGAGGCGGATGGCTGTCTCTACCACTTTTTAAGGATCCCTTTCGGTGTCACTAGTGGGGTCTCGGTCTTCCAGTGTGAGATGGACTGATTGGTGGACCAAAATGGGCTACAGGCTACCTTCCTGTACCTGGACAACGTCACTATCTGTGGCCATGACCAACAGGACCACGACGCCAACCTCCAGACGTTTTTACGCACTGCAGCTCTCCTGAACCTGACCTATAACAAGGAGAAGTGCGTATTCAGCAAGCACCGCCTAGCAATCCTCGGATACGTGGTGGAAAACGGGGTCATTGGCCCCGATCCAGACCGTATGCGACCCCTCCTTGAACTTCCCCTACCCATTAGCATCAAAGCACTGAGAAGGTGCTTAGGCTTCTTCTCGTACTATGCACAGTGGGTCCCTAATTACGTGGACAAAGCCCGTCCGCTCATAAAATCTACCTCTTTTCCCCTGACAGCAGAGGCTCGCCTAGCCTTTGAAGGGATAAAAGCCGACATCGCGAAAGCCACGATGCACGCTGTCGATGAGTCCATCCCCTTTCAGGTGGAGAGTGATGCATCTGATTTCGCCCTGGCCGCCACACTTAACCAGGCGGGCAGGCCCATCGCCTTTTTCTCTCGCACCCTCCAAGGCCCTGAAATTCGGCACTCCTCTGTGGAGAAAGAGGCTCAGGCCATTGTGGAGGCCGTACGGCATTGGCGCCATTATTTGGCTGGCAAACGGTTTACCCTGCTCATGGACCAAAGGTCCGTGGCCTTTATGTTCAACAACACGTTAAAGGGAAAAATTAAGAATGATAAAATCTTGAGGTGGAGAATCGAACTCTCCACCTACAACTATGATATCATGTACCGTCCAGGGAAGCTCAATGAGCCCTCAGATGCCCTGTCACGTGGAACATGTGCCAGTGTGTAGGAGGACCGGTTACAGGCCCTCCACAATGATCTCTGCCATCCGGGGATCACTCGGCTCTTCCATTTTGTAAAGGCCCGGAATCTGCCCTATTCCATAGAGGATGTCAGGTCGATAACTCGACGCTGCCAGGTCTGTGCGGAGTGCAAGCCGTACTTCTACCGGCCTGACAGGGCACACCTCATTAAAGCCACTCGCCCTTTTGAACGACTGAGTGTCGACTTCAAGGGGCCCCTCCCTTTGACGGATCAGAACGTGTATTTCCTCAACATTGTTGACGAATACTCCCGATTCCCCTTTGCCATCCCCTGTTCTTACATGTCCTCTGCCACGGTCATCAAGGCCCTGTGGAGTCTTTTCACCCTGTTCGGCTACCCCAGTTATATCCACAGTGATAGGGGTTCGTCGTTTATGAGCGATGACTTGAGGCAATACCTGCTCTCTAAAGGAATTGCCTCAAGTAGGACTACAAGTTACAACCCCAGGGGTAATGGACAGGTCGAAAGAGAAAACGCTACAGTCTGGAAGGCTGTTTTACTGGCGCTACGGTCTAGGGGTCTTCCAGTCACCCGTTGGCAAGAGGTACTTCCTGATGCGCTCCATTCGATCCGGTCCCTCCTGTGTACAGCAACCAATGCTACCCCACATGAGCGGATGTTTATCTTCCCAAGGAAGTCTTCCTCCGGGACCTCACTGCTGTCTTGGTTGACGTACTCAGGACCTGTTCTCCTGCGGCGGCATGTTAGGGCCCACAAGTCCGACCCTTTGGTTGAACAGGTCCATTTCCTCCACGCCAACCCTCAATATGCCTATGTGGCATATCCTGACGGGCGAGAGGACACGGTCTCTATCAGAGATCTGGTGCCTGCAGGGGACCTGGAAACCCCCGTCACTCCCGCACCCCTGGTTAGGATTCCTTTGCCCATTCTCTCCCCTCCTGACACGGCGCGGGCAGCATCGGGACCTCAACTTGATCCTCTTACTCCCGTGTGCAGCTTGCCTGAGTCCAGGGGATTGTCGCCATCTCAAGGTCGGCGGTCGGGAGGGGAAATGGAGGAGTCTGTGGACACCACCTCGGAGAGAGGGTCGTCACCACGGTCACCAGAACCGGCACTGGAGCCAGTACTGCGGAGGTCGCAGAGACGGTGCGGACCTCCGGTTCGGCTGAACTTGTGAACATGTAGACAGTTCTTATTGTTTTTTTACCCCACCTGTCTTTGTTTTTTAAAGGAGGGGTGAATGTGGTGAACCATAGATGGTTACCACTATGGGTACTTGTATATATGTTACTCTCGTTGCTGTTGGGGTTAGGGTTGTTGGGTGTTCCACCTGTTATTACTGTTTATGTGGTACACTCCGTTCGGCTCCGCCCAGGACTCCGCCTTCTTACAGGAGTATAAAGGTCACTGCTACTTCCTAGTAGTCTTTAGTCTGGGATAATATTGTTGAGTAGTGTGCTCCTATTTGTAGTGAATAAAAGCCTTTATTCCCAGGTACGTTCTAGCCTCCCGTGTGAATCAATCGCTCATCACAGATGTCTGCTACACTTCCTTTCCACTTCAAGTTTTGTCATCTGGCACTGTGCCCACCATTCCCAAAGCCTCCTATTTGAATCCCTTCTGCCCTTAGAAATGTCCTCACAAAAGTTGTCTGTACTCATGGTGCACTATGATTCCTTGTCCTTCATAGCCACTTCATAGTATTTGATACAATTGAGTGTGGCATAGGTAAAGAGGAATTCTTTTTGGAAAATCCACACCCCATTCCACAATTATACTTGCTGCAGAGTTGACTAATTAAAATGGTAAAAGTCTTGATTGAACCCCCCCCAGAGTACTAAACAACTTGAATATTCAGCAAAATAAAACAAATTTTCAACCTGCAACCAGCATACATGGCCTCCTCAATACAGCATGCGTTTCAGAGACACCCCTGTGCTTTTTATACCGTTCATTATATATTGGAGATGATAATTAGAATCAGGTTTTGGGCAGATGTGAGAGGGTTGACCACACCCACTTAACTCAGTTTAAATGCAGCATTGTAGGCGCTGTGTGTTTTAAAGAGAAATGATGCTTTTACTGGGGGAGAATTTTGGTGTACATTTTGACTGTCAGATTTGAGGCTGTAGCTGTTACTGACCATTTTAGAGTTTAGCTTCCTCAAAACCACATGAAAATAGGTAATAACTCAAAGTATGTTTTATACAAGGTGTCGTATTTTATTCTGCTTTACACCAGAGGACACACAACTGCAATTTCATTTTTAGCAGTAGAGATGAAGAAATGAACCAGGAACTCCAGGCAGAGAGCAATCTCCATTAATTCACATGGCAGAGACAGAAAGCAAGAATGTAAAAGAGATATTTTCCATTTTAATCAATAACATATGATATACAGGTGTAATGTAGCTATTAATCAAATAACTTTGGTGCAGACATTCATGGGCAGAAGAGATCATTTTTGACCAAGTGCATATTGGAACAGGAATATTTGACAAAGTAATCTCTCACAGAACCTTATCATTGTGATCAGAATTGTAACAGTCTGCATATAATTAGATATTTGTCTCCTCAACAAATTAGTTAAATGTAAGCTAAATTGCAACGCAAATTGTGTACACATGGTAGTAATTCTAAGCTTGAATTGTAATAAGAAAGGAGATACCTTGATTCATGTGTTTTAGGTTCAACATGAAGAAATATTCATATAACAGAAAGTCCAACATACTTAACCACACTTTTTTAAATTTCTAGTAACTCTTGAAATATTGGTATCTTAAGAAGCCTTCTCCTCAAAATGAATTTAATAATGGCTTGGTGTGGGAAAAGTACAGCAAGTAGTCAACTTCAGCATATAATGAATGCCATTTGATGTGATGTTTTCAGATCGAAGACAACATGTAGGGCCTGATTTTACCATTTTGAGTCAAAGTGCCGAATCCGGGTGTCAAATAGATCCGAGCCGGGAATCCTCTTTGCAGTGCGCCCATACGCTTTTTGCCAGCTCCGGTCCGATTCACGCTGTGGGCGGGGCTTAGTGCTGCCAGACCGATCGGAGCTCTGAACTGCGCATGCGCAGTTCGGAAAAAAATCCGAAGCAGCGCGCCCGGGCGCGAAAGAAAAAACAGCAGCGAGAGCAGAGAGGTGGGGTGGGGGGGAAGATGGACTTGGGAGAATCTTGCAGGTCGGAAGGATGGTGGAGGGAGATCAGCGATCGAGGTAGGTTGGGGATGTGCTCTACTGAGGGGGGCCTGCCACCATGGGTAGGACGCAGGTGGTCCTCCAGGACTGGCAGTGCCAGGTGACGCCGGAGCTTCTGGAGCTCACTGCAGAAGCACCAGTGTCCCATGGAGTGACCCAGGGGCCAAAAGGGACCCCCAGGGAGGAGGACGGGCACGAGCCCACGCTGGGGCCTTCCAGCCAGGAGACCGTGGCTGTGGCAACACCTTCCGACTCCCCACTTCCTGACACTGGGGCATCTTAGGGGCAGCAGGATGAAGAGGGTTCCATGGAAACATCCCAGACACCTGGAAGCCGGCCAGGCCCCTCAAGGTCCAGGACCTCTAGAGGACGCCCGCCACACGCATCACAGACCACTTGGCGAGGTCAGCAGCTGGCCCCCTCCACCTCCAATGTACATTCTGGGGAGTCACTGAGGCGTAGTGTGAGGCAGCGTAAGGTTAAGAGGTTGTAGTTGCACTGAGATGGCACGGGAGAAGGGCTGCACTAGTTGGAAAGGACTGTAGGCACCTTAGTGTTCTCTTTTCACAGGTTTCCGTGTTTCACCAGCTTAACTTTATTGGAAATAAATGTTTTTCCTCCACAACCACCTGCGAATAGGTTGTCTCGAATAGCATCCCTGCCCCATTGACGATCACCTGATGGATGCCTCATGGTGAGATCAGTTTGGGCGGCCCCTCAATGCGGTGTCACTGAGCAAAGGAAGCAAAAGTCTCTCACACACCACGGGCGATGACCTCCCGTCCCCCAACCCACCCACCCAGGGCCCTGTATGGGGGTTTCGGATCCCTTACCCACTAGGCAGGCGTGGGCCCAGGTGCCACCGTGCATGTCGATCTCAGGCAGGAGTCAGACTGGTTTGCACCAGGGCATCATCCGAATAGTGCGTAGCGTGTCGTCACCACCCTCCTGCCTGGAAAAAATATCGCGAGCACAGAGTACCCAGGCCCAGCACTCTGGTGTGACAATGAGCGGGATGACTGGAAGGCACTTTACAGGGTTGAGGGGATGGGGAATGGATCTCACAATCGCCAGCCCCTAGCGACTGAACCGCCTGGTGATCAGAGCCTCTCTAGCTGCCCTCGCATGCCTCCGCTGCGCTGCCAGCCCTGCACCGCCTGGCAGGTGTTCCACAGCGCCCTCAGCCTCCTCTTCCTCCTCCTCCTCTTCCTCCTCTTCCTCCTCCTCCTCTTCCTCCTTCTCCCCCTCCTCTACCTCCTCCATGTCCTCTTCCTCCTCCAAGAGGTCACCTCGCTGCTGAGCCAGAGGTCACCTCGCTGCTGAGCCAGATTGTGCAGGGCACAGCACACCACCACAATGTGGGAGGAGACCAGGGGGCTATACTGGAGGGCCCCTCCCGATCGGTCCAGGCACCGGAACCGCATCTTTAGGAGCCCAATGCACCTCTCCACTGTCGTGCGGGTGGCTACATGGGCCTCATTATAGCAGGTCTCCGCCTCCATCACAGGCCTCCGCACAGGCATCATCAGCCATGTCCGAAGCAGATAACCCATATCACCCAGGAGCCACCCCCGCAGCCTGGGCTCCTCCTCAGATGCTTGCAGGATGTCCGACCTCCTTATAACGTAGCTGTCATGCACGCTGCCTGGATGTCTGGCGCAGACGTGCATGATGGTCATATTGTGGTCACACACGATTTGTACATTCAGGGAGTGGAACCCCTTCCTATTGACAAATCGTCGTGGATCCTGTAGGGGAGCCTTGAGGGCGACATGGGTGCGGTCGACCGCCCCCTGCACATTCGGCATCCCCGCAATTGCAGCGAACCCTGCAGCCCGGGCTTCCTGATGGGCCTGGCCCAGCCCGGGCATACAGGGCTTCAGTGACCTGCTTGACACACGTGTGGACTGCAGACTGGGAGATGCCACAGATATCTCCAGATGGGCTCTGGAAGGAGCCGGTGGCGTAAAAGTTCAGGGCAGCCGTCAATCTGACAGCCACTGAGAGTGGGTGCCCCCCCCCGTGCCCCTCGGCGCCAGGTCCTGCAGCAGGTCACATAGGTGTCGCACGGTCTCCTTTCGGAGTCGGAGACGTCGGCGGCATACGGTGTCCAACATCTCCTCGAAGGGCACTCGTGCACGGAACTGCCGGGGTCTCTGCTCCCTCCTTCTCCGAAGCCCCCGCTCCGGGTGAATGGCGGCCACCTCCTGCCTCTGATGGTCGTCTCCCTCCGGTCCTGCAGCTGGTACGGCCTGGGCCTCCTGGGCCCACAGTTCTTCCTCCAGTTCCTCCTCCTCAGCTCCAGCAGCAACCAAAAGAACAGCCAGATCGATCGGTTGCATCGCAAAAGCCATCTCGTCACTCTGAAAGGCGGGGCTGGGAGGGGTGGGGGGGGGGGGGGGTGGGGGGTGCGGAGGGGGGGGAGGTGGATTGGGGGGAGGTGGGGATGAATGAATGTTGGAGTCATGCAGCGCTGCTTGCCCCTAGCACATCAACAATCACAGCCCCCCAATGCCCCCCATCCCCCCAGCCACATGCTGCACACAGTCACAGCCCCAACCCCCCCCATGCCCCCCAGTCCCCCCCAGCCACATGCTGCACACAGTCACGGCCCCTTGTAACATTGGAAGGCTGCAGCAGTGCTATCTGCACTCTGTGCACATCCTCAGCCTGAAGTGAGCTGCGGTGCTAGGACCCAGCTGCACTGCAGGGCCCGAGGTCCGTGCTGCCACATGGACATCGGAGATCGAGCACAGCAACAGCCCCCCCTCCCCCCCACACACTCGCAGCGACGCCATCGACCCGGGACAGCAGGATGGCCGCGACTACAAGAGACACGTAAGTACCGGGGAGCCTCCAATCGCCATGCACCTACCTCCTCGCCAACCCTCACTGAGGAAGCGCCGGCTTTTGACTTTTATTTACCAGGTCGTTAAAAACGCGGATCCGGATTGGGCCGCGCAGTGGTAAAGTGGGATTTGGTGGTAGAGTTGGGCGCGCGGTTCATTAAGTCGATTTAAATGCATGCAAATGCATTTAAATCGTCGGGCCGCCCGATTCGGGCACGGGCCGGACCAACGCCCGAATCGGGTGTCGGTAAAGCCGCGATCTGCTCGGATTCGGATGCAGATCACGTTAAAGGCCCGACGCCCAACTTTACCCCGATTTCGCGCCCGTTTTCGGGCGTGAATCTTTGGTAAAGTCAGGCCCGTAGAGTCCCACATGAAATCAAAGAATTGCAGTCATCCGCTTACCTTGGAAAATGGAGGCATGTGTCTCAGTTATATTACCACAAGTAGCACTTGAACCACACCTTTTGAGGACTGAAGCTTGTAAATTCTTGCAGACCATCTGGGAGAGGAAGAGAAATTGAATTCTGGTATTTAGGTATTTCACACAATTATGCAGCAGTGATTTACTGATGGGTGAAAAATGCTACATATTCCAATGCATGCTATTTTACATGCAATCATGCGTTAGGATTATATAAACCTAGCAGCAACAATGTGATTGCTGCTTACACTGATTTGATTTGATTTATTATTATCATGTATTCGTATACTGTGAAAAGTATTGTTTTTTGCGCATGATATAGACAAAGCGTACATAGAGAAGGAAAGAGTGCAGGATATTACAGTCATAGCTGGGTGTAGAGAAAGATCAACTTAATGCAAAGTAGGTCCATTCAAAGGTCTGATGGCAGCAGGGAAGAAGCTGTTCTTGAGTCGGTTGGTACATAATCTCAGACTTTTGTGTCTTTTTCCTGACAGAAGGACATAAGAACATAAGAAATAGGAGCAGGAGTAGGCCATCTAGCCCCTCGAGCCTGCCCCGCCATTCAATAAGATCATGGCTGATCTGAAGTGGATCAGTTCCACTTACCCACCTGATCCCCATAACCCCTAATTCCCTTACCGATCAGGAATCCATCTATCCGTGATTTAAACATATTCAACGAGGTAGCCTCCACCATAGCCTCCACCACTTCAGTGGGCAGAGAATTCCAGAGATTCACCACCCTCTGAGAGAAGAAGTTCCTCCTCAACTCTGTCCTAAACTGACCCCCCTTTATTCTGAGGCTGTGCCCTCTAGTTCTAGCTTCCTTTCTAAGTGGAAAGAATCTCTCCACCTCTACCCTATCCAGCCCCTTCATTATCTTATAGGTCTCTATAAGGTCCCCCCTCAGCCTTCTAAATTCCAATGAGTACAAACCCAATCTGCTCAGTCTCTCCTCATAATCAACATCCCTCATCTCTGGTATCAACCTGGTGAACCTTCTCTGCACTCCCTCCAAGGCCAATATATCCTTCCGCAAATAAGGGGACCAATACTGCTCACAGTATTCCAGCTACGGCCTCACCAATGCCCTGTACAGATGCAGCAAGACATCTCTGCTTTTATATTCTATCCCCCTTGCGATATAGGCCAACATCCCATTTGCCTTCTTGATCACCTGTTGCACCTGCAGTCTGGGTTTTTGCGTCTCATGCACAAGGACCCCCAGGTCCCTTTGCACAGTAGCATGTTGTAATTTTTTTCCATTTAGATAATAGTCCAATTTGCTATCATTTCCTCCAAAGTGAATAACCTCGCATTTGTCAACATTATACTCCATCTGCCAGATCCTCGCTCACTCACTCAGCCTGTCCAAATCTCTCTGCAGACCTTCTACGCCCTCCACACGATTCACTTTTCCACTTGTCTTTGTGTCATCTGCAAACTTTGTTACCCTACACTCAGTCCCCTCCTCCAGATCGTCTATATAAATGGTAAATAGTTGAGGCCCCAGTACCGATCCCTGCGGCACGCCACTAGTTACCATCTGCCAACCAGAAAAGCACCCATTTATTCCGACTCTCTGTTTCCTGTCGGATAGCCAATCCCCAATCCAGGCTAACACCCTACCCCCAACTCTGTGTGACCCAATCTTCTTCAGCAGGTAGAAGGTAGAAGAGAGTATGTCCGGGGTGCATGGGGTCTTTGATTATGCTGGCTGCTTTTCCAAGGCAGCGGGAAGTGTAGATAGTGTCAATGGATGGGAGGCTGGTTTGAGTGATGGACTGGACTTCATTCATGACCCTTTGTAGCTTCCCGGTGAGAATAGACTCTGTTCAATCCCGCTATTAGCGAGAATCACACTTTGCCTCTTTTTTTGCACTAAGTGCCATATGCCCAAAAAATGGGTGTGGCTCTCTCCCATTTTCATTCTTGTTCGGCACTTAGAATTTTTTTGGTAAGCTCACCCCCATCGTTTGGAACACATGGATGCAAGGATGACTTTTAATGGACTTAATCTGGGGAGGTGATGGCCTCGTGGTATTATCGCTAGACTATTAATTCAGAAATTCAGCTAATATTCTGGGGACTCAGGTTCGAATCCTGTCACGGCAGATGGTGAAATTTGAATTCAATAAAAAATATCTGGAATTAAGTATCTACTGATAACCATGAAACCATTGTCGGAAAAACTGATCTGGTTCACTAATGTCCTTCAGGGAAGGAAATTTGCCATCCTCACCTGGTCTGGCCTACATGTGACTCCAGAGCCACAGCAATGTGGTTGACTCACACCTGCCCTCTAAGAGCAACTGGGGTTGGGCAATAAATGCTGGCCAGCCAGCGACGCCCATGTCCCACGAATGAATTTTTAAAAAATGTCTTTGTTGCATCTGGTACAAGTCAGGAAAACTCTTATAACAATACCCTATAGATAACATAAACCGGCACTGAAGATTCTGGAAACTGTTATCGTTGTACAGAATGTACATTGATTATCTATGCTAGCATTACTGTGGCTGCTTGTAGCTATTGCTATCAGGAGATCTGCTGTCATGGTATGTCACACTCATCTGCCTTGTACCAATCTTACACAGTGGCACATCCACAATCATTCTGTGACATCCATCTTTCTGCTTCCCCCCCCCCAGTTTGCCCTCCAGAAGACAGCTCAGTAGTTTTTCAGCTCTAATCAGTTGGTCAGGTTTTTTTTACTCAATGCCACTTTATAGAGTTCATTTTGCTCTTGCAATCTCACATAGAACATAGAACATAGAACAGTACAGCACAGAACAGGCCCTTCGGCCCACGATGTTGTGCCGAGCTTTATCTGAAACCAAGATCAAGCTATCTCACTCCCTATCATCCTGGTGTGCTCCATGTGCCTATCCAATAACCGCTTAAATGTTCCTCTTCATGTTGCCTCTTCATTTGCCTGATGGTCTATATTCTGGAAATTTAGCAAGCATCTTAGCATCCATATTTTAAAGGCCTCTATTTTCTTCCACAGATCGTTATTAATTGTCCTGAGGCAGACAAGTAAGTGGACAGAAAGTTGCATCTTGTGAGTTTTTTCCTTGTTACATTCTTGAATTTCCTTGTTAATACATCCTTCATCTTCACAAAATTACTTCTGACTCCTTCTATCTTTCTACTGACTTCAGGATTGACTATATCATCTACTGTTATTAATTATCCCAAATAGATAAACTTCTCCACTAGTTCCATTTCAATCTTCACCCTAGTTTCTTCTAATGTATTCTTTCTGACTACTATAGATTTCATCTTTCTGGTGTTCATTCCCAATTCATTTTAAACTTCAAGAATTTACTTGAGTATGATACTTTATAGTGCCTCTTCTGATTCTGCAAGTAGGGCTGCGTCATCAGGGTATGCTGCAAGTTTATAACTAGTAATACAATACAAGTGAATATTAAGGGGAAAGGAAGGTTAGAAAATATTGAACTGCCGTGTTATCTTTTTATCAAACACAGTTAATGATCTATTATTACGGACCGGCAAAAATAACTAACAGAAAGAGAATTCGTTTATTTATTTATTAGTGTCAGAGTAGGCCTACTTTAACACGGCAATGAAGTTACAGTGAAAAACCCTAGTCGCCGCACTCCGGCGCCTGTTCAGGTACTCTGAGAGAGAATTTAGCATGGCCAATGCACCTAACCAACACATCTTCCGGACTGTGGGAAGAAACCAGAGCACCCGGAGGAAACCCACGCAGACACAGGGAGAACGTGCAGACTCCACACAGGCACTGACCTAAGCCGGGAATTGAATCCGGGTCTCTGGCACTGTGAGGAAGCAGTGCTAACCACTATGCCACCGTGCAACCCCACGTAGGGTGAAAACCTACAAAATATATTTATATATTGAATGTAATACAATTGATGAGAGTTGATATAATTTTCAGAGGTGACCCATTATTTAGTTAAAACAAATCATGTGAAAATACTATTGCAAAAATAAATTATAGATATTGTTATATGACAAATTACAACCTTTACCATACACTGAGAAATTGGGTGGCCTAGTATTAGGTTGATGTACCTAGCCAGATAGATGGTTTGCCCCATTTTTACTTAAAATTAGGAACTGAACATCAGCATAGAAATAAAGCAGCAAATGATAATTGTCCATTTTAAAGATATCATTTCTACCGAACAGTAACTTCCAATTATGTAAATTAACTTTATGAAATAAAACATGGGCAGACTGGTCAGAATTGTTCATGTGTTTAGAAAGGGCATTTCTTCCTGGAAGAAATAGCACAGGGAGTAGATAATAAAGATCAACACTAATGAGATGAGGAACCAGTCCTACAGCACATTAAATTACCATATTTCCACATAATTAGTTTGTTTTCCACTTGAAATCAGAAAGTGGCTTGACGTTGCATTCAGTGCCTCAGGTTGATGGATTCATTGGGATTCTATAGCTAGTGTTTCATCTGTTGAATAATTAGAGAGGATTAATCTGTCTGAATCAACATTTTATTTGGTATAAATATTATTCAACTCATGAATACTGTATGTAACAATCAAGCAAATTAAACCAAAATAAAACAAAATTAACCATCTAGAGAAATCAACAGAATGCTGGCAACATTGTTTTAATCAGCATTCTCCCAACTACAGAGAGGATATACAAATGTTAGCATGCATTATCAGTAATGAGTATGCAAAAGAATAACATTTGTTCTATATGCAATATATCCGCTCAGTGAAATAAGCATTACTTACTTCTCACTTAATTCATGAACAATCCAATATTTAGATGCTGAAGATGTTACCATGCTGCATTTCCTCATTTCACTGTAGGGGATTAGCTTTTGTATCCCTGATGGTTCAATGGACAAATATTGAATACAGACCTGAAAGATGTAGGTTTGAGTTCCCGTCTTTGCAATCTGCTGATCTCCACTGCTGGAGCTTTAGTGACACAAGACCACTAGTTCCAGTTCCTGATTGCTTCAAAGTGAATCCTGCTGGGAAGTGTAAATATTATTTCATGACAGGGATAGAGTTAGTAGTACTGTCTCTCAAGGTGAAATAGCCAATAAAGGTTTTCTTTTAAACTCAGCAAAGAGGTTAACAAGCATCATTGGTTATAAAATGATTTTGAGCTCAGCTTTGCAACTTTCCATAAGAACGAATCATTAGGTTGACATTTTTCTTTGCGCAAGCCTCCCCCACCGCCCCCGCTCCCCCTCCCCCTGCCCCAAACCCCCCACCCCACCCCCCATCCCCAGCCTGGGCCCACCCTCTCTTCAGGAGCCGAGGAGTAACATTGGCTGGGATGGCACAGTTGCTATGTCCATCACATCTCCACTTCAATTCGTATTTTACCAGTGACTGGATAGGTTCAGGAGGCCAACTTGCCATTGGGTTAATTAAGGCCCTTAAAGTGATAATTGAGAGTCATTTAAAGGCTTCCTCCCTCTCTGACTGGACTCTAAAGCCTGGACTCCAGCAACGCTCCTGCATAGGGACCTGACTACGTCCCACCAGTGACCACCATTCCTGGTGTTGCTGACTGCACTGCAGATTGTCTGGCAGATCTTGGGGGTAGGACATCCTCCCCAAATGGGCTGGATGCCCGAACCTCATGCAATTGCAAAAGCCAGTTCCTGGCTTTCCTGGGCTGGCTGATGGGGCCTTGCTCCTGAGCTTTCAGCTGGTTGGCAGAACATAAAATCCAGCTTCACACTTGTAAAACTAGATGGTTTGGTTCAGGTATATGCCAAAGAAAACCCTGTGCATTTACCACCTAAACTACACATCCCTAGATATTAAGGTGCATTTTAGTATGGTCAATCCATCTAACCTGCTCACCTTTGAGCTGTGGGAGGAAACTGAAGCACCTAGAGAAAACCCGCACAGGCATGGGGAGAACGTGCAAACTCCACACAGACAGTTACCCAAGGCCGGAATCGAATCCAGATAACTAGTGTGTCACCATACCACCCATCAGTTCCTCAGGATAGTGTTCTACGCCACACATCTTACTCTGCTTCAACAATGACCTTCCTTCCACCAGAAGGTCAGAAGTGGGGATGTTTGCTGATAACTGCACAATGTTCAGCACCACTTGCGACTCCTCAGATATTGAAATGTCCATGTACAAAGGCAACAAGACCTGGACAATGTCCAGGTTTGGTCTGACAAGTAGCAAGTGACATTCACGCCAGACAACTGCCAGGCAATTACCATCACCACCAAGAGAGAATCTAACTATCTCCCCTTGATAGTCAATGGCATTACCATCGCTGAATGGTTTTTGCTTGCCTGAATATGTAACCAGGAGGAGCAGGAGTGTGTGGACTGCTGCTGGGTCACGCGTGCATGCCTCATGATTGCCAATCCCTCCACCATCCACCCCCACTCCATTCAAGAAGCTTGACACCATCTAGGTCAAAGCTGCCTCATCGATTCATACACAGTCCACAAATGTTCACTGTTTCCAGCACTGACAAACTGTGCCAGCAATGTGGACCATCCACAAGATGCACCACAGCATCATAGAGATATCTCCCCACCTCCCACCCACCTCCCAGCACGCACACACATATACACACACATTCATAGTGAATGCCTTTGGAATTGTATTGGGGGCCACATCTCATCCATAAATAAAAATGAAGCCAAAAGATCAATTTGCCATAGCCTCTTCATATTGGAGGGGGGTTGGAGACAGGTTCAAAGAACCAAATGCCCTACTATATGTCCTATTTTTCATGTTCTATATGTAAAGCATCAGCTGCATCCACATCAGGTCTCACTTAAGGAGTAATCTCGGTTATGCTTTCACAGGGCCTCAAGCATATGGAACTCGACTACTTTCATACTTCCATTCTTCCCAGGATTTATGAGCTTTGTATTTTATATTTGGGATCTTGGTATCTTTAACTTTTTCCCTTAGTCTAACCTAATCCGTACCCAGATCTCGCAATTTTGAAAAAGCTTTAATATATCTCCTTTTTAAACCGGCTATGTTGATCCTAATGGTACGTACACAAGTGGCCATCTGATTCTATATGTTAGGTGCACCAGGTGAGGATTATGAAAATATGCGGCAGTGCGCTGTGGTATGAGGAGATGTGAATCCCCGAATCTGTTAATGAGTTATGAAATGTCAAATTTGCATACATAACTGACCCGCACTGTTCTTTTACCTTAGAGCAAAGTAACATATTTGTGACCACTGAAGAACTTAAGAAGAAATGTTTTGCATACATAAAGAAGGCTATGTCACAAAAATTTATTTCATAGTTGCTTGAAAAACTAGGGAATGATCAGAGCTGTCAGTAAGCCAACTTGAACCTAATGTGATTTGACAAACGATGTAGGCTTTGAAAGGGTCAGTAGTTGTTAAGGCTCTTACGGACAAATAATGCCTTACAGCACAAATGAGATCTGAATATTTAAACAGTTCATTATGCAAATGTGGCTTCTACCTGTCAGTTATCTTTTTCGTAATCTGAGACTTTATGAAAAAGTATAAGGTCAGTGTATAATTTGGTGATGATGGGTTAGGATGCCCAAGTCAAAAAGAGATTCAAAGGGTCTCATCAACAGCATAGAGAGACAACATTTCAAACCGGTTATCATCCAATAGTCTTTACGGCAGAAACACCACGAAAATCAATGCCCGAGGCTGATTTTGGATGTGTCATGGCTGTTAAGTACTGTGTAATGCATACCAAGATATATTAATTACATATAATTAAAAGCAGCAACTCGCTTGAAAGAAATACTATAGAAACATAAGGCAGGAGAATTCTGTTGTTCGTACGTGCATCATCTTTTGTTTGCTTACTGATGATGAGACAACTGGAAGAAATGTCTTACCCATTGATATTAATGCCGATTATTGTGACCCTGCTGCTGAAGAGCTTCAGAATTAAGATGGCAAAATTATCAACCAGTTTCCCAATTCTCATGTCTTTAGTGATATGACCAACCATAGCCTAGTTTGGAGATGAGTGTGCAGACTGAAGTCCATGAGTGTGAAATTTATGCACCAAAATGTTTGGGAGCAGGGTCAGAGTTTGTAACGTGACCTCACCAATTCAGATAGAGGCGGGTAAGACACTAAATTCATCTACACGTCTCATCTGAATGATTTTGGCACGGGTTCCTGCACTTCCAGCACTGCCCTCACCTTCACAGTGCTGCCAGCAAACTCTGCACCCAGCAGGAGGCACTGAGAGCTTTACTGCACACCACGTGTGGGCAGCACTGTGTGTGGGTGGCACAGTGGTTAGCACTGCTGTCTCACTGCGCCAGGGACCCGAGTTCGATTCCCAGCTTGGGTCACTGTCTGTGTGGAGTTTGCACGTTCTCCCTGTGTCTGCGTGGGTTTCCTCTGGGTGCTCCGGTTTCCTCCCACAGTCTGAAAGATGTGCTGGTTAGGTGCATTGACCCGAACAGGTGCCGGAGTGTGGCGACTAGGAGAATTTCACAGTGACTTCATTGAAGCGTTAATGTAAGCCTTACATGTGACTAATAAATAAACTTTAACTTTAACGTGGTTACAGACAGTCTAGTCTTTCTTAAAGCCAGGCTGCTTCTTAAGGGGAAGTTTCACAAAAAGATTATTGCAAATGGAAATTCTTACAAACTGAACACCAGAACAGGCAGAGGAATCCAGACCAATGAGTGTGGCGCTGGAGACATTGGTGGTGCAGGTAATCATGATGCCATGGTACTGCAGAGAGCCAGGAGATTTTCAGAAGGGAATGGGAGCGGTTAGCAAGAAAAGCCAACTCCCTGAATCTAGAATCATAGAATCATACTGTGCAGAAGAGGCCGTTTGTCCATCGTGTCCACACCGACATGTGGGAAACACCTGGCATCCCACCTGATCCCATTTACCAGCACTTGGCCCCATAGCCCAGTCCCAAGAACCTGACAACCATGCCACAACAGGACTAGTCGCATCATGTGGCCAATAGCAGTGAATGCATCTTCACATGACATCTTCTACCCACTGTTCCCCCAACATCTCACACTGCTCAGTGCAATGCACCCTCATCATTCACCAAGCAACAGAACTTGGCACTTAGCACTCAAGACGAATATCAAAATCCTCTATCTTATCACACACCCACCAATGTTATCAGCTTCACAACCAACTCTCACAGCTACTTCCAGCTATTCAATCGAGACATAGGCACACCATTCAAATGCAGAGCTACTAAAATCACTGACATTTTTCCCTCTCTCTAACAGGATGAGGTGGCAAACAGTAATAGGGAGAAAGTGAAACTGGTGGGAAACAGGAATGCATCTCCTGAGCCTATATCAGAAATAGCTTGCAGCATCAATGTGTTGTCTCTACTGGAGCCTGCAGTATTGACAACGATGACAACATTGAGGATGATGGGATATACCAGCCTTATGTCCCCTACTCAACTCCCAATATATCTTCATCGTGCTATCTGGCCTGAGGAGGTGCTATTGCTAGCATCAAATTCAGTGTGTTGGTCTGTGGTTTGGACGACCCTTGGTCAGGGCCAAAATACTGCGGATGCTGGAATCTGAAACAAAAACAGAAAATGATAGAAAATCTCAGCAGGCTTGACAGCATCTGTGGAGAGAGAATAGAGCCAATATTTCAGACGAAGAGTCATCCAGACTCGAAATGTTGGCTCTATTCTCTCTCCACAGATGTTATCAGACCTGCTGAGATTTTCCATCATTTTCTGTTCTTGATCTGGGATGTCATGCTGTTGAGCATAACCAAGGTTGAAATCAATAGATTTTTGGACTCTCGGGGAATGAAGGCACATGGAGATTGGGCAGGAAAGTGAAATTGAGATTTAAGATCAGCCATGATCAAACTGAATGGTGGAGAAGGGGCCGTATGGCCTACTCCTTCTCCTATTTCTTATGATCTTACAATTAAGCAGCATCTGCATTTTGACTAACTTTATATTTTGGAAGAGAAGTTAAACCAAACTCCTGTCTGTCCTCCTGGGTGGAGGCAAAAGATCCAATGGCAGTATTTTGAAGAAGACCTGGAGATTGCCTCCTTGGCCTTGATCAATTCTTATTCCTCAATTGACACTAAAATAGATTAGCTTTTTATTCCTTCAGCGCTGTTTATTTGAGCTTGCTGGGTGCAAATTGGTTGCCGCATATCCCACATCACAAAAGTGACTGCATTTCAAAACCACTTCATTAATTGTAAAATGCTCTGAGACTCCCTGAGGTTTTGAAAGGTGTTTTATAAGTGCCTTTCAGATTTGGAATCTCAGAACTTTGGAATCTCGGGCGACACGGTGGCACAGTGGTTAGCACTGCTGCTTCACAGCTCTAGGGACCTGGGTTCAATTCCCAGCTTGGGTCGCTGTCTGTGTGGAGTTTGCACGTTTGCCCTGTGTTTGCATGTGTTTCCTCCAGGTTCTCCAGTTTCCTCCCATCATCCGAAGATGTGCATATTCGGTCGATTGGCGATGCTAAATTGCCCCTTAGTGTCATGAGGTGTGTAGGTTAGATGGATTAGCAGGGTAAATGTGTGGGGATGCCTGGGGTGGAATTGTTGTAGGTGCAGATTCGATGGGCCAAATGGCCTCCTCCTGCACTGTAGTTTCTATGATTTCTATGAACTTCAGGCTAAGTTTAGGAATTTTCAATGCAGGAATTATGTATGTCAGAGAATGACCTATTACCCCATTATGAAAATTGCAATGTATAATTAAACCAGCTCAGTGGACACATACTGAAACATTTAGGAAATGTTTCCAATCTGGTTTTCCATAGTTTACATAAACTCATGTACATCTGGCAAGATTCTGGAAGCCAAGTGGACTGTCATTGATGAGTAGTTTAGTAAAGCTGACAATTTATCTTTGGGTATCGTACATAACAAGTTGAAATAATTCCATCATAGCCTGATGAAGAGATTGTTAAATCATCGAGGGAAATGATGGACGAGCAGATGTTTTAGTTGACATAACTGATGACGATGAGCCACTTGAACTTAGTTCATCACCCAGAACAAGGCTTGGCCCTCCCGGATGCTTAATAAACTCATGAGTCACAAAGCAAATCTCATCCCATAACCAATTTAGTAGAGGAAACTGCCCATGAAAGCGCTACACTGTGGTTCAGTAGAACACATTAGAGGTTTCTTCATGTAATTAATTGCAATTGATTTTATTGCAAGGTGTGCAGTTTGTTTATATTTTAATAGTTCAGCTCAAATTGCAAGACACTTCATTAAACAATCTTACAGTGAAAATTATGGAGCAATTATGTGTCAATTGAAATTCTCAAAATGACATTACAGGATAATGAAAACTGTGAAGGGAATATTCTCAGCCAGTTAAATTAGGTTTCCACTGTTTCAGCATGCTGAACATTTCAGATATATAGGTAAAGAGAAGGAGGCAGGATATGTGTTTGATAAAAGGTAATTGATGACAATGTTGCATCATTGGCATGAAGGATTGAGTATTGTAAGTTTGTGCAACCCTGTCCACAAATCCACAAAATGAGCATTTGCAATATGATTTGTGCCTTGCAGCCCCACAGGCAACCAGCTTTCAACGTGGGGTAGCATGTTCACATTGGATATCCGCTGCAAAATCTCTACCCAGACCCTTCAGTTATTGTGACTGTTACCAGTTGGAGTGTGTGATTTTATGTCTATGGCCATTGACCCACTCGCTGCCCATTAATGGATTTAGGTTTTGTTCTGTTTATCATGAGGGTGGAATCCACAATGGATTTTGGGATGCCAGCCATAAGGTATAAGTGTAGCTTCTCTCACTTGTTGCCTTGTTTCCATGAGAAAACAAATGAAGGAGTTTTCATTAAAAACAAGACACTTGTCATCTTCTTGATGCATCCGTGGTAGTTATGACATTTTGCTGATACTGCTAAATATCACCAACTGCTGCTCAGAAGGGACTAAGAGTGCTGAAATTCAGCGAAGGCAGTAGTCAGTTCAAGATCCTTTACTGATAGAGCAGTTCTTGTCCTGGAAATATTATGAACAACAGAATTGTAACCTGGCATTACCGTTGCTGCATCCCCCACTGTCAACATCCTGGGGCTTACCATTGACCAGAAACTGTAATGGATCAGCCATTTAAATACTGTTGTTACAATGGATCAAGGCTGGATGACCTTGACTCAAAACGTTAACTCTATTCTCTCTCCACAGATGCTGTCAAAACTGCTGAGATTTTCCAGCATTTTCTGGCAAAGTATGTATTCAGTTGGTCAGCCATTTCTTTGTTCCCCATAGTAAATTTCCTTGTTTCTGACATTTGTCTTTGATGAAGGGAAAGTTGAAGATGGCCAATTGTGTCTTAACTTAGACAATTCAAACTTACAAGGCAAATATCTCTGTGCAAAGATGTAACATTACTTTTAAAATACCATAGAATATCAGTATATATGTTTTGAAATCATAACTACAGTACTTGTTTTGATTGTCTTACTGCATTCACATATGTGTAAACTGTTTGTGTTAGTTGTCTTAAGAATCAGTTAACTCCTTACTGATGTCTTGTCCACTGAAAGACTGCATTCAGCCTATAAATCTTATTAGCTGGTTAGGAATCCCCTTCCATAGTCTTCAACAATCTTTTTCTCCTCACATATCTATAGAAACTTTTACAGTCAGTTTTTATGTTCCCCACAAGCTTACTCCAGTACTCTATTTCCCCCTTCTTTTTCCTTTGTTCTTCTTTGCTGAATTCTAATCTGCTCTCAATCCTCAGGTCTGTTGCTTCTTTTCTGGCCAATTTGTATGCCTCTTACCTGGATCTAATACTATCTCTGATTTCCCTTGTAAGCCATGTTTTGGCCACCTTTCCTATTTTACTTTTGTGCCAGTCATGAATAAACAAGCTTCGCAATTCACCCATGCAGTCTTTGAATGAGTGCCATTGCCTTTCATCCGTTTAAGTGATGTTTCCCAATCCCTGCTCATTTTCTGAAGATTAGAAGTTCCTCTAGTATGAGTCATGGTTACTCATGGAAAGCCTTGTCCATTAAAAAAATAAAAATGACAATTTCTTACAGAGTATTCTGGGTGCCATAGATATGCATTTATTTTCTGTCGCATCTCAACACTCTACTGTTCTAATCTTTAATATTTTCCCATTATTATGATTGATCCTTTGCTACTCTCCAGCTTGGTTCAACAGAGACTCCATTTGCATAGCTGTTCTAATTAAGCATTCTTTGTCCCCTGCTACAATATTCTGTCTGAATTACTATCACTATTCCTCCTCCCCTCTTTTGTAATTCTCCTAAAAGGTTTTAACCCATGCAAGGCTGCAAGAGACCTTTTATTCTCCTGGGCTTTGAATATTCTTTTCTTACTGAGTGTCTTAATCCACTCAAAAATTCTGAGATGATAACCAATGCAGATCATAATTCCCTGGGGCTGGAATCTGCAAGGAACAATGCAGTCAACTTCAGAGAAGAAGTACAAAGAGAACAAAGAACTATACAGCACAAGAACAGGCCCTTCAGTGCATCAAGTCTGGGGCGACACAGATGCCTCCCTAATCTAATATTTTCTTGCCTCTAAGTGGTCCATATCCTTCTATTCCCTGCCTATTCATGTTTCTATTCAGATGCCTCTAGAATCTGCTTCCTCTGGCAGCGCGTTCCAGGCATTCACTACCCTTTGTGAGAAAAACCTGCCCCTTACATCTCTTTTAAATTTTCCCCCTCTCACTTTCTACCAATGCCCCTGAGCAATTGACCCTTAGACCCTGGGAAAACCCTGACTATCCACTCTATCCAAGCCTGTCAAAATCTTGTAAGCCTCTCTCAGGTCCCCCTCATCCTCAGAAGTTTAAGTTCTATGAGTTCTATACAGTTATTTATGAAGACACATTTTAAAGTGCATGGTTGCTGTATAGGTCAGAAACTCCAAGGTGTTCTATAAAGTCAGCCTTGACCATAAGTTTTGCACTTTGAATTTGGCATGGGTAAGCATAAGAAGTTTCACTCCAGGTATGTTTCAAGTGACCCACTTTTATCAAACAAAGTTTAAGAACAGAATTAACATATAATAAGAAAATTAGCATAACTTTTACCAATCACAAAAAAAAGAACCATAAAATTGTATGAACTTTGTATGAGCTCAGTGTACTGTTCCAAATCAAACAACCGCCACAAACACACACCCCGTTCTAGGCTTAGCACAGAAAGCAAGTATGCTCACGTGATGCTGGATTTTGCAGTTTTGCAACACCTACTGTGAATTGGTCCTTTGAAATGTTGGACCACAACTGAGACTTCCCAGCCCTTGAACTTCCAGCACACCTTGAGAGAGCCAGAGATACTGCTTGCCTCTAGCTCCTAGCTGCACTTCATAGACAGCAGAATTTTCAGTCCAGAGAGACGGAGAACACTGCTTTCAGTCTGCAGTCCAAACAGCTTCAAACCAAACTGAAACTAAAACCATTGGATTTCTCCTGTGAAAAGAAATCTCACCGTACCACCTGACCTGTCAATCAGACTCCAACCAACAATTCCAAAGGGGTCATAAAACCCCAGGACACTGCATTAGGCCCAGATTAAAAATAAATAGAAAGCCCATTATATTGCTTCAGCAACGAGAAAAGATCTTGGTACTGACATCACAGCAACAATAACAAAGAGGACGGGCCTGCTTGAAAAAACTGCAGAGAACATGATTAAATACATTTCTTAAAGGTACAGTATCATCACAGTAGCCCCTTTCTCTTTGGTATATGTAGATTACTTGTTGATTTGTCTCCTCACTTTAAGAACTCTTTTTAATTCAATTCCTTGCCCTCTCCTACAGAATCAAGATGGGCACTTCTTGCCCAGTGATACCTTGTCCAAATGACCAATTTTATATGGGAGCGCACAGTGGCAATCAAAAATCTGTTTGCTCAATTAAGCATCACAATGAAGCTCAGTTCTGCATTCACCTAATACCCACCCACATGCACTTTTTAACGGGTGCTAGTATATTATGTTCTGTAGTGGGAACCAAGTCTGATTTTTTTTTTCCCCTTCCCAAGTCCAGAAGTGTTAATACTAATTGTAGCATCCCAAATGTTATCCTGGCTGAGATCATCAAACTCCTCATAGACCAGGGTTAAACAAGGGCCTTAACGTAGCTCTGCTCCACACTGATTTCATACATAAACTCTCACTTTGGCGTGTGTTTTATTTCAAGCAGACTGCTCCACAGAAACAGGTACATTTTAAAACATTGTTTCGAAAGAGATTGTGAAGAAACTGTACAAGATCTGCACAAAACTCTAAATATACTCTATTAAAAATTCAAAGGCACTATTCAAGATGGAAATGATGTATTATGACTCTACTGTGTCTATTTAAATAAAAGCGCCATCTGAAAGTACATCCTGCAGTTCTGCACCTCAGCTGAAGTTAAAATATAAATAATCAATCAGTATAATTGTAATCGCCATGCAGGTCATGACAAACTTTATGATTTATTGTTAAACACGAGAAAGAAGAAAGCACCAGGAAGACCACACACAGTTACCTAGCTTCCAGCTAAAACAGCGGTAGAAAATCAATTTTGTTTAATCTCACATTCACTTAGAAGTGTTTCTGGTACAGGATCCTTGAAAATTTAAAATGTGTAATGAAGTGTTGCTGACATATGCATTCGTTAATGTGGTTTCAGCCAAGCTGGGCTCATTCTAACCAGGTTGATGCCAGTTAATTACCATAGCAAGGATATACACCAAATGGGGAACAGACAGCAATATGAATAGATACTTGGTCTAAAGTTTATAAGAAGAAAATATGAGGAACTTCAGAAACATTTCCCTACTCTGTCAGTGAGAAAGGTGAACTTAGGTAAAAACATAGACACCGACTGGGATAATTCAGAAAGGCTGGAAAGCTGAAAGCTCAGGAAAACAAACGCAGAAAACAGCAGTAATCTCAAAAACATATATACCCATTCCCAAGGCCGTTTTGTTGTACATGAACTTGTCTCAACAGAAACTGCATTACCCAATGGGGTCAATAATTGATAACACAAAATAAGAGGTTAATTTGTTTAATTATTTTTTAGATCATTCACAGGATGTAGGCGTTACTGGCAAGGGCAGCACTTATGTTTCATCCGGAATTGCCTTGGAGAAGCTGGTGGTGAGCCACCTTTTTGCAGTCTGTATGGTGAAAGTACTTCCCCAGTGTTGTTAAGAAGGGAGTTCCAGGAATTTGACTCAACGACAGTGAAGGACAGTGATATAGTTCCTCGTCGGGTGTAACTTGGATGTGGTGGTGTTTCCATGCACCTGCTATCTTGTTCTTCTTGGCAATGGAGGTTATAGTTTTGAAAGCTGCTGTCAAAGGTGGCTTGGCAAATTACTGCAATTTGTATATGATACACACCACTGCCACAGTACACCAGTGGTGGAAGGAGTGAATGTTTAAGATAGTGGATGGGGTAGTGATCAAGTGGGCGGCTTTGTCCTGGATGATATTGAGGTTCCTTGAGTGTTGTTGAGCTGCACTCATCCAAGCAAGTGGAGAGTATTCCATCAAACTCTCAACTGTAGATGGTGGACAGGCATTGGAAGCAATTGTCTCACCACAAAATACCCAGCCACAGTATTTGTAAGTGTTAAGTTTCTGGTCAATGGTGATTCCTAGGATGTGCATAGTGGAGAATTTTGCAATTGTAATTCATTTGAATGTAATGGTTAGCTTTTGTTGTGTTGAAGCTGGTCATTGCTCAACACTTGTGTGGCACAAATGTTACTTGCCACTTAACCCAAACTTGAATGTGGTCCAGTTCTTGTTGCATGCAGGTGCAGAGTGCTTCAGTATCTGCGGAGTTGCAGATGGAGCTGGGCTCCTATTTTATCATAGGAACCTGATTAATGAGGCTTTCACCTGCATCAGAAGGGACCAGAACTGTTGGCAAAAACAACAAAGTTTCCAATCAATGCCAGCAGTGTCGTAAAATAGAATTGTAACAGTGTAATACATCAGTTATCTGCATCTGCTTTAGAGAAATCAGGGGCAGAATTTTAACTGCCAGGAGGAGGTGGGTTTGGACATGGGTCGGTAAGTTAAAGCCCCAAAAAGTGATTTCACATTGGGAACCCAATACGATCCTGTCTTTTTCAGGTGAGCCACGTTTACAGGCAAGTGAGCAACCCTTGTGAGCCTGTCAGGTAAAGAACATAGAACATAGAACAGTACAGCACAGAACAGGCCCTTCGGCCCACGATGTTGTGCCGAGCTTTATCTGAAACCAAGATCAAACTATCCCACTCCCTATCACCCTGGTGTGCTCCATGTGCCTATCCAATAACCGCTTAAATGTTCCTAAAGTGTCTGACTCCACCATCACTGCAGGCAGTCCATTCCACACTCCAACCACTCTCTGCATAAAGAACCTACCTCTGATATCCTTCCTATATCTCCCACCACGAACACTATAGTTATGCCCCCTTGTAATAGCTCCATCCACCCGAGGAAATAGTCTTTGAACATTCACTCTATCCATCCCCTTCATCATTTTATAAACCTCTATTAAGTCTCCCCTCAGCCTCCTCCACTCCAGAGAGAACAGCCCTAGCTCCCTCAACCTTTCCTCATAAGACCTACCCTCCAAACCAGGCAGCATCCTGGTAAATCTCCTCTGCACTCTTTCCAGCGCTTCCACATCCTTCTTATAGTGAGGTGACCAGAACTGCACACAATATTCCAAATGTGGTCTCACCAAGGTCCTGTACAGTTGCAGCATAGCCCCACGGCTCTTAAACTCCAACCCCCTGTTAATAAAAGCTAACACACTATAGGCCTTCTTCACAGCTCTATCCACTTGAGTGGCAACCTTTAGAGATCTGTGGATATGGACCCCAAGATCTCTCTGTTCCTCCACAGTCTTCAGAACCCTACCTTTGACCCTGTAATCCACATTTAAATTAGTCCTACCAAAATGAATCACCTCACATTTATCAGGGTTAAACTCCATTTGCCAGGTAAGACATGAAAATATTCGTAAAGGCAACAAGCGAAGGATTGAACCCAGAATTCTGTTTTAACAGCTAGCACATGGGTTTCCTGGGTTGTCTGCAACCTCCCAGTTCAACAGGAGTCAGAACAGAGGGCTGCGCTACTTCAGTGAAAGTGACAGGCTTAGAAGCCTTCCGTGAAACTGAATAGCTGTAACAACATCTGGGTGAGATTGTTGCTCACAACATTTCTTCTGAGGCTTTGCTCTTACCAGTTGACAGGTGATTTCCAACTTCCTGGGAGTCAGTTCACCCGCCTTGATCTTCATTGCAGCATGGAGCAGGGTGCGCAGCTTTACCTTGTACTTCCGATCAGGAACAAGAGCAGCAACACCAATAGGATCAGGAGCAGCAGAAGAAACATCAGCAGCAGTTTCCTTCTCCTCAGCCACATTCTGCACCACAGGACAGGGGGTTGACCAAGAGATCCAGGTGGAAGGAGGCAAGGCACAAAATCTACAAATAGAGGATCAGCTCTCGTCACATGTTTGAGCAAAGCACCTCAAGACTTTCAGGCTTTCATGGAGGATCACTGCTGATACCTGCAGCATCCTGGAACAAGACCTCCTTTTCAATGGTTTTGCATTGTTAATGGTCGTCAAGGTGGTTATTTCTGGAGACATGGGACTGTTGGTGATTATAATGGGAGGAAGTGATTGCAGGGCATAAATATTGGACACGTAATGGTGCGGTCTTGGAGATCTTGTGGCGCAGTGGGTCAGCGACTGTTGGTTCAAGTCCCACTCCAGGATTTGGTGGCTATGGATTCATAAAGTGGCCAAACAGATTGAATATCAACCTGAAAATCCTACCAGTGCACCTATGGCAAGCAGTAAGTGTGAGTGAGTCTCCTGGTCAGCCATGTTTGATGCTGAGTGTTTGCCCTTTGAGGCATAGCCTTTGGTGAAAGGCTGGCCCAGTAAACACTAGCCATGGGCACAGACATAAGCGAAGTTTCATCTTCCATGTACCATTAGGCATGGGAGAGAAGCAAGGAAGGAAGAAATGGTGCAGGTACTCAATCGCTGAGAACTGAACAGGACGGGCAGTAAAAAGATGGCAGACATTGGCCCAGAGTTTGTCCTTAGTGATTAGGGGACAGCAGTCACTATTCATCTCAGAAAAAAGCTTCCCACAATGTTGTAGTGGGCTCCACAGCACAGATTCCCTCTTTCCTGAGGACAATTAGAAATTAGTGACTTCCAAAGGGAATCTGTGGCATCCTGCAATACAGCAGGCAACAGGCAGGCTGATCAACATTGAGAGCATAAGAACATAAGAAATGGGAGCAAGTGGAGTTATTTGACCCTGCAAGACTCTTTTGCAATTCAACATGATCATGGATGATCATCCAGCTCAGCTCCACCTTTCTACACTATCCCCATATCCCTTAATTGCCTTAATATCCAAAAATCTATTGACCTCTGCCTTGAATATATTCAACCAATCAAATTGTGGTTTCATCACAGATGGCAAAGCAGGAAGCAAAAAGCAAGAAATAGAAATTGTATTTAAACAAAATAAAGATTGGCACATACACCTGGAAGTGGTTCAGTAAAGGGCAATGGTGACAACGTGCAAAAATTGATATGCTACATTTATTTTCAGAGAGAGGGCCTCCAGAGAGCCTGAACAAGAGACTTTATGGGGACAGAATGTGGAATACAGTTTCAGCAGGAATAAAGAAAATCTAGAGTTCTCAGTGTTGGACAGGAGCAGAGTTCTAGATAGTCCAGAGTTTTGGATAGTCAGAAGCTTTTTCCCAGGGTGGAAGAGTCAATTACTAGGGGGCACAGGTTTAAGGTGCGAGGGGCAAGGTTTAAAGGAGATGTATGAGGCAAGTTTTTTACACAGAAGGTGGTGGGTGCCTGGAACTTGCTGCCGGGGGAGGTCGTGGAAGCAGATACGATAGTGAGTTTTAAGGGGCATCTGGACAAATACATGAAAAGGATGGGAATAAAGGGATATGGTCCCCAGAAGGGTAGGGGGTTTTAGTTCAGTCGGGCAGCATGGTCGGTGCAGGCTTGGAGGGCCGAAGGGCCAGTTCTTTGTTCTTTGTTCTCGGTGTTGGAGGCAAGCTACGCCTCTTCTGCAATTATAAACTCCCAAAGCCAATTTAACGGCCACTCCCTTAGCCTTCCCATCACATTTCACTTAACTGTTTCCATTGTGTCAATCACAGTTGTGCTCATTCGGATCGTTTCCTGGTATCAATCTCCAATCACATCCCTTTACTCCTTCCAACTCCACTTACTCGCTGCCTGCCTAATTACTTCACATTGCTCATTGAAAATCTTTATCCTTTGACCAGTTGTTGCCCTCCGTTTACCAAGATATTTCTGCAGCTATCAATCTGCTCAATCACATCCTAATTTCTCAATTTGGTGCTCTCATCCCTATTAAAAGCATTACTCTCTCTCGGCCTGGTGATTCCCCCTGGCTTTACCCTCATCTTTTCATAGAATCATCATAGAAACCCTACAGTGCAGAAGGAGGCCATTCGGCCCATCGAGTCTGCACCGACCACAATCCCACCCAGGCCCTACCCCCACATATTTTACCCACTAATCCCTCTAACCTACACATCCCAGGACTCTAAGTGGCAATTTTTTAAACCTGGCCAATCAACCTAACCCGCACATCTTTGGACTGTGGGAGGAAACCGGAGCACCCGGAGGAAACCCATGCAGACACGAGGAGAATGTGCAAACTCCACACAGACAGTGACCCGAGCCGGGAATCGAACCCGGACCCTGGAGCTGTGAAGCAGCAGTGCTAACCACTGTGCTACCGTGCCGCCTTTCTAACCAAGGGACACAGATTTGAATAGATACGGGAACAAAGCCATCTATTGTCAGATCTGACTGGGCCACATAAAACAGTCGATTCCTGCTCTCATTTGCTGAAACTGTTCACTATCCCAGTTTCCTCCTGGAAGGTAAAAATTAGGGCGGCTTTCTTTCTTCACGACACACCAACTGCATGAACTCCTTTTCTAGCTTTCCCCGTCCACACCTCCAACAAGTGCAAAGAGCTCATGGATTTCTTTTTCACCAAGTTTAAAAACATCCAATCAGTTGTCTGTGCAACTTTCCACCCTCCTGTTGGGGTTTTAAAATGCAACAGCATTACATGATTTACCTGGTTCACTGTGGTAGTGTGAACTCTGCCATGAGACACTCTCTCTCTGTACATCAGTTCAGTAAAGACTTACACTGTAAAAGCATTGCTGTCTCTGAACACAAAGTATGGTGCCAGATGTGGAACTAAGAGTTGTTAAACCCTGGGAATTCTGCAGAGAAGTCATAGGCCCGAAAGGCACTCAAATCTGCAAAGGGCTGCTGAAACAGGACATGGAAAAGCAAACACTTGGTGAATGCTGCAAGTCTAATACTGGGTGACTCAAAAAGGCTGTAAACTTTCCACTCCCTGCTCCAGTAGAAATGAAAGGTGATATTTTGGCTGAATTGGCAGTTTTTCCTTCTGCAATGACAAAATTACAAGCATCTATTGTTGGGAAATTGTTAGGATCCATTAATAAGGAAGTAGTAACAGGACATTTGAAAAATCAAAACACAATCCATCAGAGTCAACATGGTTTTATGAAGAGTAAATCATGTTGATTAATTTACTAGAGTTCTTCAAAAAATGTAAGAAGAAAAGTGGATAATGGGGATCCTGTAGATGTAGTATTTCTGGACTTCCAGAAGGCATTTGATAAGGTGCCATACAAAAAGTTAATACACAAGGTAAGATTACATGAGGTTAGGGGTAATATATTAGCTTGAGTAGAGGACTGGCAAACTGACAAAAGGCTGAGAACCGGGATAAATGGGTCTTTTTCCTGTTAGCAAGATGTAGCTAGTGGGATGCCACAGGGTTCGGTCATTGGGCCCCAACTAGTTACAATCTATATTAATGATTTGGATACAGGGATATAAGATACTTTAGCCAAATTTGCAGATGACATTAAAATAGCAAGTTGCAACGAGGAAATAGGAAATTTGCAAATGGATATGGATATGTTAGATAAGTAAACCAAAATATGGCAGATGGGATTAAACATGGATAAGTGCGACGCTATCCATTTTGGTCAGAAAAATAGAAAGGTAACTTATTATCTAAATGGAGAGAAAGTTAAGAGTGTTTCAGTACAGAGGGATCTGTAGAAATCTCAGAAAACACAAATGCAGGGACAATAGGTTATAAGGAAGGCAAATGGAATTTTGGCATTTATTGTGAAAGGAATAGAGTATAAAAGTAAGGATGTATTGCTGCAATTGAATAAGGTATTAGTGAGACCACACCTGGAGTATTGTGCACAGTTTTGGTCCCCTTACTTAAGGAGGGATGTAGTTGCACTGGAGGCAGTTCAGAGGAGGTTCACAAAATTGATTCCAGAGTTGAGCGATTTGTCTTATGAAGAAAGATTGAGCAGTTTAGGCCTACACTCTCTACAGTTTAGAAGAATGAAAGGAGTTCTGATTGAGCTATATAAGACCATTAAGGGGATTGACACGGTAGATATGGAGAGGATCTTTCCCTTTGTGGATTAATCTAGAATAAGAGGTCATAGTTTTAGGATAAGGGATAGCAAATTTAAAACAGAGATGAGGAGAAATTATTTCTCTCAAAGGGTTGTGAATCTATAGAATTCACTAACCCAGACTGTGGTGGATGCAGGAACATTGAGTAAATTTGAGGAAATAGACAGATTTTTAATTAGTAATGGGTTGAAGGGTTATGAAGAATGGGCAGGAAAGTGGAGTTGAGGCTAAGATGAGATCAGCCATGATCATATTGAATGGTTGTAGAACAGGCTTGAGGGATTGAATTGTCTACTCATGCTCCAAGTTCTTCTGTTCCAATAGATTAATTAACAAGCCAGAGAAGATACAAATCGTCACATTCTAACATTGCCGGAAAGGAACTGCTACCAATTATATTCCATCCTAAATCTAATTGGCAAGTAAATAAAATAGTCTTGAACACAGACTTTGAACACCATGTGAACATTACATATGAACGCTATGTATTCAACACTAGAGCTTAAGGTGAAAAATAGCCCATAAATCAATATGTGACTGTAGTTACACAGTTTGCAGAATCATGTAACCTCAGACAACTAAAACAGGATCTGATTAAAGATATAATTATCTGAGGCTTACAGGACCCTATACAAGTAAGACAAAATCTACCGAAAGAAGAGAACCTTATACTCAAGAAAGTTAGTGATATGTGCAGAAATCAGACGTCAGCTAGGGCAAATGTATGGCAGTGCAGACCAGGAGATATATTATTTTGAGAGATATTCCAGGCCAAAAGAGCAGAACAATCACAGACAAGTAGTAGAATATTATCCAAAGGTGAAAAAGGATTGCCCAGCATAGGGAAAGTAATATTTTAATTGCAAGAAGCTGAATCACTTTGCAGATAAGTGCTTGGTTAGAGAGAAGCAAAACAAGTCTTTACAGATGGCCATTGGAGAGATATCGGCTGAAGAGTTTGAGGAATCATTATGCACAATACAACAGAATGGCTCCACCAAGTCTATAGGTCTATGTTTGTGACTGTTACAATGATGACTGCGAAAGGAGAGTACATCATGCAATAACGTGACCTTCACAAACCAGTGCAGTGGTTCAACATGGAGATTCAAAAATGAAGCCCACAAAAGCAAGGTTGAGGCTATAGGATGACACAAGACTCATACTAAGAGGACAAATTAATCTGAGAGCCCAATGAAATGTCAAAAAGGAAGATCTAGATTTGCAAATCATTGACAGGATGCAACCACCACTCATCTCAGCTGAAGCATGTCTAAAGCTTGGACTGGTAATCCTAACCATACCTATTGGAGGGAGTTGTGTGTGTGACTTGCACCCTGAGCCTGGCTTTCAGGTGGGGCCCAGTTGCCCTCTTAATTACAGTTCAGACTGAGACAGCACACAAAGAAGATCTCATACAGTAATGGTGAGTTTCTTGAAAAAGATGGTTTATTCAGGCCTTCAACAACATATGCCTGGAAACACCTCAGGTGAGGGCTCGAAGTACTCCGCCAACTTGAACAACTTACAGCTTTTTATAGTACTCACATTACAAAGATTACATGCAGATTATGCAGTTTCACAAAAACATCAAAAAACATGTTAGCTTGTGATTTCTTTAGTTTTAATCGTTATCCATCTTTATGATCTTGTTTTTTGTTTGTCTGATACAAAAGCTCGGCACAACATCATGGGCCGAAGGGCCTGTTCTATGCTGTACTGTTCTATGTTCTATGTTGATACCTCCTTACAAAGGGATTTATGATTTACTAACTTCCCTGACCTTGCCCTATCTGTACTTCTTTCTCTGCTCTAGATCTCATTATTGTGTATTTGTCCACCCTGTCATTATCTCTTCTGTACGTAGCCTGCATTCTAACCTCTAGATCTGGTTATCTTTACTCTAGCTGGCTATGTTTTTGCAGTCTAAGCACCTATTCATTCTTCATTTTGTAACTCAAATTTAAGGTTCTTATAGTAAGGTAGCCCATTTTTCCATCACCCTTTTCTACCTCACTGTTGTCTCTTAAGTTGGCTATGTTACAAGCTTATCCAGCTTTTTCCCAAAAATCCTCCTTCCTTGCCAACAGATATTCACAATGTGTCACAACACACAAAATCATTGACTGCTTATCAGATCCTAGAAAAGTGCAAAGCTGTTGTGCAAGGGTTGGGTAGTCTACCTGGAGAATGTCATGCTGAAGCAGATGAGAATGTAAGACAGTATCTGCCGAGAAGAATTCCAGCTACCCTCAAGTCAAACCTAAAAGACAGGAGATAAGAGTTGGAAAAGAAGGGCATAATCATGAGAAGTGACAACTCCTACAGGTTGGATTAGCAACACGGTAGCAGTGAAACAAGCTGGAAAGCTGCAAGTACGTTTAGATCCAAAGGATCTGATTAAAGCACTGAAAAGATCTCACTCCCCACTAATAATCATTGAAGGAATTTTACCACGACTTGCCAAGGCTAAGATCTTTATGACCCTAGATACAAAGGATGGTTACTGACAAGTGAAGCTGGATGAAAGCAGCAACTTTCTAATTACATTCTAAATGCTGTTCGGGAGATATAAAATGTTGCACATGACATATGACATTTCCATGGCTCCATAAGAGCATCAACGCAGACAGCATGCAATTGTCAGTGATCTTCCTGGAGTGGAAGCCATAGTGGATGATCTGCTAGCTTATGGATGTGGAGGCATAATGGAAGAAGCATTAGCTGATTATGATCAGAATTTAATAAGGCTGCTCGAGAGAGCTTGCCAGATGAACATGGAGCTGAGAAAGAAAAAAATGCAATTGAAGATGCCTGAAGTCAAATACATAGGTCATGTACTGACATCAAAAGGTCTTTGCCCAGACGCTGACAAGATGAGAGCTGTAGCAGCGATGCAGCAACAAACATGTGAAAGCAGTGTAACAATTTCTTGCAGTTGTGAATTACTTAGCAAATTCTTGCCCAACTTCCCATCGGAGTGTAAACCATTATGCCAGCTCACTGCCAAGAGGGTGCAGTGGTATTGCAGAACAGAACAAAACATAGAACATAGAACAGTACAGCACAGAACAGGCCCTTCGGCCCACAAGGTTGTGCTGAGCTTTATCTGAAACCAAGATCAAGCTATCCCACTCCCTATCATCCTGGTGTGCTCCATGTGCCTATCCAATAACCGCTTAAATGTTCCTAAAGTGTCTGACTCCACTATCACTGCAGGCAGTCCATTCCACACCCCAACCACTCTCTGCGTAAAGAACCTACCTCGGACATCCTTCCTATATCTCCCACCATGAACCCTATAGTTATGCCCCCTTGTAATAGCTCCATCCACTCAAGGAAATAGTCATTGAACGTTCACTCTATCTATCCCCTTCATCATTTTATAAACCTCCATTAAATCTCCCCTCAGCCTCCTCCGCTCCAGAGAGAACAGCCCTAGCTCCCTCAACCTTTCCTCATAAGACCTACCCTCCAAACCAGGCAGCATCCTGGTAAATCTCCTCTGCACTCTTTCCAGCGCTTCCACATCCTTCTTATAGTGAGGTGACCAGAACTGCACACAATATTCCAAATGTGGTCTCACCAAGGTCCTGTACAGTTGCAGCATAACCCCACGGCTCTTAAACTCCAACCCCCTGTTAATAAAAGCTAACACACTATAGGCCTTCTTCACAGCTCTATCCACTTAAGTGGCAACCTTTAGAGATCTGTGGATATGAACCCCAAGATCTCTCTGTTCCTCCACTGTCTTCAGAACCCTACCTTTGACCCTGTAATCCACATTTAAATTAGTCCGACCAAAATGAATCACCTCACATTTATCAGGGTTAAACTCCATTTGCCATTTTTCAGCCCAGCTTTGCATCCTATCTATGTCTCTTTGCAGCCTACAACAGCCCTCCACCTCATCCACTACTCCACCAATATTGGTGTCATCAGCAAATTTACTGATCCACCCTTCAGCCCCCTCCTCTAAGTCATTAATAAAAATCACAAAGAGCAGAGGACCAAGCACTGATCCCTGTGGCACTCCGCTAGCAACCTGCCTCCAGTCCGAAAATTTTCCATCCACCACCACCCTCTGTCTTCGATCAGATATGATGTGGAGATGCCGGCGTTGGACTGGGGTAAACACAGTAAGAAGTTTAACAACACCAGGTTAAAGTCCAACCTGTTGGACTTTAACCTGGTGTTGTTAAACTTCTTACTTCGATCAGATAGCCAGTTACCTATCCAATTGGCCAACTTTCCCTCTATCCCACACCTCCTTACTTTCATCATAAGCCGACCATGGGGGACTTTATCAAACGCCTTACTAAAATCCATGTATATGACATCAACTGCCCTACCTTCATCAACACACTTAGTTACCTCCTCAAAAAATTCAATCAAATTTGTGAGGCACGACTTGCCCTTCACGAATCCGTGCTGACTATCCCGGATTAATCCGCATCTTTCTAAATGGTCGTAAATCCCATCCCTAAGGACCTTTTCCATCAATTTACCAACCACCGAAGTAAGACTAACCGGTCTATAATTACCAGGGTCATTTCTATTTCTATTCTAGCTTCAAGAGAAGCTAGAAGTATTCATTGAAGCTCTTCATCAAGAAAAATAACACAGTCTCTCGTCACACGCTGCCATACATCCCCCCATCCTCCCAACCCCCCCCCTCCAGAGAATGATCCGTCACGCCCCCTCTCCTCCTCGCCCCCCCCCCCCGATGATCTGGGTCAGAGAGCTGCTCTCTCTGCTTTTTTCTCCCCGCCCGAGCGCGCTGCTTCAGATTTCTTTTCAAAGTGCGCATGCGCAGTTCAGGGCTCCGATCGGTCGGGCAGCGCTAAGCCCCGCCCACTGCGCGGTTCGGACTGGAGCCGGCAAAACGCGTATGGGCGCGTTGGAAAGAGGGTTCCAGGTTCGGATCTATTTGACGCCCAGATTCGGCACTTAGACTCAAAATGGTTACATCAGGCCCATTGTGTGGGATTTTACGGCCTCACTCGTTCCAAAACTGTAAAATCCCACCCGAGGTCAACAGGCCTTCGCATGCTCTGCCCCTTGTCCGTTCCGATTCCCATGGCGTGCAGGACAGTAAAATTCTGGCCATTGTGTGGAACCTTCCCATCCCGCCCACCACAGGAATCGTAGCAGGCAGGACATGGCCACCATGCAAATATTCATTGACCTCGGGCGGGATTTTCCAGCCTTGGGCAAGCACGGAAAATCCCGTCCATTAGATCTGACAGATAAGCAGCTTGCTCAAATCAAGTGAACTATCCAACATGATGCAACTCTCCAAGTGCGACGAGAACAGTGCACGGTGACACAGTGGTTAGCACTGCTGGCTCACAGCACCAGTGACCCCTGTTTAATTCCGGCCTCGAGTGGCTGGCTGTGTGAAGCTTGCACATTCTCTCTGTGCCTACATGGGTTTCCTCCAGGTGCTCTGGTTTCCTCCCACACTCCAAAATGTGTGGGTTAGGTTGATTGGCCATGCTAAATTGCCCCATAGTGTCAGGGGGAATAGCAGGGTAAATATGTGGGGGTAAGGAGATAGGGCCTAAGTGGGATTGTGGTCGGTGAAGACCTGATGGGCCAAATGGCTTTATTCTGCACTGTAGGGATTCTATGAGGAAATAATGATGAAAGGTTGGCCTGAGAGAATCAAGAACACACCTATGGTCACAAGAGCATATAGGGCATAGCGAGATGAAATAATAACCCAAGGTGGCATCTTGTACAAAGAAAATGGAGTCGTCATCCCTCATCGTCATCCAAAGAGATGAGAGGAGAGATGCTGAAGTGCATCCATGTAAACTATTAAGGAATTGAATCAAGTCTGGGAAAGGTAAGAGAACTGCTCTACTGGCCAAACATGAGCAAGGAAATTAAAGACCACATAGGCCAGTGCGGTGCTTGCAATGAGTACCATGCTAAACTGGTTGGAAAGATATTGATGATGCATGACATCTCAGACAGACCATGGATGAAGCTGGGAATAGATCTTTTCACTCTAGCAGGAACTGATTATCTTATTACTGTAGACTACTATTCTGACTACTCAAGAGTTAGACTGGCTGACTTCAATGATGACAGGAGAAATAGTAGCATTCCTGAAAGTGCACTTCAATCACTATGGCATTCCAGACATTGTGATGAGTGACAATGGCTTTCAGTTCATGAGTGAAGAATTCAGCTGCTTCACAAAGGATGGGGAAATTCAATATGACGCATCATCTTTGCACTATCCCCAGTTGAATAGAAACATTGAGGTGGCAGCGAAAATCACCAAAGGAACCATCAAGACATTGAGCAAATCCAGCACGGACGTATACAGGACAAGCCTCGAATAGAGAAACACGCCAGACGAAGGTATGGAAAGTAGCCCAGTCCAAAGACATGTCATGCCACACACAAACTACTTTTTCAATAGCAAAAATGCTTCTGAAACTAGAAGCAGTAATAGGTGTGAGTGAAAAAAGAATTATGGCAGAAAGCCACATTTCATTATGACAAGACTGCCAAACCATTACCAGGGTTGACCATTGGAGAGCCAGTCCTGCTACAAACCTTCAATATACTCAACAGGGGTCAGCCCACATGGCAACTTGGGACATCCATAAAGGTACTTTCACCTCGATTGTATGCAATGGAATTGAACAACCTACAATACCAGCGGAACCACAGGCACTTACAAACGGAAAGCTGTTCCATCACCACAGTGGGCTGGTGAGGGAGAAGGAATCTCAACAGCTGTACTGAATACAGAACTACAATCAATTCCAGAGGGCCACATGTTCCCAACAATGACATTGGAACAACATCAGTTGCCATGACAACAAGTTCCACAGAAATGACATTGTCCAGAAAAGGAACATCACCCAGATGAACAGCCAATGTTAATGTGCAGATGTACAATTAAGAGACTTGCAAATATATATAAACTGCATATAAACAGTATATAAATTGCAGGTGCAGAGACTGAACAGTGGAGGCAAATAGTTGTTAATGCATGAGAACAGTGGGTGTATAGTGGATAACATGGGTACCTCACAGTTACACATGATCGTGCATGCAAATTTGTATTTTGTTCATTAGAAAAAGGGGATTGTTTGTGTCTTTTGTTCATTATGCAAAGGGGCATGTTTGGGATTTTAAATGCAACAGTACTACAAATCCTATGTGGCTTGCCACAGTCATGTGACTTCTGCCATGAGGCACTCTGTCTGTAAGCAGATACTTTACTTTTTTAAAAACATTTTATTCCATCCAAAAAACCAAATTCAAATTGAACCCAATTCATGGTCCCCACGAGAGGGACAAAGATTCAAGCTGACAAAATGAGGCATTGCACCCCACGGGCTTGATCTGATGCTTCATCTTCATCAAAAAGGCTGAGATGGCTTCGAAACATTGCATAAGGCGACACCTCAGTTTAACCTCATTGGCTACCTTCATCGTTTAGTCTACCCTAGCCTGGGTAAACCACCTGCATGAGCATAATTTCACCCCTGCCAGGTTTTACAGTTCAATAAGGACTTACGCTGAGAAAGCACTGCTAACTTTGAACATGAAACGCCTTCCACTAACCCACCAAACTACACTTGCTTTAAGGTGCCCCAAGCCATAGTTTACTTCTCTTTTTCATTTCTTTCCTATCTCCCTGTGTGCCACCTCTAAGCTCATCTTCTCTATGAAATCCACACCATGCTTTCTCAACCCACTAAACAGCTGACCACCCAACTTCCTTTCCCATTAGTGAGTGGCAAATTGTTCCTTCTCTTCAGATTCTTTTGTTTATCTATTTGTGGGATGTAAGCTTAACTGGCTATTGTCCATCCCAAATTGCCTTTGATGAGGTGGTGGTGCCTTCTTGAACCATTGTAATCCATGTCTTGTAGAAACACCCTCAGTGTTTTAGGAAGAGGGTTCTAGGATTTTGACCCAGTGACAGTGAAGGAACTGTGATTTAGTTACAAGTCAGGATGGTTCTGACCTAGGAGGGAAAATTGCAAGTGGTGGTGTTCCCATGCATCTGTTGCCCTTCTTCTAAATGGCAGAGGTCACAGATTTGAAAGATGCTGTCAAGTAAGCTTTGGTGAATTGCAACAGAGGATTTTGTAGGTGACACACAGTGCTGCCACTGTGCATCACGGTTGGAGGGAATGAATGTTTATTATGGTGGATGAGTTGGCAAAGAAGGAGGCTACTTTGTCCTGGATGGTGTCCTGCCAGTCAAATCCAGAACATTATCCTGGTCTTGCTATATATGGACACGGACTGCTTCAGTGTCTGAGGAGCTGCCAATGGTGCTGAGCATTATGCATTCACAAACAAACATCCCCATTTCTGACCTTATGATGGAAGGGAGATCAGTGATGAAGCAGCTAAAGATAGTTGGGCCTAGGACACTACCCTGAGAAACCCCTGCAGTGATGTCCTGGGACTGAGATGATTGACATCCAACAACCACAACCAACTTCCTTTGTGATCGTTATGACTTTAACTAATGGAGAGTTCTCTCCCGATTCCCATTAACTCCAGTTTTTCTAGGGCTCCTTGATACCATACTCAGTGGAATGCTGTCTTGATGTCAAGGACATCTATTCTAACCTCACATTTTAGTTCAGTTCTTTTGTCCATGTTTGGATCAAGGTTCCAATGAGATCAGGAGCTGAGTGGCCCTGGCAGAACCCAAACTGAGCATCTGTAAGTAGGTTATTGCTGAGAATGTGCTGCTAAATAGTACTGTTGATGACAATTTCCATCATTTTAACCAATGATCAAGAGTAGAATGATGTGGCGGTGATTAGCCAATTTTGATTTATTCCTGCTTTTTGTGGATAGGACATACCTGGGCTATTTTCTGCATTGTCAGGTAGATGCCAGTGTTGTAGCAGTACTGAAACAGCTTGGCCTGGGGCATGGCTGCTTGTGGACCACAAGTCTTCAGTCTTATTGCCGGAGTGTTGTCAGGGACCATGGTCTTTGCAGTATCCTGTGTCTTCAGCCGCTTCTTGACATCATGTAGAGTGAATCAAATTGACTGAAGACTGTCACCTGTGATGCTGGGGAGCTCCTCCAGAGGCTGTGATGGATCATCCACTCAGCACTTCTGGCTGATGATTCTGCCCCCTTGTGTTTCAAATGTGCCATCATTACCTTTCTCCTCTAATAACCAACCCTTGAACCTCAGTTCTTGCAAGTGTCTGTCCCATCTTCAGCATACCTTTCCTCTCAAGTCCTTGTCTCCAAAATCAATGCCCACCCTTCTTGGAAATTCATGTTGGAGTTCTCCCAGTCAGATTTCTGCCCCTGCCACATTACCCATGTGATTTTTATCCAAGTCAAAAATGACGGCCGCGATTCTCCCATTGCGACCCGTAACCTTTCTGTCGGGTCGCTGTGGGAGACGTGCGCGTCTGCGGCCTTGAATAGGGATTTCCTGATGCATCGGGAACACATGCACATCTCCCAGAACCAGCGAACAGTCGCCGGTCAGACCACACTGGAAACCGGTGGGAAGGCAGGTAAGTAATTTAAATCTGTTTTTAATCTGTTTAAATATGCATATTAGGTCATTATCGGGATCTTTCAGGTCCCGATCGAATCTCCCACCCCGTCAGGAGTACTTCATTCCAGCAGGGTTCAGATTAGCTCCCCACATTCCGCCATTGGTGGGGGGAACTAGCGGGAGACCCCGCCGGAATGAAGGGGGGGGCAATCGGGGGACCCTGTGGGTCAGGTGGGGGGGGGGGGTGGTGCCCCCAGGGCATGGGTACCCTGGCAGTGCCAGCCTGTGCCCCCTGGCACTGCCCAAGGGGCAAAGTGCCCATGCCCAGGGAGCACCTTGGCATTGCCTATCAGGCATTGGGCAGTGCCATGGGGGTGGGGCCTATTGTGGGCGGGGCCACAGGGCAATTGGTGGGGGTGGGAGGTCCTGCTGCCACTCTGCAGACAGGACCGATCTTGGATGGAGGGAGGGCAGCAATTGGGGCGGGCTGGAGGGGGGGGGGCTGGTCTGCTGGGGTGGGGGGGAGGGGGGAGGCTGCTCTGGGGGGTCTGACCCCAGAGGCGGAGTCTGCCAGAATCAGGGGGTGGGGGGATCGCCACTGCTGGGGGGGGGGGGTGAGGCATGGTCATTGGGGCGCTCTGGGACAGGGGAGGTCAGGGCTGGCCCAGGAATTGGTGTGGGGGCCGTGATCGGGCCATGGGGAAGGCTGGAGGGGCAGCACTGCGGGGGTCCCGGGCTGGCCAGCGATCGAGCTGGCCAGCAAACGGGGAGACTGACAGATCGGGATCACTACGCATGCGCAGAGTTCCAGAACTGTCAAACTCTGGGAACCCCGGCTCCCTTGGTTTTTAATGATATTCGCAACTGGGACTTCTTCAGTGCACAGAGCGTAGAGACTCAGGTGAAAAGCTGAACTGTCAGAACAATCGGGATTTAGAAGTTTTCCCACCAATTCAGCACTTTTGGGAGAATCACAGCCGACATTCTATGTGACTGTGGCAAAGGTAAACATTCCCTCCTCATCCTTCTTGATCTGTTTGCCGCCGTTGGACATTGTTGACCACACCATCCTTTGCAAATGCCTCATTAACATTGTCCTATAGGATGGAACCACACTCATTTGGTTCTAATTATCTAATAATCACATGATATTGCTTTACCTCCTGCTACTGCACCATTAACCCACACACCCCCTCCCCCAAAGGCCTATCCATTGGCGCCTCCTGTTTCTCATCTACATGCTGCCCCGCAGTAATATTATCTGAAGACACAGCAAATTTCCAGATGTGCACTGGCAACAGCATCACCTCTCTCAAATCCTCCACTGCCTCTAAATTACCAGACTGCTTACCTGCCATCCAGTATTAACTGAGCAGAAATGTCCTCCAAATAAATACTGGGAAGACCCAAGCCATTGTCTTCAGTCCCTGCCACAAATTCCTTTTCCTAACTCCGCCGTCTCCTTGGCGACTGTTTAAGGCTGGAACAAGCTGTTTGCAACTTTAGTGTTGACCATGAGATGAGCTTCGAACCATATATCAGTGCTATCATTAAGACTGCCTACTTCCACCTTCACAACAGCGTTCAGATCTGTCTTAGTGTCAGTCTCAGGCAATTTGATGCTGAAACCTTCACCCGTACCTTTGTCATCCCTAGACTTGACTGTTTCATTGTACTCCTGGATAGCCCCCTAGGAATCTCCAGAACTCAAGGTCATCCAAAACTCTGTTGCCCATGTTCCAACTTGCACTAAGTCCCATCACCCCAGGTCACCTTATGTGGCTCAATGAGTACATTGTGCTTGGAAGTGCTCCTACCAAGTGCCTTGCGGGGGGGGTTATTGCATTTAGGGCACTACATAAATGCAAGTTGTTGTTGTAATCATCCTAGAATTTATGATCACGAAGTGATTCACTGCTGTAGATTTTCACCTTATCAAACTGTCAAGTTAACTGTGTCAAACTTGTACCACTCGGTACAAAAAATATTCCTGACTCGATTGCTAAATGGTACTAATACGCAGACCTTAACAGGGGCCTGGATTATCTTTTCTTCATCTGACTGCCACTGTAGGATCATTCTGGCTCGAGAAGAGTTTTTTTTAAATAACTAGCCAGGAACAGTTACTATTCTTAATAGGAGGATCCTTAATCAATTAAGTGATGTACTTGCTTACAGAAAATTAAAGTCTGACAGAATAATTACATGAATAAATTGATATTTAGACGAGATTAAATTGATTCTTACCTGAATAATTTAGTACGTTTTTTTTTATTATTATTTTATTTATGCTTAAAAGGCCTGCTGCTTTTCATGCCACCCACCCCCATATGGCAAGTTCTGGTACAGTCCCTGAGCCATATGGTTACTGACTGTTTTGGCATAGTTCCCATCCAGTTGCATTACTCAAAACGCTCTTAAAATTATTTCCCTTTAATACTGAATTTGGTTCATCGGGTGTTTTGAAAAATACCAACAGTTCACAATCATCCACCGCCTTTAGCTATCCTTTTTACTGGCTTTAGTGACAATGAATTTAATCAACCAAAGAAATTTGAAAGAGTCCCCAACTTAAGATCTTACGAGTTTTACTAATTTAAAATAAAAACTGCAGGATCACTCCATGCAGAAATACTGGTAGCTTTGCTTATAGAACAGAAAAAAGTATGAATCTCTATTTTTTTTATGGACTTCATTGAACGCTTCCTTATCTTCTGATAAGCTGTTGAGACTAAGTGCTGCAATGCTATCACATCTGTATCATAATACCTCATGTTCAAAATAGCATCTAGTGCACATTGCTACACAATGGGGGAAAGCTGAAAGAATAATTTAGGATTCTGCTGTCTAAGCTGCTCAGTTTCTTTTACCCCCTCATTTAATTCATCAAATCTGCTTGGCTGAATCACCCACTTGCAACCCTACGGCAGTTATTTTATATATACACTATGTTTTATGTAAAACACCTGACGTTTTCCATTTTGCTTTAGAGGATAAAGGGGACTGCTGACATTTTGCGAAGAGAATTGCAATTGTGCAGTTCTTAACCATTCTATGTTGTGAACTGGCTAACCCAAAATAAAGGTGGCGGCTTATTTTGCAAAGCGAATAACAAGAATTACCAAAATGGAACAATGTCACCTTGTCTCATCTTAAACTTAAAAGAAAAACAAAAAGCTCTGTCTGGCAATGCCATGTGAATGATGGCTTTATTTCTGGAATACTCAAAGAGAACCAAAAACTAGGGTTGAAGATGGACAAATCCTATAAAATTTGGCAGAATGATTTCAACAACTTAATATCACTTCTTATTAAAATGACATTGAAATTATTTCAGAATTAAAGCTCACAATAGGTTTATTGGTTTATAGTAATAGCTTTACAGTGGTGTAACAGCATACTTCACATCAGTCCTGCTGCACATTAGGATCCCAGGTGAGTTTGGCATCCTTACCTGCCCACCATATGTGTGATGAGTTTAGTCAGTTATCAGCAGGTGTATCACCAGAGGGTGTCCTACTGCTTTGGGTATAAGCTGAGACATCTAGCTCACCAATCCCATTTTTCTTGTTGTGAGCCAACCTTTTACCTGCTGCTCCACAAATATAATCAACCCTGTGATTGGATCTAATTACATTCACATATTCTCTCCGTTCATTCTATTGGTCCACGGTTTAATGTGAGAACTATTTTGAAAGAAAAAGGCCATAAAACAATTAATTCAGTGCCTGTTTGTAAGGTAATTGTGCTCAGTGGCATAATAATTATTTAATTGCCTCCTTCAAATAATTTTTATTTCAATGCCTAGATCTTTGGTATTCCTGTCATGCAAAAAAAAATCACTTTGTAATGTGAGAACTTGCAATTCCCACTAACAAAAGACCTTCTGTGTGAGGTCAAGTTGGAAGGGAAATAAATGTATTTATTGTGTATATTGCATCATTGAAACCTTAGTACATTTTTTTTTTAAAGGTGAAAATATTGTATCGATGGATCAGTGGGATTATTTGATAAAAATGCGCACACATTTATAGAAATATTTAAATTCCTTTTCCGAAGAAGGAAGCATCTGGCTTTGTGGTGACAGAATGGTGACTTCCAGCACTGTCGCAGCTGCTGTCACATTCTACATGAGAGCATATTTGCAGCATCTTGTCTCAGCCACACATCAGTGCCCATTCCTGCTGCCTCTATCCCAGAGGATAGCCCAACACCTGCTACTGGCAACAGGCCCTACCTTGAGGGAACAAACGTTCCATTGCTGCTGGGTGATAGAACAGGACAGACTCTACCTTTCACGTGCACTGGCTAAAGACACCTTGGGGCTTCATGCACCCACTACTTTCCCCATATGGCTGTCATTTCAGGTAGAATAGGTTTTATTAGTAAGTTGTGCACACAGCTTTTATCGAACGGAATATATATATTGATTTTCAGATGCTTAGCAAAAACTATGTATAACTACATAAACTCATAACAGCCATCAAGTAATGATATCATATTATATCCTGAAGGGGATATATGTAGTTTAATAACTGCATTAAAAACAATTCTTGGAGGATTGATTATAATTCATTCTTAATATACAAATTGATGTTAAACAACGCAAAATTATTAATTCAGTCATAATACATACACAATTGTACACACATCAATATCAGATTCCAAATCAACTGTACAATAGGCTATAGCTATTATTTCCCAGCACGCTAATAAATGTGCTGTAATTACATCAGTTATTAATTATTTTTTGTCAACATTGTCATCAACACTGAACACTGGGGGCAACACAATTACCATGTAAAATGAAAACAGCATGAAAAACCCACACCTATCTAGTTTACAGTATAAAGTAGGAAGTGTCAGTGTTGTAAGGTTTATAAACCATAAAGCAGGTTTATGCTACTATTTGACTGCCTCAGTCAGATCATTGCTACGTAATACCATGGTAGGATTTAGGACATCACTTTGTGGTGATAATCAATTCACATCCATCCAAAAGAATTGAGATGCTGCCAACTTCTGCTCTTTCTCCAATCAATTCCCAATCAGTATTTTGTGCTACTCTGGCATATTTCCTGATGCAAGAATATTGTCAAACTTAACAGAAAGACTCCTGCAGTAATCTGTGTATTCAATTTTTTTAAAAAGTCTATTTCATATCTGGAAGACTTTGATTGGCTGATGACTTTGATTCACTAGGAGAGCAATTGACACTTTATATCACAGCCCCTAAATGTCACTTTTCCTATATCTGAATCATAATTGGAGCAAAGAAAGTATCAATTACCTTTAGATTCTTTCCACGCAAGGGAAGGCTGTTTGTCAGCCATTATTAATATCTTTAAATAATCTTCAAGTTCTTACAATTTTAAATGGAATCAAAATAATTTTTATCCCAAAACCGTAGCATTACCCCACTTTTTCCCCGAAACACACTCTACGGATGCTTTAAAATAACACTAAAGGATAAAAATAAAATCAGATAGAATGAAATATTCACTTGGCGGCTCCACAATGACTATATTTTCATTTGTTGGGTCATTTTAAGTAACCCAAGCAGGATGCTTTCAAATGCTGCATAAAGTAAATTCTGTGTGAAAGCAAAAGCTTTCAAGATGTTGAAAAGGGATGGATACGTTCATACTCATATAAAAGCATGAAAGGAATTGACAGCACCTTGTATTACTGGTCAATACTATTTTTACAAATGAACATAAAAAATTAAAATATACTTAATTAAGGTAATGTGTAAAAAAAAACTGCAGATACCAGAAATGTGCAGCACAAACAGAGACTCACTGGGACAGTCAAAATCTGTGCAGCCAAACAGATAAACAGCAATGAAAAAAACAACAGGACAAAGGGAAGGGGGATAAAAATCTGTGCAGAGAAGCAAAACAACATAGAAAGACATGTAACGTGTTCTAGTGTACAGTGGAGGCATGGTGGCACAATGGCTAGCGCTGCTACCTCAAAGCGCCAGGGACCCGGGTTTAATTCTGGCCTTGGCTGACTGTGTGGAGTTTGCACATTCTCCCCATGTCAGAGTGGGTTTCTTCCAGGTGCTCCGGTTTCCTCCCACACGGCAAAGATGTGCAGGTTAGGTGGACTGGCCATGGTAAATTGCCCCTCCATGATGTAATGGTTTGATGGTTTGTCCATGCTAAATGGGTGAGGTGACAGGGATAGGGTGGGGGAGAGGGCCTGGGTAAGATACTCTGTCACAGAGTCGGTGCAGACTCGCTGGGCTGAATGGCCTTTTCTGCACTGTGAAGATTCTGGTGTACAATAAGAATGAGTTCATGGCTTAAGAGATGTTAACACGCAAGAGACAATCAAAGGCTTATAAGAAAAATAAAGAAGCTAAATTATGGGTCACAAAGGCCTAGACTTTGGCTCTCAGGTCAGATACGCAGAGACTGGAGAATTCCCAACTCCACAAACATGGCCTTTAAAGATTGTTGCCAGACATCAGATTTTTGGTCCAGAAAGATTGGCTCAATTAAAAGTCAAGATAAGCATTCCCAGAAATGGTGATGAGGATGCCTGGTGTGAAGGTGGGCTAGGTGGAAGGCCCGCCTTGGCGTTTCGGCACTGTGTCCCCGGCTTGGATCACTCTCTGTGTGGAGTTTGCACATTCTCCTCATGTCTGCGTGGGTTTCCTCTGGGTGCTCCGGATTCCTCCCACAGTCCAAAGATGTGCAGGTTAGATTGATTGGCCATGCTAAAGTTGCCCCTTAGTGTCCTAAGATGTGCAGCTTAGAGGAATTAGTGGGTAAATATGTAGGGATATGGGGGTAGGGCCTGGGTGGGATTGTAGTCGGTACAGACTCGATGGGCCAAATGGCCTCTTTCTGTACTGTAGGGTTTCTATGATTCTATGATTTAAAATTAAAGAATAAAACATGAAACATCCCTCCAGCCCTCACACCCCACCTCCCCCGATAAACTCCCCATCGCCCATCCATGCCAACGCATGCCACCTCATGCCCCCATCAATTCCCATAGCCCCTCATACCCTCCATGAAACCTCAGGCTCCTCCCACCCTCCATCATCCCCATAGCCTCGTTGCCAACCTGTGTCCCTTAACCCAACCCCTGTGGCCCTTAATAGTCCTTATGTCAACCTATGCCACTCTACCAATCCCCTTGGCCCCATTTAATCCCATGGAAAATTAGTGCCCACTCACCTCCTTCCCCGCCCCACCCTATATCATTTGCCCTTACACCTATGCCGCCAATTCACCCAATACCCACCGGGGGCAGACCTGGAACCCATCCAGAGATGTGATAAAATAAAATTCCATAAAATATAGTTGTAAGGCCAGGATTTTATGTCCCCTCCCTCCCTCACATCTGAGGCAGGGGAGCATAAAATTGCATGGACATTGCATCCTGTCTATTCCGACTTGGTTGTAACTTTACATTAGGTTGGGCAAGGCTTCAGACAGGAAGCTAGCCCTAGCCCAAAATAAGGCCCTTAAGTCAACACTTAAAGGCCACATTAGGACCTTTTTCCACCCAGCCTCATTATTTAGGCTGGTGGACGAATGATAGAGCAGGGGTGAGAGCCAAAATTGAACAATGTTCATTCACAGGTGGGAAGGGGGTGGGTCCCTCCATCAGAAGCCCTTTTCTCATTGGGGTACCTTTCCCTTAGGACCATGTTACCTCCACATCTCCTCCCCACTGCCTCACCACCCTACCAATCTATCCTCTAAGCCCTGACATTCCCCCTCGCCTTCCCTACACACACCCCTGCTTAACCGCTGCCACTTACCTTTATTCTGGTTCCCGTGACTAATTTCCAGGCAGCTAGTTGCTGTGCCTCTTCTAGCCACAGCAGCACTGTTCCTGGAATGACTGAAGAGCTTCTGGCCAGGAAGTCCCACCTTCTGCCAATCAACACTTGTTGGAGTGTGAAATGGCATCAGGCCTGATGGAGTTGGTTGGGAATCATTTCTCATTGACTCTGTGGCTCCTACCAATTGAATATCCTATGTTTATTACAGATTTCACTAAAATGAAAAAAAATCACTTATCCATAAAAAAAGCATTTACCTTCCTTCAACCAAATGAAGCCTGAAAACAATAACCATGATATTTGAATGCACAATCTTTTATAACAAGCATTGGAATTTGTAGTCCCATATCAGAGTCAACCTGAGAAAAAGCATGCGCCCTACTGTGATAATGAATGGTTGTAAAATCAGTCATGTTGCACTGATTTAGTAGTGGAAACCCTCAGGCTTTTATCAACAGACAGAGTGGAATAGCAACCAATCTTTTTTTTTGACACTTCAGACATGTGGGCCGAAATTTTCCAGCCATTATCTTCCTTTCCTCCTGGCGGTGAACGCCTGCTGCGAGTTTTCCAACAGCATGGGGTGCATACAATGGGAAATCCCATTGACAGTGGCGGGTACGGAAGACCCCACTACCGGCCAATTGCTGGATGCCTCTGCTGCCGCGAAACACAGAAAATCCTGCCCAGGGTTTCAAAGTTTTAAAGGGCAGGATTTTTAAATGCCTTGACAACTTGACAACTCCCTTTGACAGATCCCTCTGACATTTGCTTCTGACACTTTTGACAGTTGATTTTGACAGGTCTGTTGACAGTTCCAATGAGTTTGACAAGAATGAATTTATGCTTTTTTCGACACATTTATGCCGAAGTTTAGCAACTCCAAAGGGTACCTGACCTACCCCAAAGGGCACCTTATCTCCACCAAGGGTCACCTTATCCCCCCCAAAGACGTTTCTGGACCAGATCCAGAGAGGCACCTTATCTCTATAAAGGGATACCCTCGCTATCCAAATGAATCCATAAAGTTCAGACCTGCACTTACCATGTCTAATCTGCACACTTTGGGTTCTACACTCCAAGACTACCAAAACCCCACTTGAGAGGAAGCAGCTGATGATTTAAATGACTAGCTTCCTGTATAAAACAAAACATGCCCCACCCTGTGAAAATGGGAGTTGCCATATTCGCGGGCGGAACCTTGGATTATCAACCACTTCTGCTATTATTGGCTATTTTGGTGAAAATCTAGGCCATGGACTGGGTATATAGCTGAGATATGACACCCTCTTTCATGAACATTTCTATTTTATTTACAAGCTGATGGGCAGGTGATGCCATAGATATGTAAATAGACAATCTGTGTGATGAGACTATATGCAGTTTGAAGTTCAGCACATGACTTTAAAAAGAGCACCAAAATTGCAATCAGTCTGGTTGAGCCTCAGACAATGGCTGGAGAAAGGGATGAAGTCAGTGATATAGCTAAAGAGGTCTTGGCAGGAGCCGATTGACGAATGCTTCTGTGTTCCCACTGTATAATTGCAGGAAAGTATGGCTCCTCCAAGACTGGATATCAAATGAGCATTCTAACAACAAAGAGGCAGTGGCTGGGTACAGGGAGTGGTGTAGACTTAGAGTTGATGGTTGTCAGTCCACATGTGAAAACTAATCTTGTGTCTGCAGATGATATCCCCAAGAGGCAGCATGTATGAGGAAGAGAAGGCAGTCAAAAATAGATAGAGTCATAGAAATCATAGAATCATAGAAACCCTACAGTGCAGAAGGAGGCAATTCGATCCATCGAGTCTGTACTGACCACAATCCCACCTGGGCCCTATCCCCGTAACCCCACATATTTACCGTCTAACCTATTCAACCCAGGACACTAAGGGACAAATTAGCATGGCCAATGCACCTAACCCGCACATCTTTGGATCCTTAGCAAACCACAGCAAAAGGGGAAAAAAGTTATTTTTGGAGATACTTCAGCTATCGTTGGATAGGTAGAATTGAAACTGAGGGAGGGAAATTCAACTCAGCTGGATAACGGGGGAAAATATTGAAGGAGGTCAATTACATAGAAACATAGAAAAACTACAGCACAAACAGGCCCTTCGGCCCACAAGTTGTGCCGAACACATCCCTACCTTCTAGACCTACCTATAACCCTCCATCCTATTAAGCTCCATGTACTCATCCAGGAGCCTCTTAAAAGACCCTATTGAGTTTGCCTCCACCACCACTGACGGCAGCCGATTCCACTCGCGCACCACCCTCTGTGTGAAAAACTTACCCCTAACATCTTCCCTGTACCTACCCCCCAGCACCTTAAACCTGTGTCCTCTCATAGCAGACATTTCCACCATGGGAAAAAGCCTCTGAGAGCCCACTCGATCTATGCCTCTCAACATCTTATACACCTCTATTAGGTCTCCTCTCATCCTTCTTCTCTCCAAGGAGAAAAGACCGAGCTCCCTCAACCTATCCTCATAAGGCATGCCACTCAATCCAGGCAACATCCTTGTAAATCTCCTCTGCACCCTTTCAATCTTTTCCACATCCTTCCTATAGTGAGGCGACCCAGAACTGAGCACACGTCAAAGGCTGCAGACTGATCAAGGTGGAAGAAGAGGGTTTTGCATCACAATTGCTGTTATGACTTTGATTAAGGCTGTTTCAATCCTGTGACAGGTGAAAACCTAATTAAAGATTCAAATATGAGTTGCAGGAAAAATGGACATGGATAGGGGAGGCGACAACACATTGAAGAACTTTGGAGGGAAAAGGATGGTTGGAAGTGGTATGGTAGGGGAAAGTCATGAATGGTAAACCTTTTGAAGAATTATATGCTAACATTGGTTTAGAAAGGGAGAGTCAGTACCTGAGGAGTGGGGGAGCATGCACAAGGCCAACTAACAAGGGGATCTGGTGGGGTTAAATTTGTCATTCTCCTTGTATTAAGTGGCTAGATTCAGTGCAGATGTAAATTCCTGTTAGAGGTCAGTTTTACTGGAGACTGGGCTACCAAGAATTAGATTACAGTAATTACTGATCATTCAGCACTGATTGAAGTTGTGTGATCAATACAACAGATACTATATGTTGTGATGATGGAGAAAAAAAAACCCATAAAATTATATACAGAACTACTGGACCTTAAAAAAAAACCTGAGTTGTATATTTTAAAATGGTCACAAATGCCAAAAGTGGCTGAGAATGGACGGTTAACCACTGACAGGAATAGATGTAGGGTGTTTCTCTAAGGGACAATGGAAACCCTTCTTGGGTTTCCAGACAAGGTATTTCGAAAAGAAGGCTTAGACTGATTATCATCCCAGGTAAAGAAAAAGGAAAATAATGATGGCCATCCCATCTCAGAGACCCTGAATGTAATTGCCGAGACTGATTAGTGTATTCTGGTTTCCTCTTGGAATATAGAAAGAATGGGGTTAAAAGCTAGCTGAGAGAGCTGCCCAAGGCCTGCCTATGTCTGTTGGTCTGTGTGTGCTGTGAGGAAGAGCAGCTGGAAGTTTTCCACATCAAAGGTGCATGATTCAGTACTGGAAGTAGTGCCCCTATGGAAAGGAAATAGCCATCTTTTGGAGGGATACCTAAAAACTCTCTCTCAGACTGGGAAAGTCAACCAGCCAACTAAAAAGCATCGCAGCTGGAAAAAAGAACTGAAATAGCTCTATCAAAGCACAGAACATCTGAACCCAAGAATCAATTATTCACCAACAGAAGTCAGCTGGACTGGAATCAATTTGTAATGGCCGCAAAGCTTCATCATCCAAAGATGAGCAGGTTAGGTTGATTGGCCATGCCAAATTGTCCCTTAGTGTCGGGGGGATCAAGTAGGATAAATACATGGGGTTATGAGGATAGGGCCTGGATGGGATTGTTATCAGTGCAGACTCGATGGGCCAAATGACCTCCTTCTGCACTGTAGGGATTTTAGCTACTCCTCACAACTCAAGGACTGTTCCATCGAACTTTTTATTTATACTTACTATTATACTCAATTCTTATTCTAATCCATATGAACGTAGAAGCATGTGTTTTTACCATTTCTCCTTACCTTTTTATTAGTTAATAAACTTGCTCTATCTTAACTCAAAAAGCCTGCTTAAATTGGCTCAATTTTAAACAAAGCTATTGGATCTGGAAAAGGTATCCAAGGAAAGGGAAGCCTGTTAGATTAAACCTATTGATCCCACCAGAGGGTAGGTTGAATAAAGACATGGAGCCAAGCACCACTGCCCTCCCCCCGCATCCCCCGCACGGGTTTGTAATAATTTGGGGGTACCCTAGCCAGATGGTGACAAATCGAGGCGCCTCGTCCGGATCAACAACTTTTGGGGAACCCCACCTGGGACTGGTCGTAACATATTTTAAAATTAATTTTAAAAGTTCAGTGCTGACCTTTTGTCCACTTTATGGGTCTGCTGTTGCTTTCCAATAATTCTGCCTGAATTGCTGTGAGCAGGGCTCGTTAGACTGCATATTAATGGGTTAATTCTCTAATTGGAACATGATGCCAAATGCACGTTAGCAGCTTTTAAAATGCCTGAAGCTAAAAATAAAGTCACCTTCCATGTGCCTCATAAAAATGATGCTGAGAAATTTTAAAAGGTTTTTGGTTTGTCTCCCAAGAGCAGCAAATCACAAGTTCTCCCACCATTCCAGGAGTAATTGTTTGGAATATTCAACCTTCTTCCTTGAAACCATACAGGAACAGGAAACAAATCCTCATTACAGAAATCTTCCCTTTATCCTTTCTGCATACAGTTGACTTTTCTGATCTAATCAACTGTTTATTTATTAGTGTCATAATTAGGCTTACATTAACAGTGCAATGAAGTTACTGTGAAAATCCCCTAGTTGCCATACTCCAGCACCTGCTTGGGTACACTGAGGGAGAATTTAGCATGGCCAATGCATCTAACCAGTACGTCTTTCGGATTGTGGGAGGAAACTGGAGCACCCGGAGGAAACCCACACAGACACAGGGAGAACGTGCAAACTCTGCACAGGGCTGTGAAAAGGTGAGCTATCACTCCTCGTCCTTCTCAACTGTCTGTATTCTTTAGCACGGTTGACCACACCATCTTCCTCCAGTGTGTCTCCAGTTGCTCCTTTATTTGTGCTCATTTAATTTGGAGACAAATGTGAGGTGATGCATTTTGATAGATTGAACCAGGGCACAACTTACTCAGTTAATGGTAGGGCGTTGGGGAGAGTTACAGAACAAAGAGATCTAGGGGTACATGTTCATAGCTCCTTGAAAGTGGAGTCACAGGTGGACAGAGTGGTGAAGAAGGCATTCGGCATGCTTGGTTTCATTGGTCAGAACATTGAATACAGGAGTTCGGATGTCTTGTTGAAGTTGTACAAGACATTGGTAAGGCCACACTTGGAATAGTGTGTGCAATTCTGGTCACCCTATTATAGAAAGGATATTATTAAACTAGAAAAAGGGCAGAAAAGATTTACTAGGATGCTACTGGGACTTGATGGATTGAGTTATAAGGAGAGGCTGAATAGACTGGGACTTTTTTCTCTGGAGCATAGGAGGCTGAGGGGTGACCTTATAGAGGTCTATAAAATAATGAGGGGCATAGACAAGGTAGATAGTCAATATATTTTCCCAAAGATAGGGGAGTCTAAAACTAGAGGGCATAGGTTTAAGGTGAGAGGGGAGAGATACAAAAGTGTCCAGAGGGGCAATTTGTTCACACAGAGGGTGGTGAGTATCTGGAATGAGCTGCCAGAGGTAGTAGAGGCGGGTACAATTTTATCTTTTAAAAGGCATTTAGATAGTTACATGGGTACGATGGGTATAGAGGGATATGGGCCAAATGTGGGCAATTCGGATTAGTTTAGGGTTTTTTTTTAAAAAAGGGTGGCATGGACAAGTTGGGCCGAAGGGCCTGTTTCCATGCTGTAAACCTCTATGACTCTATGACTCTATGACAGTGACCCAAGCCGGGAATCGAACCCGGGTCCCTAGCGCTGTGAGGCAGCAGTGCTGACCACTATGCCACCGTGCCACCCTGATGTGGTATAACATTCTGAGAATAAGACAACAATCTATCATAAAATAATTGATTGTTTGTCAAAGCCATGATAGACATTTCATTGACAGTATCATGTACATATGTGGCATAAAAAGACTGATTTCCTTGCATGACAGAATGTTTAAAACATGGCCTCAAACTATTTCTTCTTACTGGCATGAAGTGCGATGTTAGTGCAAGAAGTGTTTAACGTAATGGATTCTCGGGTGGGATCTGTTTCAACTGAATTCTTTCACTGTAATAAAAGTGATGATTAAGCCTGAGGCCTCCCAATGATCCTGTAAACAGCTAACTTAAATATAGGTGAATGCTGGGGCCTGGCATCCTGGATATTACACTTGCAATTCATCAGGGTTCAGTTAGAATAGGATAATTGTGGTATACCCAGTGGCTAGCTTCAGCATCCTGGATTAAATCACTTCAGTGCTTGTAGCCTGAAGAAACTTTCATGATGCATTGTTTGAGCTACAGAAGAGCTTTTAAAACATGTTTCTCTTGTTCCTGGCTAGTGTTGGACCTGCTCTCAATGCCTGAGAGACAGTGGCTTGGAATTACCAATCCCAGCAGCAGCAGATTTAATGGCAGCTGGGCTTCGGGTTAGTGGAAGCAACTGAAAATATGGTTTCCCACCAACATGAAATGAAGGTGGGAGTGTGCGCATGGCATGGCAGGTTGCCATTCCTGACAAAGGCCAGCGTGAAGTCATTTTGCATCCTGTTAATGGGATGCAGATGAAGCCCCAACCAGAATCATGCTCCCCAGTCCAATTGTCCATGACGGCAGCGGGATATCATGTCGGTCCGGACCATGTCTGGGCCAATGTGTGTGGAGATGTCGGCACTCACCTGGAAGAAGGCTTGGGCAGCATGTGGATAGTAGAAGGTGGAGGCCTCCAGTGACCGTGTACCCTGAAACCCCACATGCAACAGTGGGCAGGTGGAGCATCTGCCACGCAGGCCTTCGTTCTGCAGGAGCATCCAGGATGTGAATCTTCAGGCTACAGATGGCTAGCTACGCCAGGTACTGTGGGGTGGCGATGGTCAGAACAAGTGGGATATTAGATGGGGAGGAGAGGAATGAAGAGTTGGGGTGAGTGTGGAAGCCCAGAGTGGAGTGGGGGAATATGGGATGTAAGTGAGAGAGAGAGAGAGAGATGCAGTGGAGGTCATGGATGGGTGAAGTGATTCATAGAGCAAGAGGGTGAGAAGATCAATGGTGTGAATGGGCAGGGAGGGGATTATGTAGGTGGGAACTGGCATGGAGGGGGTGTACAGGTGTGAATGGGCATGGAGGGGTGTACAGGTGTGAATGGGCATGGAGGGAGTGTACAGGTGTGAATGGGCATGGAGTGGGTGTACCGGTGTGAATGGGCATGGAGGGGGTGTACAGGTGTGAATGGGCATGGAGGGGCTGTACAATGTAAATGGGCATGGAGAGATGTACAGGTGTGAAAGGGTATGGAGGAGGTGTACAGGTGTGAACGGGCATGGAGGGGGTATACAGGTGTGAATGGGCATGGAGGGGGTGTACAGGTGTGAACGGGCATGGAGAGGCTGTACAGGTGTGAACAGGCATGGAGGGGGTGTACAGGTGTGCATGTGCATGGAAGGGTGTACAGGTGTGAACGGGCATGGAGGGGGGTGAGGGGAAACAGGTTCAGAGGGAGGATGGTGGTGTCAGCTGATGAGTCCTGGGGAGCAAACAGAGGGAACTGGTGATGGAATGGAATGGTGAGGATTAAAGGAGGCAGTGGGAGCCAATAGGGTGGGAGAGTGGCTGTCCTGCAATGACGGGTGAAGAGACACTGAGGGTTGTTTGAGGGGACACAAAATTAAAACCAAATTCAGGGAGTGGCAGGATGAGGCGGTCATGTCTATTGTCATGGGGGTGGGTTCCTGGAGAAGGTAGCAAACATGGACATTCACCTGTATGGGATGGAGAGTGATGGGGGAGAGTTGTAGGGTGACTGTGGGGGGGTCAAACATCACCAGGAAGGTCAATGCTTATGAAGGGGAGGTTGGAAGGTGCTCGACTCTGAAAGATTGCGCGCACCATGGCTGCTCACAACTATCCAGAGGCTCAAAGTGGAGATTTTGAGATGCTGCATGGGGGTTGGGTCAGTGGAGATGAGCGGAATGCTAGGCCAACACAGTTGGACAACTGAAGAGGAACCCCAGCTTGTAGCACTGACAATGCGAAGATGTTTCAACAGATGAGTATGTGGAGGACAAAGGTTCAGTGTACATAGGAAGCTTCTTTGTACATAACTCACCAAGGTCCTGGTAAAGATCCTTACGCCCTGCAATTATATGATTTTCCCACCTGATAGATGCTAATTTATTCATAATGGACAACCCACCAGCCAGCCCCGCTGTTCCAAGACCAGGCCACCATTTTTAAATAGTGACCCGGGCTGGAATTTTCCCATTCCACCCACCACGGGAATCGTAAGGGGCCGGACAAGAGCATGCAAAGGTCCATTGACCTCAGGCAGGATTTTCTGGTCTGGCAGCGAGTGTGGCCGGAAAATCCCGTCCCTGATCTCTACACTTGAAGACAGGCTCCCCTCCTACAGAAACATAAGTGGTGGCCCCCACACTGACCAGGGGTGCACCACCAATCCCTCACCAATGAGGACATCTTCTGCCCTCCACTCACAAATAACGGGTATTCCCCACACCATGCAAACATGAGGGTAGCCAGAACCCCTCCAACTCAGCTCCCCTTCCCCCTCAGACCACGACTCAGACTCTCTTTCCCCTTCAGATCCCCAACTCAGCTCCCCTTCTCCTTCAGACATCATCTCAAACCCCCTTTCCCCATCAGATCCCAGTTCATCCTTCCTTCTCAGAACACCGCCCCCCACCCCCCCACCCACTCAGGCCCCTTCAGGCCACATGCCTTGGCACTGCCCGCTGGCACCCTGGCATTGAAGTGGTTTGCAAAACAGGAAGTGAAACCACAGGCTTTCAATCAGGATTAGCCTCTCATGACATTGTGGTCAGGTTCAATAGGGTATTGAAAGTGCAGTCATCTGTGAAGGAAAAGGAGCAAATGGCCACTGGATCTTCCTCCTCGTGCCCCCTCGGGGCCCAAGGCACCAGGCCACGGTATCATTGCCAGGGTACCAGGCGGCAGTGTGATGTTAGCACTGCCAAGGCACATGGCCTGAAGGGAGGCTATGTGGGGGGTTTGAGGGGGAATGGACTGGAGTAAGGGGTCTGAGGGGAAAGTGGCCTGACTAGGGGATCTGAGGGGGAAAGGAGCCTGAGTGAGGGTCTGAGTAGGGGAGGGAGGCTGAGGGATAAGGGGAGAGGGGAGCTGGGGGGAGAGGTCAGGTTGGATCACCTGAATGCCTGTGTGGTTTTGGGGGGGGGCTGTTATTTGTGAGTGGGGGAAAGGATGCCCCACTTTGGTGAAAGGTTGGTGCTGCTCTCCTGGTCAGTGAGAAGTGCACCATTTCATTTTTTGGGGGGAGGGGGACTGGTAAACGAGCGCGGAGATCGGGCCACCATTTTTAAATGGCAGCCTGGTCTCGGAACAGCGAGGCTGGCCGGCAGTTTGTCTGCTATTAATATATTAGCATCTATCAGGTGGGTGAATCTCAGCTGATAGTTGTTGTCAACCCTCCAGGCTTCCTGCTGGTGTGGGCACTTAGTCCCAATTCAGAAGAATTGCGGCCTATATCTCCTTTCACCTTTTGGAGGGAAACAAGGAGGTGGTGGTGTTCCCAGTGCCTGTTTTTCCAGTCTGTTGAAGTTGTGGTTCTGATAGATGCTATCAAAGAAGGCTTGGTGAGTAGCTGCAGTGCAACAGATGGATACATGTTGCTGTTTCAACATATCAGTGGTGGAGGGACTGATTATTTAAGGTGGTGCATGCAGCCAGTCAAGTGCATTGTATTGTTCTGGATACTATCAAGTTTCTTGAGTGTAGTTGGAGCTGCACTCATCCAAACAAACGCAGAGTACTCCATCACACTCCTAACTTAGAATCATAGAATCATAGCATCCTACAGTGCAAAAGGAGGCCATTCGGCCCATTGAGTCCGCACCAGCCACAATCCCCATTTACCCTAGCTAGTCCCCCTGATACTAAGGGGCAATTTAGCATGGCCAGTCAACCTAACCTGCACATCTTTGGACTGTGGAAGGAAACCGGAGCACCCGAGGGAAACCCACGCAGACATGGGGAGAATGTGTAAATTCCACACAGTGATCGCAGACAGTGACCCATGCCGGGAATCGAATCCGGGTCCCTGGCACTGTGAGGCAGCAGTGCTAACCACTGTGCCACCATGCCGCCCCTGTGGACTTGTACCTTGTAGATAATGAAAAGGCTTTGGGGAATCAAGGGGGAGGTCAAATGGCACAGAATACCCAGTATCTGACCTGCTGTTGTAGCCATAGTGTTTATATGGCTGGTCCAGTTAAGTTTCTTGCTATTAGTGACCCCCAGGATGTTGATGGTGGGGAATTTGGCAATGGTAGTACAGTTGAATGTCCAAGAGGGTGATTAAGCTCCCATTTGTTAGAGACGGTTATTACTGACATTTTGGTTGTTACTTGCTCATTATTGGTTAAAGCCAGAATATTGTCCAGATCTTGCTGCATGAAGGCATGGACTGCATCATTATCTGAGGAGTTGCAAATGGAACTGCACACTGTGCAATCATCAACAAACATCCTCATTTCTGTTCTGACAATGGAGACAAGGTCATTGATAAAATGGTACTTTTTATCAATACTAGAACTCTTTTTCGGAGAGTAGTTGAGTAAGTCAATAAAAAGGCTTTTCCATCAACTGATCTCTGGCCCTTTTTGATGCCATCCTCTTGTCCACTGCACTCTGAAAGACACAATTGCTACTCATGCTGATTTCTTTTCTCTTTTTCCTCCAACTGTCACTTCAAGCAGAGTGAATAATCTATACCGATTCCTGTGACAAGCAGCGAGTGCTTATTTAAGGCACATGAAGCCAAAAGTTGAGAAGAAAAATCAATGTGGGAACCTAACAATCAGTTGAAAATCCAATAACTTCTGTAGCATAAGCATTGTTCTATTCGCAAAAGCCAGCTGGCGATGGATGATACTGGAGCCAACCTTAGCACAGTCTCACATTTATTTACAGCCGGAAGCATTAGAAGTCTACATCTCCTAATTCAACCACACCACCGTTCCAATAAGTGCTCAAGTGAAATTAATACCTTCCACCTGCATATAATTAAACACAATTGATGTACAATTAACAAGCATCACTATGATCTTCTGCTTTCAGTTAAGTTTGCCTTGAATTACTTGTAGCAGCTCTAGACTGTCATTTTCTGAAGCCAATCTCACAAGGCTTTACCGAGCAGGTTGTTCAGTGGTTTTACCTTTTGTCGCACCCAGTTAAAATAGTATTTGATCCCAAAGGCATCATGGAGCTGCGAATTGTACGTATTGTTCACATGTTTCCAGAAACTCTCCATAAAATTCAGTGCCACAGTTGAAATAGTGATCTCTGCGGTCCAGCGGGAGTGGAATGGGAAGTTGATTTTCACAAACTCAATTGCGCATCTGCCTCACTTCTCCTAAGTGGGTGGAACCAAAATCAAGGTGTTTTGAAAGATAACTGAAATGTAAATTGTTTGTGTTGAACCAGGCAATAAATGTGTATAGCAGATTGGAGAGGGGTTGATTGTAAATTTCTTCCAAGGCAGATATCACTGGGGACCCCCAAAATCCTAAAATTACTCTGGGTTATGGCCTGCGTAAGAAGTGGACTTGTAACCAGTTGTACAAATGTCTCCAGACACTTCAACACCCTGAACAGATTTGCAATATATGCTCCTGGATAATTTGGACAGGCCTATGTGAATCCCCTGCCACTCCAACTCCAAATGAACGCTTCTCCCCCTGTCACTAATATGAAACACTTTTACTGGCACACATCTTTAGTCCATGTTCCAAGCCCTTGACTTCTTCTCTCACAAATAATAAAATGCATTCTGTATTCCTGTGGCTACATTTATTGGAACGTGATGATAGCTATCAGACAAGACGCCTAAATCAGATCATTCAACCTATTTATTTCTAAATGTAGCTTAGATTTAACTATTGGTACCATTGTACATTCAAAGTCAAAATGAGTCTCTGGTTGCACTATCTTTTTGTAAGAACTATGGGAAACTGAATGTGCGTGGAGTAAAGATATGGGTTCTTTGCAAAACAAAGCTAAAATAAAGGCAATGGGGGCGATTCTCCCAGCCCACTGTGCTGCCCTAGCAGCGCAACAGGCCGGGAGACATAAGCAGAGGCCGTTTAATGGGCTTCCCACTGGGCGCCACGGCCTCTGCGCATCTCTGGGCCCTGGATTTCTTCATTTAAATATCATTAGTGGGCCAGGACTGAAGTCTCCAGGCCTGCTAGCCTCTCCCCCCCCCCACTCCTCCCCCGCCTCCCCCACCAGGGGTGGTTCACTCCAACGGGGTATACAAACTGCTCCCCACAAGCAGGGAGCTGGTGGCCTAACCTCGCTGAAGTGAAGGGAGGTCATGGAGGCCCCCCGGCACTGTTCAAGAGGCAAAGTGGCAATGCCCAGGGGGCACATTGGCACTGTCCACCATGCATCGGGCAGTGCGGGGGGCGTAGGGCGGTCGGTGGGGGTGGGTGTCCCGCTGCCACTCTGTACTTGAGATCAGTGACAGAGAGAGGGAGGGAGGACCAAGTTGGCCAGGGGGAGGCTAGCCAGGGGGGGCGTCAAGGCTGGCCCAGAGACACCCAGGAGGCCAGCAATCGGGGGGTCGGAGGAGAAACATTGCTGGCCAGAGATCGATCTGGCGAGTGGTCGGGAGATCTCCACTCTGACAGATCGGTGCATGCGCAGTGGCCCGCTTGGCGCTATGCTGCCGGCCTCTCCAGCGGGAATAGGCCTCGCCCACAGATTTTTCGCGAGATTCACGCTAATGCACTCTGTAGTGTACAGAGTGTGGGAGATTCATTTTTTAAATCTCATTGATAAAAACAGCGGGATTTACTCCAGTTTTTCCATGGATTCGACACTTAGAATTTTTTTAAGAGTATCACGGCTATATCTGGACAGGATTGATTTTGCAGAAATCCTGCCCCCAAAGGAGTCTCACTAAAAAGTTGCATTCATTTCAAGAAGGGCAGCTAATAAAACACATTTGTCATACATTGCTTTGAAATGAAACAATGAATACAACTGAGTTTTTATGCACACACTTTAAGTGTGAAGTTGCGAGCTGAAAGCTGGTAAAGTAAAGCAATAGTGACTTCCATGTTGTCTGTTATAGTAAATCTATCGAAGCACAGTAACTGAAGGAATTAACAGTATCCTTTCATGAGAAAAACTTTTCTTTTTTCTTGATTGGACCAAAGTTAACATCAACACATGAGCCACAATCATACTGAATGGCAGAACAGGTTCAAAGGGTGAATGGCCCACTACTGCTCCTAGTTTCTATGCAAGGTAAACACAGTAAGAAGTTTAACAACACCAGGTTAAAGTCCAACAGGTTTATTTGGTAGCAAAAGCCACAAGCTTGATTAGTTGTAAGTATTCGCATTCCAACCATTATTCTGTAAATTGAGTTTGGGTCTTTATATGCCCTGTTTGTGAACAGAATTCCCACTCACCTGAAGAAGGAGCTTCAGGCTCCAAAAGCTTGTGGCTTTTGTTACCAAATAAACCTGTTGGACTTTAACCTGGTGTTGTTAAACTTCTTACTGTGTTTACCCCAGTCCAATGCCGGCATCTCCACATCTATGCAAGGTGCCATTGTAGCCCTTATGGTAGTTGTTTATGGAATCTGTCAGAACTGTCAGTAGAGGCTGTGTTTATGATAGATGCAATTGTGTTGCAAATGGAGCTGTTGGACAGAACTGTTCTCTGAACTAAGTCTTCAGGCAGCTTTGAACTGGATAACACTGTGCACAAGTTCTCTGGCAAGCTTCCCAGTGCACCCAGCATTTCTGGTACATGTCCATCAGCGTTCTTCAGTAGTCTATGCATTCAAAATTCACATCTGAATCCTCTGAAGCCAACTATGTGATCTCACCCTCGGGTTAGGTGGCACCTGTGGCACCTTCACACCCTGCTCCAGCTCCCACTCACAAAGTGTGTCACCACGTATGGACACCGTCTCTGGCCTCCCCTCTAAAATCTGGTCTGCCAGATCTTCCTCAACTGGCCTCCATATTCTCAACAGCTCAAAAGAAGCACAAGGAATAGTTCATGGCGTGAGGGAGAGTAGGAATTGAAAAATACATGTTGAAAGTATCTGCAGCTTGTCATAAGAAATGTATGGAGGGAGAGGCACATTAGAAAGGATAAAGAGTATTAGATATGACAAAGCCCTGAACACTATTTCATCCAGTATTGCCAATCACCATGGTCTCAACACAGAGAGGCACAGTGGTTAGCACTGCTGCCTTACAGTACCAGGGACCCAGGTTCAATTCCCGGCTTGAGTCACTGTCTGTGTGGAGTTTGCACATTCTCCCTGTGTCTGTGTGGGTTTCCTTCTGCTGCTCTGGTTTCCTCCCACAATCCAAAGGTGTGCAGGTTAGATGCATTGGGCGTGCTAACTTTTCCTTCAGTGTTCCCATACAGGCACCGGAGTGTGGCGACTAGGGGATTTTCACAGTAACTTTATTGCAGTGTGAATGTAAGCCTACTTGTGACTAATAAATAAACTTTACCCCAGTCCATTAGCTTTCTTGGAGGGGATGGCAGATGTCTTCCTCTCTGGTGGTACTCTGCTGTCTTGAATTCCATGCCACTTTCTGCTGCAGAAAAGATGTGAATGTGCTAATGGGAGTTTCATGAGAAGTTTGGAGAATATGTTTATCATGCTGGAATAGCTGATAGTTAGTATGTGAGATGGTGGGTGTGGGTAAGTGAGATTTGTAATAGGTGGGTATGATTATGATAAGAAACAGATGTGATGCAGTATTTTTAAAAATGTATTCTTTCAAGGGTTTGGGCATCATTGGCTAGACCAATATTTTTGTCCATCTCTAATTGCTCTTGGGATGGCGGTGTTGACCTGCCTTCTTGAACCAGAGAGAGAGGGGGGCACAGAGAGAGAGGAGGGCACAGAGAGAGAGAGGGAAGCACAGAGAGAGAGGGGGGCACAGAGAGAGAGGGGGGCACAGAGAGAGAGGGGGGCACAGAGAGAGAGTATGTATCTGGTGTGTATGTGGTGTAGGAACATCCAAAGCGATGTCTGGAAAGGAGTTCCAAGAATGTGACCTAGCAACAATACAGGTTGGGGATATAGTTCCAAGTCAGGATGGTGTGTGACTTGGAGGGGAACTTGAAAGTGGTGGTGTCCCCATGCATCTGCTGGTGGCAAGGTTAAAGTAACAGGAGTCCTTTTGTCCTAATAGTGCAATGATGATTGAAGTAAGTGTTGAAACTGACACCAGAATGTCTAAGAGCGGTATTCTTACCTTAAAATATTGAGTCAGATCATTAGGTTTCTTCAGGCATTGCAGCCATAGGCTGAGAGCAAAGCTCCCGGCATTGAAATGTTCAGCAATCTTTTTTCCAATTATCTCTTGAGTTCATGCCTGGAGGGCTTCTTATTCCTTAGCCAGAAAGATGTGTTTCTTTCTCCCCCATTACACATACTGGGGCCTCAAGGGCAACAGCCGAGAACTTTGATGCCTTCTCATCTATTCAATCAGAAATGTTTCCCTAGTACCTGGAAGCAAGACGCACTTCTTCTTTAAGAAGTGTTGGTTACCTTTAAGTGGTGTGAAGTGAATAGTGCGGGTGATGCTGGCTTCAAAAATAAATATCAATAAACATAATGTGTTAATATATAATATTAATATAATACTGTACTACTGTACAATAATAATATACAATATCATTTTAATATAATATAATAGACATATCATGTGCTGCTTAAGCCCCTTACAACAAGGGCACCCTGCCTCCAGAACACCCCAATTCCAGTTGCCCTCTAATTACCAGGTCCCCACGCACTGTCTGAAACAAAGTTGGGTTCTTATGATGCCCTCACCAAAAACAAGTCAAAAGCAGGTTAACTGATATTTGTAGGCCCTGTAAAAAATGAATAGTTACATCGGAAAAAGTCACCCATAATTTATTCCAAGTGAAGTGAGTGCCATTGAATCAAAGGTTTATTGATGATTCATTTTATTGATTACCGACCTCTTCCATAACTTCAATAAGAATGTTGAATTGCTTGGATTTCTTTTCATGTTTAATACTTCTGGTGAAAAGGATCCAAGAAAAGAATTTTTGACCTCTACTAAAATAAGTCAATCTACAAATTCATTTATTGTGAATCTGGAGTAAAAAAAACTGAAAATAAAATCTTTTGTTGTGTTCCCTCTGACTTTGATTGTTGCAGTCGACAAACAGATGCCTCTACTAAGTGCTTAAATGAGATAATTAATGATGCCTGTCTTATGGATTCATTTGACTCCATTAACAGCACACAGTCTGGATTTGCATGCTTTAATCCCAGTAGGATAATTTCTTTCTCAAATTGAATATGTTTTTTCTATCGCTTAAACCTGTTACTCATCCCATTAAATTGCAACAAGCCATTTCCTGATCATAAATTGCGAGAAATTATAAACTAATCCCGCAAGAATTGACCATATTTTGTAGCTTTCAGAAGAATAATTTGATTGTTTTACCACTTAGAATCGTAGAATACCTACAGTGCAGAAGGAGGCCATTCGACCCATGAGCCTGTACCGACAACAATCCCACCCAGGCCCTATTCCCATTACCCCACATATTTACCCTGCTAATCCGCCTGACGCTAAGGCGCAATTTAGCGTGGCGAATCAACCTAACCCACACATTTTTGGACTATGGGAGGAAACTGGAGCACCCGGAGGAAACCCACGCAGACATGGGGAGAATGTGCAAACTCCACACAGATAGTCACCCAAGCCAGGAATCGAACCCAAGACCCTAGGCTGTGAGGCAGCAGTGCTAGCCACTGTGCCACCAGGCCGTCCCATGCTACCGTGCTGCCCCTAACACTTGCACTTCTATTTTTTTTAAAGTTCAGAAATTACCCATTTAAAAGGCAATAACTGCAAATGAAACCCAAATGATTTCATCTGAACAAATTCCAATAAAATCAAATAAATGTTGCCACATGTTGATGTACATAAAATGTGTACAATACAGAAACAGGCCGCAGCTTGTCCCTGCATTCTTAAGGCTGCTCCCACCTTATTATCAACATAACCTTCTTTCCTTTCTCCTCCATGTATCTCTTTTATGTCTTTCGGGTACCAACATAATAAACTAACTCAAATAAATTTAGGGACAAATTAAAAGGGGCAGCTCCCCAAAAGGAAGGGGGAACAGCCCGAACCAAAAACAAAGTCGAAAGGAAACTTAAAACATCAAACCAAAAGGTGATTGTCAGGGGCGATAATACACCCCAGCCCCTGCGGTGCCCAGCGGTCGCGGAAGGTCCATGTATTTATTTAGGTTCTCTTTCAATACCAGTAATCAATGATCTCATTGTAATTGCCAATTCTCCAATTTAAAGTTCAATTAAAGAGAAAACAAGATACACCAAATGTAAGTTCCAAACAACTTTCTCACTACTTACTACTGAATTTTCTTTTTAGAAATACTGTTCCTTACCCTATTACCAGCTTATTTCATGATTCAATCTAATTTAAGTCTGAGTTGACATATTACTGTCACAAGTAGGCTTACATTGACACTGCAATGAATTTACCATGAAAATTTACCATGTACATCAACATGAAAATCCCCCAGTTGCCATACACCAGCGCTTGTTTGGGTACACTGAGAATTTAGCATGGCCAATGCATCTAACCAGCACGTCTTTCAGACTGTGGGAGGAAACCAAAGCACCCGAAGGAAACCCACGCAAGCCACAGGAAGAACGTGTAGTTTCCGCACAGTCAGTGACCCAAGCCAGGAATCGAACCTGGGTCTCTGGCATTGTGAGACAGCAGTGCTAACCACTGTGCCACCGCGCTGCCCCAACAAATCTCCACAAATAAATAATGAATTGGAAACAACCATTCTTGTAACTTACTTATTTTTGTCAGCGTGGACATAACGCTATGAATTAGGAATTGGTGTGAACACTCATAGGGCAGAATTATCCATTGTTTTGGTTTAAGTGCAGTGGCGGATGGTTCCGCTGGCACCATTCCTGCTAGCTGGAATGGGGTGAAGCCGTGCCTGATTCTAAACTTGGAGCCTCATTAATCATGCAAGCATCTCTCTGAATCACCGAGTGGGTTGGGAGCTGATTTGTGCACTTGGCAGGTTCGATGGCCTGAGTGCCATATTTAAACACCAGTGCAACACGACTGTACAAGATGTGAGCAACCCAGAGGTAAAAGGTCAGTAGCCTCAAGGAGAAGTCTTTATCCCATTTCAAACACCATGTCCTCAAGGCCTTAACATGAGGAATCCAGACACAGAGACACGTCCTCTACACCAGGGATGGTACGAGGAAGCACAGCAACTTCACCTGACTAGCCTGGGAAGTCATCGTCCAGGAGATCAATACAGATCTGTACCAGAAGTGCTAATTCAGTGCAGGAAGTAGATAAATGATCTAATTCACACCACCAGGGTAAGCCCTTTCTCAACTCCCTCCAATATCAAACATTCAGCATGGCATTATGTACTCAAACGGCTGTTTCTTCATGGATCTCTCACATCCCTTCGCGAAGGAGACATGTCAGCACTCATACCCTCACAGACACTTTCACATCACCACCGTTGCATCTGTTATGTTGCTCACACTCCATCCTCTGGTCCTTCTGGGGAGGCTCACTACACAGAGGGGACATGCATTTCACTAACCTTTGCTCCATCTCTTTGATCATATGCCTTTCTTTTGTCTTCATACAGAGCAAGGTGGCACACAACAAACATGAACGCGCCCAGACCAGGGAATGGACAGCAGGGATTATTGTCCTCAGGGAATTTGAGAAGGCTGCAGTTGACCTTGCTGGGAGGCCAGGGATCACTCCTGTGGTGACACGGAGATTGGCCTCACCGAACATCCTATTACGGATCTCACCTTCATTACTTCATCAAATCCTGACAATCACAGTGAAACTGTCATTTATTTCTTGCAGACATGAGCAGATGGAGGCCATCCACACAGCTGAGCTGCACTCCAAGCCCTCAGAGCATGTCCAAAGGCAAAGGGGCTGAGGGAAAACCGTCACAGCGCTCACTTCGCAGATACTCACATCTTGGCGGAGCTTGGCTCTAGATTAGACTCAGGGTCACTTTCTGGAGAGCACCTCACAGACACGTCCCCATAGCAGTCAGAGGCAGGGACAGCCACCTACTGGAGACCAGTCACCTGCTCAGTGCCAGTCAGATGATGAGCTTCTGGAGGTTGATGGGTGGAGATGCAACAGCAGGTGACGGAACATCAGGCAGAGATTCAACAGTCACTGAACAGACTAGAGCACACGATGGAGGAGTCCATCTGAGATTCAACAGTCACTGAACAGAGTAGAACACATGATGGAGGAGTCCATCCACATTCTGTCTAATATCGTGGTTCTGATATTCAAACTCCTTGTGGCCACGATGGGAAGGTTAGCAACTACCATGGAGACTTGGTCCAGCAGGTCTTGCCGGATTTGCGCTCTTCTAACTAATAGAAGACAAAGAATTGGGAAAAGACGGGTTTCTTCAGGTTGGCAACCTGTAACTAGTGGAGTGCCATGCGGATCAGTGCTTAAGCCGCAATTATTTACAATATATATGTTAATGACTCGAAAGAGGGAAGTGAATGTACTATTGCCAAGTTTGTGAATGACTCAAAAATACGTGGGAAGGCAAGTCGGGAGGATGACACAAGGGGGCGTCAGTCTCTTAATGTTGAGATCGGAGCACCCATTAAAAATGGCACCCTGATCTTTGTGGAGCTGGCTTTCCTGACATCCTTAGGCCACCCCCCTCAAGAACGACAGTGCAAAATACTACCTTTTTTAACAAACTGTTAGAAAATCTGGTGCGTAAGCCTGGCTGTGTTTCTGGGGTGAAACATCAGTTTTCAGTCAGAACCCGATACTTTGCCATTCTTTGAGAAAACTTTGCTCATTTTGTCAGAAAATGTGAAGTTATGCACTTTGGTAGGAAGAATAAAGGGGCTGGTCATTATTTAAATGGAGAAAGACTGCAGAAAATTGCAGCACAGAACAATTTGATGTCTTTGTTCATAAAACACAGAAAACTAGCATGTAAGTTCAGCAAGTTCATAGGGAAGGCAAATGGAATGCTGGCCTTTATTTCAAAAGGGAATGGAGTACAAAAATAGGAAAATCTTGCCAAGACAATACAAGGCACTGGTTAGACAGCACCTGGAGTAGTGTGAACAGTTTTGGTCCCCTTATCTAAGGAAAGGTATATTGGCATTGGAGACAGTCCAGAGAAGATTTACTAAGTTGATCCAAGGTATGGAGGAATTTTCTTGTGAGGAGAGGTTAAGTAGGTTAGGTCTATACTCATTGTGTTTTAGAAGAATGAGAAGTGAGAAATTGAGTATTCTCAGGGGGCTTGACAGGGTACATGCTGAGAGGTTGTTTCCCCCTTGTGGGAGAGTCTTGGACCAGAGGTCATAATCTCGAGTAAGGTGTGCCCATTTAAGACAGAGATGAGGAAGAATTTCTCCTCTCAGAAGGTAGTGAAGCTATGGAATTCTTTATTGCAGAGGGCTGTAGAAGCTGGGTCATTGGATATATTCAAAGCTGAGAGAGACGGGTTTTTAATCAGTAAGGGAATCCAGGGTTATGGGGATATGGTGGAAAAGTGGAGTTGAGGATTATCATATCCGATCAGTCATGATCTCATTGAATGCTGGAGCAAACTTAATAGGTTGAATGGCCTTCTTCTGCTCCTCCATCTTGTGGTCTTCTGGTCTTCTTCAGCAACTCCCTTAACCTCATACCCCACCACCAGCCAAACATCGGACGTTGGTGCGTGGCACCAGGAGCAGAAGAGCCCTGCACTTCCCAACACTGGCCGTAGTACTGATCTGAGTAAGTAAAATGGAGCGTCCTTGAGTACAGCAGTGGGGTGCTGTCTGTCAAGACCAGCTGGAGGGCAGGAGCCAGAATGCCGCAGCAGAGTGGCATTTGGCACAACAGGAATGGCGCAGCTCTTTAGTAGGTAGGCTTTGGATGTTGAACTCACTTTGAAGTCTCAGGTGAACAGAGATCTGCCTTGTTCACATCACTCTTCAAATGGGTTTGAGGCCTACGTAATTTCCCAATGGTATGACACAAGATTGGATTGCCAGAGGAGATTCCAGCAAGCAGCTGTTTTAATGTGTTTCATAAGATGCAAATGACATTCATGTCACCACGCAGTGGGAAAACCAAGCAAACCCACCACTGGAAGAATTTCAAACTGTTTTTCTGTCCGACTTTTCACCTCCCACTAGATTCTTCACACCCTCCTGCCACGAGCAGGATGGAAGAATTCCACCTTTAATTACAATAAAGAGCAGTCATGAGGGTAGTACAGCATCTCTTGGTGCACTTTATTTTTAGCTGAGGTATTTTGACGGTAAGGTCCAGGACTGTGCTGAGGGACGCTCTCAAGCTTGGGGTGGCCACCGCAAAGGCACAATGGGGAAAAGCCACCATTTAAAGCCTTTCAACCAAGGCAGACCGAGGGCCCAGAACTGTAGAACACCCTTGGACTGCATAATTGTGTGCTAATCTTCTCGGCCTTTTGGCTAAGATCAAGTGTAGTATCGACATGCTGTATTGAAGTCATTGGGTTACATTTTAGCTTCATTTGAAGCAATTTTTAAAAGCGGCCTTTTGGCTAAGATGCAAATGAGATCAAGCCTTGGAGGAGGTGCAATGCCTACTCAGAGGGACGTTTTTTACACAGAGGGTGGTGGGGGCCTGGAATGCGCTGCCAAGTAGGGTGGTGGAGGCAGGCACGCTGACATCGTTTAAGACTTACCTGGATAGTCACATGAGCAGCCTGGGAATGGAGGGATACAAACGATTGGTCTAGTTGGACCAAGGAGCGGCACAGGCTTGGAGGGCCGAAGGGCCTGTTTCCTGTGCTGTACTGTTCTTTGTTCTTTGTTCTTTGTACTCCAATCAGCTTGGATCATGTAGATCAAGCCCAAGACAGAAGGTGAGAGCCCTGTCTTGTCAGCTTGGATCGGGAATGTCTCACTTGTTGAGACTCTGAATTGGACTTGACTTGCTTGAATTGGAGTTTTTAAAAACTGTGTGCTAATCTGAAAAAGCAACAGCACACAGTGAAATGTGATGAATGTATAAAGTTTGAAGAACTGAACTGTAATGAATGTAATGTCTTGTAACTGAGCAACATAAAGTATTGTAAATATGACTTTTTTTGCTGTGTTTGTAATTATTGGAAATGTTGTTTTGCGGCTTATTTCAGAGTTTTTATGAATAAAGTATATTTTTGAAATTAAAAAAAAATGTATCTTCAGGCAAGCCTTTTGGCTAAGATCAAGTGTAGTTTTGGCATCCTGCACTTGGTTGAAGTCATGAGGTTACACTGAGGCTTCATGTGAAGCAATCTTTTAAAGCGGCATCAAAGCCTTCTGGTTAAGATGTAAATGAGATCAAGCCTTGGAGGAGGTGCAATGCCTGCTCTTGTCAGCTTGGATCATGTAGATCAAGCCCAAGACAACGTGGTGAGCCTTTCTTGTCAGCTTGGATCTGGAATGTCTCACCTGCTGAGACTTTGAATTGGACTTGGATTGAATTGGATATAAACAAAACAAATGTATCTTCAGGCAAGATAACAGTTTTTAGTTTTCCTACCTAACTTCATGAAAGAAGAGGAGCAACAACAGAAGCAATAGACTTCTCCAGAAAGTCCATCTTATGTTTGATTTTTAAATTTTTTTGTTAAATAAATACAACCAGAATTGACACAGGTGCACAACTGAACCTAGATATAGGGCAATACATTTGAAATCAATTGGAGTGATTTATGATTGTTCCCCATTTTTTTGCCATATAATGTCTCCTTTCTTTATTAATCAGTCTTTGCCGGTAGCCTTTGTAAGTCCACTGACTCCAGGTTTCAGCATCACAAAGCAAGACTTCAATCTTGGCATGGTGCATAATGTTTATGTCCTTTCACACTGCCAATTTTACCCTTTGGTTTTATCACCACTAAACAGTTGTTTGTATGCTTCCAAAGTACTGCCCAACCAATTGAATTCTGTCACAATTTGCTATGTTTTCTGTGCACTAGCAATGTGCAGTGTTTCTCTGTGACACCTTTGCAAAATACCATTGTCTGGAGCTTTTTAGCATCTGGGCCCATTTTATTGTGTTACTGGCTTCCACGACTCTGCCATTTGCTCCCGCCGATCCTTCCCTGTTTGTCATTGAAAATTAATGCTTTCAACAAATGTAAGGTTGTTAATAATTCATCCATTCATCCCTTTCCTTGGCACTCTTTAAGAGTGTCAATCGTGATCCTTCCAAGTATAAGTCAAACAGATGGGAAGAAAGTAAAGAGCACTGCCTGCATCTGACTGTTGCATGCAACTTGTCTGTTAAAACCCTATTCACCAAAAGCCTGATTGTATAATTGGTTTAATAAGCACTTTGTTTTCACTGAAGCACCATATGACCTTAAAACTTCCACCATCTTTTATATCTTCTCGGCCAATTCAAGATCAATTGATATGTAACCTCTATCTTGTAACCTCTGCCCCAATTTTGGCAGCCATCTGCTATCATTCTCCAGTTGAGAACCTATTCAGGTGCCTTAGTTTCTGATCAGCTTACTCAATTCCTAAACAGTTTAGTCATGTACTCTCGATTCCCATCAGATACCAATTAGCAACATTTTACTTCCATGTTGATCTAGGGCACTGTTTGTGAATCATAGTAATGTCCTTTTTTGAAATAATCCCATTGAGTTGATCTGGCTGCTTTTAGTTACTGCCACTCCACCCCACCTCAATTAAACTACTAAACCATCCATTAATTGGCTCAGCAGCTACCTTTCTGCCCAACTGCGCCTCAGTGGAAAGCATTTGAATGTTTTTCTATGTTGATGGTGCAATATAAATGCAAGTTGTTATTATATACAGGGCTGCAAGGATTGTGCATTAGCTCAGTTGACAGAAGTTCTCAATGTATTGCTGGCTCTGAGCGTGTTGAATTTGCCAGGATACATTGACAGGATATAAGTAATGTTCAGTCAACTGCACTGATGTAACATTTTTATTTAGCTTTCTAGTAGTTTCTGCTCAGTTGTTTTTTTGAAAAAAGGCAAGAGGACAAAGGTCAAAAGGTTTAGCTGGGTACATTTTAAATTACGTGGTTTTCTTAAAGAGGAAACTATCCCTTTGAGTGCACGAGCGTATGTGAAACATAAAGGAAGAACCATATCAGATATGGTGCACAGTACTGATTACATACCTTGCAATCCGTCAGATGAGGTGTTAAAACCAAGTCCTCATGCTTGTTGGTGGAATGAAAAGCTCCTGTCATAGTCAAAGAAGATGAGGGGAGCGTCCCAAATATTTCTCCCTCAGTCAACAACTTGCATTTTCATTGGACCTGATTTTCACACAGCAGAGTATATCTAACAGTACCTGGAGTTAATTATACTTGCCCTGAACCCTCCAGCACAAAACACTTTTGCCCACTAAGTTGCTGGAAGTGCGAGTTGATGACTCCACAATGAGGGAAACGAGGCATTTGGGATCTGTGTGATCTGGGCAAGCAACTGGGTGTCTCTATTCATGAATCAGATTGAAAAATTGAGAAATAAACACCAGAGTGACTGAGAAGCAAGAGCAAGTTAGAGGGAGTTCATTCAATGTCAACTCATGACAGAAAGAGAAAAAACGATTGGATAAAAGGTGAGACAGAAAAAAGACAAAATGGAAAAGCTAAAAAGATCATGGGCATGATCTTTCTGATTAATCGGCGTGGTGAGCTAGTAAGATAGGATATGAGGCTATCGGGCCGAGCGCGAACCAGTCTCACACCAAAAGTCGTGTTTTGCCGGCTTTTTGCATGTCATTAATGTGCCCGGCATGGCCGTTTCTGGCCTCCTGGACATTTCCCCCCTTGCCGACGAGAATCACTCATGGTCCCCACCAACGAGGACCAGACATGATTACGCCCGAGGAAAGCCCATAGGTGGTCGGGGGCATGGTCGGCCAGTATCCATGGGGCAGTGCCAGCCTAGCAGTGCCTACTGGGCACCTGGCACAGCCCACCGGACACCATAACTCTGCCGAGACAGTGCCAAGGGGGTGGGGCGTGAGTGGGGGTAGAGCCTGAGTGGGGGTGGGGCAATGACGAGGGGAAGCATGGGAGGGAGCTCTGCACAGTGGGCGGTAGCAGGAGTGAGCTTTGCAAGGGGAGGGGAACGCTGCAGGGGTGGTGATCCACTGACTGACACAGGGAATGATCGGCAGGAGGCTGGTGAGGGATCAGCACTCGGAGTGATTGGCGAGGTGGGTGATATCTCCAAGTGTACTGGGAAATCGTGGCACCTGCGCAAAGGCACCCTCAAGCATTCTTCAGCCGACTTCACCAGCAAGCTTAGGGTCTGTGCCACTCTCCCCCTTACTGGTGGTAACCGCACTTGTGTCCAAAAAACTGACAGTGTCACAAGATTGCATTTTCAAACAGGTCTGAAACTCTCCCGTTTTCTTGCTCATTCTGAAGAATGTTTTTGGAAAGATTTTGCCACATATCTAATAACAATTAACATATGAAAGAATGAGACTTCACAATATTAATAGTTCATTTTCAGTGTCAGCGAGGCAAAAATTATTATGTTTAAAGAGTACATTTGAAATAACAAGGTTTAAGAGCCCTATTTTAACTCTGCGTAAGTGAATGGGATTTGAGTGAGCTCAAATTGGACCAAACTTTCTCAGAGAGCTTAGTATGTCTCAGCTGTGCAGATACAGTGGGAGGGATTTTCAGTGCAACCCAAGCGTTTTCTGCGGCAGTGGAAGCAGCTCACTATTGGCTGGTGGTGGGATCTTCTGCTCCCATCATTGTCAACAGGGTTTCGTGTAGAATGCACCCCTCACTGCCTGGGGTGCGCCATTGGCAGGACCGGAAGATCCCGACGGCGCGAACAGCTGGAAAACTCCGGCCAATAAATTTAAGACATTCAATGCCTTTTAATGGTGGGGCGGCAACGAAAGCTAACTGTGGAATCACACAACTCAGAAACAGCTTTTCAATACTGACATTTAAACGTGTAACTGCATCTCTCCTGAAGTTGTTGTATAATTTATGGATATATTACGGTGAGCACAATTAGTCTCACTCTTATTTTGAGAGCATCAAATCTGGCACAATGTGTCTTTAACATCGAAAGATATTCCAAATTTCTCCACGGAAATTTATCAATCGTAGAATCATAGAATCCCTACAGTGGAGAAGGAGGCCATTCGGCCCATTGAGTCTGCACCAACCACAACCCCAACCCAGTCCCTATCCCTGTAGCTCCCCAGCATTTACCCTGCTAATCCCCTGTCAATTTAGCATGGCCAATCAACCTAACCCACGCATTTTTGAAACTGTGGGAGGAAACTGGAGCACCCAAAGGAAACCCACGCAGACACGAAGAGAATGTGAAAACTCCACACAGACAGTGACCCGAGGCCAGAATTGAACCGAGGTCAAAAAAATGAATGGTGAGCGGACAAAGGAATTTTAAGAGGAGGATGAAAGCTTTAAAATTGATGTTTTTGGAGTCAGGAGGCAGTGTAGATCTGTCCAGAGAGTGTAGATAGGTGAGCAGGATGAGACAATGGATCGAGCATGAGAGTAGAGTATTTCAGAGTTTACAGAAAGTAAAGGTTGGAAGGCTGACAAGGAGAATATTGGAAAATGTTGACGGGAGATGAGAAAGACTTGGATGAGGGTTTCAGTGTCAGATGGGTCAAAGATGTGCAAGTTCTCTCTTATTCTCTCTGTGGAAACTGTTGAATCTGTTTGAAGTCCAAACAACCTTTCCTTGGTGGATGAAACAAATTGATTTTTCTGAGCTCTAAAAAAGAAGCAAGGAGACCTGAAATTTCTCTACTTGTCTCATTTTGATCAAGAAATCAGATCCACAACAACAGGTCAGAATCCAACCACTTCAACCCTCCGCCCCCACTCCCACGACAAAAAGAACCCTCTTCAAACAGTTAGGGCAATGTTAAAGTGACAGGTGCATAATGGTCTGGAACTGCACTCATTTTTTCGGATGAACTTTGCTGTTGGAAAGTTAAGATACATAAATAACCATTCACAATATCAGAGAGTCATGGCCACCAAAGGGTTAATTTCTCCCTCTAATAAGGGAATAGACAATTGTCATCTGGACCTTAACAACATCATGAAACATAGAGAGAGCCTGATGACAGTGGGTGTTTGGGGGAGTGAAAACTGGTGGGTAAGAGGGGATGAATACTGACTGTGGAGATGGAGCGACTGATTACATCGGGGGGAAGGGGCTGATTACATTGTGTGGGGAGAGGGGCTGATTACATTGTGTGTGGGGGGGGAGGGGCTGATTACATTGTGTGTGTGTGGGGAGGGGCTGATTACAGTGTGTGTGTGGGGGAGGGGCTGATTACATTGTGTGGGGAGAGGGGCTGATTACATTGTGTGTGGGGAGGGGCTGATTACATTGTGTGTGTGGGGGAGGGGCTCATTACATTGTGTGTGTGGGGGAGGGGCTCATTACATTGTGTGTGGGGGGAGAGGGGCTGATTACATTGTGTGGGGAGAGGGGCTGATTACATTGTGTGTGGGGGAGAGGGGCTGATTACATTGTGTGGGGAGAGGGGCTGATTACATTGTGTGTGGGGGAGAGGGGCTGATTACATTGTGTGTGGGGGGAGGGGCTGATTACATTGTGTGTGGGGGGAGAGGGGCTGATTACATTGTGTGTGGGGGAGAGGGGCTGATTACATTGTGTGTGGGGGGAGGGGCTGATTACATTGTGTGTGGGGGGGAGGGGCTGATTACATTGTGTGTGGGGGGAGAGGGGCTTATTACATTGTGTGTGGGGGGAGGGGCTAATTACATTGTGTGTGGGGGAGAGGGGCTGATTACATTGTGTGTGGGGGAGAGGGGCTGATTACATTGTGTGTGGGGGGAGGGGCTGATTACATTGTGTGTGGGGGGGAGGGGCTGATTACATTGTGTGTGGGGGGAGAGGGGCTTATTACATTGTGTGTGGGGGGAGGGGCTAATTACATTGTGTGTGTGTCGGGGGAGGGGCTGATTACATTGTGTGTGTGTCGGGGGAGGGGCTGATTACATTGTGTGTGTGTCGGGGAGGGGCTGATTACATTGTGTGTGTGGGGAGGGGCTGATTACATTGTGTGGGGAGAGGGGCTGATTACATTGTGTGTGTGGGGGGAGGGGCTGATTACATTGTGTGTGGGGGGAGAGGGGCTGATTACATTGTGTGTGTGGGGGGAGAGGGGCTGATTACATTGTGTGTGGGGGGAGAGGGGCTGATTACATTGTGTGTGTGGGAGAGGCTGATTACATTGTGTGTGTGGGGAGAGGGGCTGATTACAGTGTGTGTGTGGGAGAGGGGCGGGTGAGGGGTTGTGGGGGTGAGGGGGTGAGGGTGAGGGGGTGAGGGGGTGAGAGGGGTGAGGGGTTGTGGGGGTGAGGGGTGAGGGGGCGAGGGATGAGGTGGCGAGGGGTGAGGGGGTGAGGGGGCGAGGGGGGTGAGGGGGTGTGGGTTTGAGTGGGTGAGGGTGAGGGGTGAGGGGGTGAGGGTGAGGGGGTGAGGTTGAAGGGGTGAGTGGGAGAGGGTGAGGTGGTGAGGGGATGAGGGGGTGAGGGTGAGGTGGTGAGGGGTGAGGGTGAGGGGGAGGGGCTGATTACATTGTGTGTGGGGGAGGGGCTGATTACATTGTGTGTGTGGGGAGAGGGGCTGATTACATTGTGTGTGTGGGGGGAGGGGCTGATTACAGTGCGTGGGGAGAGGGACTGATTACATTGTGTGGGGAGAGGGGCTGATTACATTGTGTGTGTGTGGGGGAGGGGCTGATACAGTGTGTGTGTGGGGAGAGGGGCTGATTACAGTGTGTGTGTGGGGAGAGGGGCTGATTACATTGTGTGTGGGGAGAGGGGCTGATTACATTGTGTGGGGAGAGGGGCTGATTACATTGTGTGTGTGGGGAGAGGGGCTGATTACATTGTGTGTGTGGGGAGAGGGGCTGATTACATTGTGTGGGGGGAGGGGCTGATTACATTGTGTGTGTGGGGAGAGGGGCTGATTACATTGTGTGTGTGGGGAGAGGGGCTGATTACATTGTGTGGGGAGAGTGGCTGATTACATTGTGTGTGGGGAGAGGGGCTGATTACATTGTGTGGGGAGAGGGGCTGATTACATTGTGTGTGTGGGGAGAGGGGCTGATTACATTGTGTGTGTGGGGAGAGGGGCTGATTACATTGTGTGGGGGGAGGGGCTGATTACATTGTGTGTGTGGGAGAGGGGCTGATTACATTGTGTGTGTGTGGGGGAGGGGCTGATTACATTGTGTGTGTGGGGAGAGGGGCTGATTACAGTGTGTGTGTGGGAGAGGGGCTGATTACATTGTGTGTGGGGGAGGGGCTGATTACATTGTGTGTGTGGGGAGAGGGGCTGATTACATTGTGTGTGTGGGGGGAGGGGCTGATTACAGTGCGTGGGGAGAGGGACTGATTACATTGTGTGGGGAGAGGGGCTGATTACATTGTGTGTGTGTGGGGGAGGGGCTGATTACAGTGTGTGTGTGGGGAGAGGGGCTGATTACAGTGTGTGTGTGGGGAGAGGGGCTGATTACATTGTGTGTGGGGAGAGGGGCTGATTACATTGTGTGTGTGGGGAGAGGGGCTGATTACATTGTGTGTGTGGGGAGAGTGGCTGATTACATTGTGTGTGGGGAGAGGGGCTGATTACATTGTGTGGGGAGAGGGGCTGATTACATTGTGTGTGTGGGGAGAGGGGCTGATTACATTGTGTGTGTGGGGAGAGGGGCTGATTACATTGTGTGGGGGGAGGGGCTGATTACATTGTGTGTGTGGGGGAGGGGCTGATTACATTGTGTGTGTGGGGGAGGGGCTGATTACATTGTGTGGGGGAGGGGCTGATTACATTGTGTGGGGGAGAGGCTGATTACATTGTGTGTGGGGAGAGGGGCTGATTACATTGTGTGTGGGGAGAGGGGCTGATTACATTGTGTGGGGGGAGGGGCTGATTACATTGTGTGGGGGGAGGGGCTGATTACATTGTGTGTGGGGGAGGGGCTGATTACATTGTGTGTGTGGGGGAGGGGCTGATTACATTGTGTGGGGGGAGGGGCTGATTACATTGTGTGTGTGGGGAGAGGCTGATTACATTGTGTGTGGGGAGAGGGGCTGATTACATTGTGTGTGTGGGGGCAGGGGCTGATTACATTGTGTGTGTGGGGGGAGGGGCTGATTACAGTGTGTGTGTGGGGGGGAGGGGCTGATTACAGTGTGTGTGTGTGGGGGAGGGGCTGATTACAGTGTGTGTGTGTGGGGGAGGGGCTGATTACAGTGTGTGTGTGTGGGGGAGGGGCTGATTACAGTGTGTGTGTGTGGGGGAGGGGCTGATTACATTGTGTGTGTGGGGGGAGGGGCTGATTACAGTGTGTGTGTGTGGGGGAGGGGCTGATTACATTGTGTGTGGGGGGGAGGGGCTGATTACATAGTGTGTGGGGAGAGGGGCTGATTACATTGTGTGTGTGTGGGGGAGGGGCTGATTACATTGTGTGTGGGGGGAGGGGCTGATTACATTGTGTGTGTGGGGGGAGGGGCTGATTACATTATGTGTGTGGGGGGAGGGGCTGATTACATTATGTGTGTGGGGGGAGGGGCTGATTTCATTATGTGTGCGGGGGGAGGGGCTGATTACATTGTGTGGGGAGAGGGGCTGATTACATTGTGTGGGGAGAGGGGCTGATTACATTGTGTGTGTGGGGGGAGGGGCTGATTACATTGTGTGTGTGGGGGGAGGGGCTGATTACATTGTGTGTGTGGGGGGAGGGGCTGATTACATTGTGTGGGGAGAGGGGCTGATTACATTGTGTGGGGAGAGGGGCTGATTACATTGTGTGTGTGGGGGGAGGGGCTGATTACATTGTGTGTGTGGGGGGAGGGGCTGATTACATTGTGTGTGTGGGGGGAGGGGCTGATTACATTGTGTGTGGGGGGGAGGGGCTGATTACATTGTGTGTGTGGGGGAGGGGCTGATTACATTGTGTGTGGGGGAGGGTCTGATTACATTGTGTGGGGGGGGAGGCTGATTACATTGAGTGTGTGGGGGGAGGGGCTGATTACATTGTGTGTGTGGGGGGAGGGGCTGATTACAGTGTGTGTGTGGGGAGAGGGGCTGATTACATTGTGTGTGGGGGAGGGGCTGATTACATTGTGTGTGGGGGGAGGGGCTGATTACATTGTGTGTGGGGGGAGGGGCTGATTACATTGTGTGTGGGGGGAGGGGCTGATTACATTTTGTGTGGGGGAGGGGCTGATTACATTGTGTGTGGGGGAGGGGCTGATTACATTGTGTGTGGGGGGAGGGGCTGATTACATTGTGTGTGGGGGAGGGGCTGATTACAGTGTGTGTGGGGGAGGGGCTGATTACATTGTGTGTGGGGGAGGGGCTGATTACATTTTTTGGGGGGGAGGGGCTGATTACATTGTGTGTAGGAGGGAGGGGCTGATTACATTGTGTGTAGGAGGGAGGGGCTGATTACATTGTGTGTGGGGGGAGGGGCTGATTACATCGTGTGTGTGTGGGGGGAGGGGCTGATTACATTGTGTGTGTGGGGGAGGGGCTGATTACATTGTGTGTGGGGGGGGAGGGGCTGATTACATTGTGTGTGTGGGGGAGGGGCTGATTACATTGTGTGTGTGGGGGGAGGGGCTGATTACATTGTGTGTAGGAGGGAGGGGCTGATTACATTGTGTGTGGGGGGAGGGGCTGATTACATCGTGTGTGTGGGGGAGGGCTCATTACATTGTGTGTGTGGGGGGAGGGGCTGATTACATTGTGTGTAGGAGGGAGGGGCTGATTACATTGTGTGTGGGGGGAGGGGCTGATTACATCGTGTGTGTGGGGGAGGGCTGATTACATTGTGTGTGTGGGGGGAGGGGCTGATTACATTGTGTGTGTGGGGGAGGGGCTGATTACATTGTGTGTTTGGGGGGAGTGGCTGATTACATCGTGTGTGTGGGGAGGGGCTGATTACATTGTGTGTGGGGGGAGGGGCTGATTACATTGTGTGTGGGGGGAGGGGCTGATTACATTGTGTGTGGGGGGAGGGGCTGATTACATTGTGTGTGGGGGAGGGGCTGATTACATTGTGTGACGGGGAGGGGCTGATTACATTGTGTGTGGGGGAGGGGCTGATTACATTGTGTGTGTGGGGGGAGGGGCTCATTACATTGTGTGGGGGGGAGGGGCTGATTACATAGTGTGTGGTGGGGGGAGGGGCTGATTACATTGTGTGTGTGGGGGGGAGGGGCTGATTACATTGTGTGTTTGTGGGGAGGGGCTGATTACATTGTGTGTGTGGGGGAGGGGTGATTACATTGTGTGGGGGGGGAGGGGCTGATTACATTGTGTGTGGGGGGAGGGGCTGATTACATTGTGTGACGGGGAGGGGCTGATTACATTGTGTGGGGAGAGGGGCTGATTACATTGTGTGGGGGGGAGGGGCTGATTACATTGTGTGTGTGTGGGGGGAGGGGCTGATTACATTGTGTGTGTGGGGGGAGGGGCTGATTACATTGTGTGTGGGGGAGGGGCTGATTACATTGTGTTGGGGGAGGGGCTGATTACATTGTGTGTGTGTGGGGGGGAGGGGCTGATTACATTGTGTGTGTGTGGGGGGAGGGGCTGATTACATTGTGTGTGTGGGGGGAGGGGCTGATTACATTGTGTGTGGGGGAGGGGCTGATTACATTGTGTGTGTGGGGGGAGGGGCTGATTACAGTGTGTGTGTGGGGAGGGGCTGATTACATTGTGTGTGGGGGGGGGAAGGGGCTGATTACATTGTGTGTGTGGGGGGGAGGGGCTGATTACAGTGTGTGTGTGTGGGGGGAGGGGCTGATTACATTGTGTGTGGGGGAGGGGCTGATTACATTGTGTGTGGGGGAGGGGCTGATTACATTGTGTGGGGGGAGGGCTGATTACATTGTGTGGGGGGAGGGGCTGATTACATTGTTTGTGTGGGGGGGAGGGGCTGATTACAGTGTGTGTGTGTGGGGGGAGGGGCTGATTACATTGTGTGTGGGGGAGGGGCTGATTACATTGTGTGGGGGGAGGGCTGATTACATTGTGTGGGGGGGGAGGGGCTGATTACATTGTGTGTGTGTGGGGAGGGGCTGATTACATTATGTGTGGGGGAGGGGCTGATTACATTATGTGTGGGGGAGGGGCTGATTACATTGTGTGTGGGGGGGCTGATTACATTGTGTGTGGGGGAGGGGCTGATTACAGTGTGTGTGTGTGGGGGGAGGGGCTGATTACATTGTGTGGGGGGGAGGGGCTGATTACATTGTGTGTGTGGGGGGAGGGGCTGATTACATTGTGTGTGGGGGGAGGGGCTGATTACATTGTGTGTGGGGGGGAGGCGCTGATTACATTGTGTGTGTGGGGGGAGGGGCTGATTACATTGTGTGTGGGGGGGAGGCGCTGATTACATTGTGTGTGGGGGGGAGGGGCTGATTACATTGTGTGTGGGGGAGGGGCTGATTACATTGTGTGTGGGGAGAGGGGCTGATTACATTGTGTGTGGGGGAGGGGCTGATTACATTGTGTGAGTCAGGGGGAGGGGCTGATTACATTGTGTGTGGGGGAGGGGCTGATTATATTGTGTGAGTCAGGGGGAGGGGCTGATTACATTGTGTGTGGGGGAGGGGCTGATTATATTGTGTGAGTCAGGGGGAGGGGCTGATTATATTGTGTGACGGGGAGAGGCTGATTACATTGTGTGTGGGGGGGAGCTGATTACATCGTGTGTGTGGGGGAGGGGCTGATTACATTGTGTGTGTGGGGGAGGGGCTGATCACATTGTGTGTGTGGGAGGGGCTGATTACATTGTGTGTGGGGGAGGGGCTGATTACATTGTGTGAGTCAGGGGGAGGGGCTGATTACATTGTGTGTGTGGGAGGGGCTGATTACATTGTGTGTGGGGGAGGCGCTGATTACATTGTGTGTGGGGGAGGGGCTGATTACATTGTGTGTGGGGGAGGGGCTGATTACATTGTGTGAGTCAGGGGGAGGGGCTGATTACATTGTGTGTGGGGGAGGAGTTGATTACATTGTGTGACGGGGAGAGGCTGATTACATTGTGTGGGGGGAGGGGCTGATTACATCGTGTGTGGGGGGAGGGGCTGATTACATTGTGTGTGGGGGGAGGGCTGATTACATTGTGTGACGGGGAGGGGCTGATTACATTGTGTGTGTGGGGGGAGGGGCTGATTACATTGTGTGTGTGGGGGGAGGGGCTGATTACATTGTGTGTGGAGGGAGGGGCTGATTACATTGTGTGGGGGGAGGGGCTGATTACATTGTGTGTGGGGGGAGGGGCTGATTACATTGTGTGTGGAGGGAGGGGCTGATTACATTGTGTGTGTGGGGGGAGGGGCTGATTACATTGTGTGTGGGGGGAGGGGCTGATTACATTGTGTGTGGGGGGAGGGGCTGATTACATTGTGTGACGGGGAGGGGCTGATTACATTGTGTGGGGGGAGGGGCTGATTATATTGTGTGTGGGGGAGGGGCTGATTACATTGTGTGTGGGGGGAGGGGCTGATTACATTGTGTGTGGGGGGGAGGGCTGATTACATTGTGTGACGGGGAGGGGCTGATTACATTGTGTGTGGGGGGAGGGGCTGATTACATTGTGTGTGGGGGAGGGGCTGATTACATTGTGTGTGGGGGGAGGGGCTGATTACATTGTGTGTGGGGGGAGGGGCTGATTACATTGTGTGGGGGGGAGGGCTGATTACATTGTGTGTGTGTGGGGGGGGGCTGATTACATTGTGTGACGGGGAGGGGCTGATTACATTGTGTGGGGGGGGGAGGGCTGATTATATTGTGTGTGTGTGGGGAGGGGCTGATTACATTGTGTGTGGGGGGAGGGGCTGATTACATTGTGTGTGGGGGGAGGGGCTGATTACATTGTGTGTGGGGGGAGGGTCTGATTACATTGTGTGTGTGTGGGGAGGGGTTGATTACATTGTGTGTGGGGGGAGGGGCTGATTACATTGTGTGTGGGGGGAGGGGCTGATTACATTGTGTGGGGGGGAGGGCTGATTACGTTGTGTGTGTGTGGGGAGGGGCTGATTACATTGTGTGTAGGGGGAGGGGCTGATTACATTGTGTGTGGGGGGAGGGGCTGATTACATTGTGTGTGGGGGAGGGGCTGATTACATTGTGTGACGGGGAGGGGCTGATTACATTGTGTGTGGGGGGAGGGGCTGATTACATTGTGTGACGGGGAGGGGCTGATTACATTGTGTGACGGGGAGGGGCTGATTACATTGAGTGTGGGGGGAGGGGCTGATTACATTGTGTGGGGGAGGGGCTGATTACATTGTGTGACGGGGAGGGGCTGATTACATTGTGTGACGGGGAGGGGCTGATTACATTGTGTGTGGGGGAGGGGCTGATTACATTGTGCGTGGGGGGAGGGGCTGATTACATTGTGTGGGGGGGGAGGGCTGATTACATTGTGTGTGGGGGGCGGGCTGATTACATTGTGTGTGGGGGGAGGGGCTGATTACATTGTGTGTGGGGGGAGGGGCTGATTACATTGTGTGACGGGGAGGGGCTGATTACATTGTGTGGGGGGGGAGGGCTGATTACATTGTGTGTGGGGGGAGGGGCTGATTACATTGTGTGTGGGGGGAGGGGCTGATTACATTGTGTGTGTGTGGGGGGAGGTGCTGATTACATTGTGTGTGGGGGAGGGGCTGATTACATTGTGTGTGTGGGGGGAGGGGCTGATTACATTGTGTGTGGGGGGAGGGGCTGATTACATTGTGTGTGTGGGGGGAGGGGCTGATTACATTGTGTGTGGGGGAGGGGCTGATTACATTGTGTGTGGGGGGAGGGGCTGATTACATTGTGTTTGTGGGGGGAGGGGCTGATTACATTGTGTGTGGGGGGAGGGGCTGATTACATTGTGTGTGGGGGGGATGGGCTGATTACATTGTGTGGGTGGGGGAGGGGCTGATTACATTGTGTGGGTGGGGAGGGGCTGATTACATTGTGTGGGTGGGGAGGGGCTGATTACATTGTGTGTGGGGGGAGGGGCTGATTACATTGTGTGGGTGGGGAGGGGCTGATTACATTGTGTGTGGGGGGAGGGGCTGATTACATTGTGTGTGTGGGGGAGGGGCTGATTACATTGTGTGGGGGAGAGGGGCTGATTACATTGTGTGGGGGGGAGGGTTGATTACATTGTTTGGGGGGGGAGGGGCTGATTACATTGTGTGGGTGGGGAGGGGCTGATTACATTGTGTGTGGGGGGAGGGGCTGATTACATTGTGTGGGGGGGAGGGGCTGATTACATTGTGTGGGTGGGGAGGGGCTGATTACATTGTGTGTGGGGGGACAGGCTGATTACATTGTGTGGGGGGAGGGGCTGATTACATTGTGTGTGTGGGGGAGGGGCTGATTACATTGTGTGGGGGGGAGGGCTGATTACATTGTGTGGGTGGGGAGGGGCTGATTACATTGTGTGGGGGGGAGGGGCTGATTACATTGTGTGTGGGGGGAGGGGCTGATTACATTGTGTGGGGGGAGGGGCTGATTACGTTGTGTGGGGGGAGGGGCTGATTACATTGTGTGTGTGGGGGAGGGGCTGATTACATTGTGTGTGGGGGGAGGGGCTGATTACATTGTGTGTGTGTCGGGGGAGGGGCTCATTACATTGTGTGTGTGGGGGGAGGGGCTGATTACATTGTGTGTGTGGGGAGGGGCTGATTACATTGTGTTTGTGGGGGGAGGGGCTGATTACATTGTGTGTGGGGGGAGGGGCTGATTACATTGTGTTTGTGGGGGGAGGGGCTGATTACATTGTGTGTGGGGGAGGCTGATTACGTTGTGTGTGGGGGGAGTGGCTGATTACAGTGTGTGGGGAGAGGGGCTGATTACATTGTGTGTGGGGGGAGGGGCTGATTACAGTGTGTTGGGGAGAGGGGCTGATTACATTGTGTGTGGGGGGAGTGGCTGATTACATTGTGTGGGGGGAGGGGCTGATTACATTGTGTGTGTGGGGGAGGGGCTGATTACATTGTGTGTGGGGGGAGGGGCTGATTACATTGTGTGTGTGTCGGGGGAGGGGCTCATTACATTGTGTGTGTGGGGGGAGGGGCTGATTACATTGTGTGTGTGGGGAGTGGCTGATTACATTGTGTTTGTGGGGGGAGGGGCTGATTACATTGTGTGTGTGGGGGAGAGGGGCTGATTACATTGTGTTTGTGGGGGGAGGGGCTGATTACATTGTGTGTGGGGGGAGGGGCTGATTACATTGTGTTTGTGGGGGAGGGGCTGATTACATTGTGTGTGGGGGGGGCTGATTACATTGTGTGTCGGGGGAGTGGCTGATTACATTGTGTGGGGAGAGGGGCTGATTACATTGTGTGTGGGGGAGGGGCTGATTACATTGTGTGTGTGGGGAGGGGCTGATTACATTGTGTGTGTGTCGGGGGAGAGGCTGATTACATTGTGTGGGGGGGGAGGGGCTGATTACATTGTGTGTGGGGGGAGGGGCTGATTACATTGTGTGGGGGGGGAGGGGCTGATTACATTGTGTGTGGGGGGAGGGGCTGATTACATTGTGTGTGGGGGGAGGGGCTGATTACATTGTGTGTGTGGGGAGGGGCTGATTACATTGTGTGTGTGGGGAGGGGCTGATTACATTGTGTGTGTATGGGTGGAGGGGCTGATTACAGTGTGTGTGTGGGGGGAGAGGGGCTGATTACATTGTGTGTTGGGGGAGGGGCTGATTACATTGTGTGTGGGGGGAGGGGCTGATTACATTGTGTGTGTGTCGGGGGAGGGGCTGATTACATTGTGTGTGTGTGGGGGGAGGGGCTGATTACATTGTGTGTGTGGGGAGGGGCTGATTACATTGTGTTTGTGGGGGGAGGGGCTGATTACATTGTGTGTGGGGGGAGGGGCTGATTACATTGTGTTTGTGGGGGGAGGGGCTGATTACATTGTGTGTGGGGGGAGGGACTGATTACAGTGTGTGGGAGGAGGGGCTAATAACAGTGAGTGGGGTGAGGTGTTGATTACATTGTGTGTGTGGGGGGAGGGGCTGATTACATTGTGTGTGTGGGGAGGGGCTGATTACAGTGTGTTGGGGAGGGGCTGATTACATTGTGTGTGTGGGGGAGAGGGGCTGATTACATTGTGTGTGTGGGGGGAGGGGCTGATTACATTGTGTGTGGGGGGGGCTGATTACATTGTGTGTGGGGGGAGTGGCTGATTACAGTGTGTTGGGGAGGGGCTGATTACATTGTGTGGGGGGGGAGGGACTGATTACAGTGTGTGTGTGGGGGGGAGGGGCTGATTACATTGTGTGTGTGGGGGAGGGGCTGATTACATTGTGTGTGGGGGGAGGGACTGATTACAGTGTGTGTGTGGGGGGGAGGGGCTGATTACATTGTGTGTGTGGGGGAGGGGCTGATTACATTGTGTGTCTGGGGGGGGAGGGGCTGATTACATTGTGTGTGGGGGGAGGGGCTGATTACATTGTGTGTGTGTGGGGGAGAGGGGCTGATTACATTGTGTGCTGGGGGGAGGGGCTGATTACATTGTGTCTGTGGGGGGGAGGGGCTGATTACATTGTGTGTGGGGGGAGGGGCTGATTACATTGTGTCCGGCGGAAGAGGGGAGAGGTACCCGGAGTGACTTTGTGCAGACAACCATTTGATCAATGCTATGGAAATTGCTGCAGAGGCTTCCTGAAGGATCCTTTGGCGGCAGTATTCGCAGCTCTCTGGGATGCCATTCAGAGCTATATAGGTTCTGGAATTCACCAGCTCTTCACCTGGAATGGACATTGCCTTTATTTCAAGAAGGCAGTCACTCACTAGCTGTATCGGAGCAGAGGGATGATGGAGGAATCCTATGTCATTTCAACTGCCAGGGAAGCAAGCACAGACCTCCAGGTTGCACAGCTGATGATCACAGGGCGTTTCAGATTAATGGATTGGAAGCCATTGCAATTAATGAAAGTATGAGGCTTTGCTGAAATTGTCGGCAAGTTGATGTGAATGATTTCAATGAGGTCCTGGAGTTAGCAGAAGCCAGAATTCCGTGTGCACCTTAGAGTCCGAGCTGTTATTTCTAGATGTCCCTGGGAAAAGTGATGAAGATGTTTGCTCAGCAAATATGGCATCAATTATCTGCTTAAAGAATGAACTGCAGTCTGACTGATCTTCCTGATACCCCCTGAGGCAGCATAGGAAGAGTAAGAGGCAAAGAAGTCCAGAGTTGCGATGGCATTGCCGACAACATAAGAACATGAGAAATAGGAAAAGGCCATTCAGTCCCTCGAGTTTGCTCTGCCATTCAATAAGATTGTGATTATGCCTTTGCTTCCACTTTTCAGTCTGCCTCATATACCCACATCCCCACAACCTCTTTTGCCCCCGTCACCCACCAACCCACAGTAACCCTTTACCCACTTGTCAATCTAAAATCTGTCTAACTCAGCCTTGAATATTTAATGATCCTTCGGGAAAAATAATTCCAAACATTAACAACCCTCTGAAAGAAAAGAATTTCTCCTCAATCCATCTTAAATGGAATATTCCTTATTTATAAACTGTGTCTCCTAGTATCTAGATCTCTCATGAGGTGAAACATCCTCTCAGCATCTACCCTGTCAAGCTCCCTCAGCATATTCCAGTAAGATCTATTCTTATTCTCCTAAGCTCCAATTAATAGAGTCACAACCTGCTCAACATTTCCTCATAATACAACCCATTCATCCCAAAAATCGGCCGAGTGAATCTTCTCTGAACTGCCTCCAATGTATTTGATTTTAATTTGGTTTGATTTATTATTATCACATCTATTAGTATACAGTGAGAAGCATTGTTTCTTGCGCACTATACAGACAAAGCATGACATTCATAGAGAATGTAGTGTTACAGTCATAGCTAGGGTGTAGAGAAAGATCAACTTAATGCAAGGTAGGTCCATTCAAAAGTCTGATGGCAGCAGGGAAGATGCTGTTCTTGAGTCGGTTGGCACATGTCCTCAGACTTTTGTATCTTTTTCTCAATGGAAGAAGGTGAAAGAGAGAATGTCTGGGGTGCATGGGGTCCTTAATTATGCTAGCTGTTTTGCAGCGGCAAGTGTAGACAGAGTCAATGGATGGGAGGCTGGTTTGCGTGATGAATTGGGCAACATTCATGACCTTTTATAGTTTCTTGCGGTCTTGGACAGAGCAGGAGCCATACCAAGCTGTGATACAACCAGAAAGAATGCTTTCTGTGGTGCATCTGTAAAAGTTGGTGAGAGTCGTTGCTGACATGCCAAATTTTCTTAGTCTTCTGAGAAAGTAGAGGCGTTGGTGGGCTTTCTTAACCATAGTGTTAGCATGGGAGGACCAGGACAGGTTGTTGGTGATCTCAACACCTGAAAACTTGAAGCTCTCAAACATTTCTACTTCGTCCCCGTTGATGTAGACAGGGGCATGTTCTCCACTGCGCTTCCTGAAGTCGATGACAATCTCTTTCGTTTTGTTGACATTGATAGAGAGATTATTGTCGCTGCACCAGTTCGCCAAATTCTCTATCTCATTCCTGTACTCTGTCTCATCATTGTTTGAGATTGGGCCCACTACAGTGGTGTCGTCAGCAAATTTAAAAATCGAGTTGGAGGGGAATTTGGCCACACAGTCATAGGTGTATAAGGAGTATAGTAGGGGGCTGAGAACACAGCCTTGTGGGCACCAGTGTTGAGGATGATCGTGGAGGAGGTGTTATTACCTATCCTTACTGATTGTGGTCTGTGGGTTAGGAAGTTCAGGATCTAGTCGCAGAGGGAGGAGCCGTGGCCCAGGCCATGGAGTTTGGAGATGAATTTCATAGGAATAATGGTGTTGAAGGTTGGGCTGTAGTCAATAAATAGGAGTGTGACATAGGTGTCTTTGTTATCTAGGTGTTTCAGGGTTGAGTGCAGGGCCAGGGAGATGGCGTCTGCTGTGGACCTGTTGCATGAGCAAGGTGACCAAAACTGCACTCTCATCAACAAGCAATGCAGCTTTATCTGTGATAATTGTAGCTCTTGCTGGAGGAGGCCTTCCTGAAGTTGCAGAGCCTCATTGTGCACTACTCCTCCAGTAACATTTTTCCTGGGCCTACACACTCTGTTGGGAGAGTCTGGATTTCTGCAACCTGCCTCCTTCTATTTGCTCTTGGTGAAGCTGCAATTGCATTTGTTACTGTCTCCTCTTCCTCTAGCCACAGTTGGGATGATCTCGGGCTGGACATCTTCCTCTGTTGAAAGCCTGGTTTGCCTGATCTTAGCAGGTGCCTGCTCCCATTAAGAGCTACGGTTGTGGAAACTCCAAGTGTTGCAAGTCTCTGCTTTGGTCCTGCCACTGTTCTGCTGTGGCCTCATAAGACTGTGGAAGTCCCAACATACGATGCGACATATTGGGTCTGAGCCAAAGTTCCAGTCTTTGTGCAGCACTCCTCCTGAAGTCATGGTGACAATGGGTGGAATTTTACGGCCTCGCTCATCCCGAAACCATAAAATCCCGCCAGTTGTCCAGTCCTCGGCCACTCCAATTCCTGTGGCAAGCGGAATGATAAAATTCTGGCCAATGTGTCAGAGAGACCACAGATTCTTAGCTCTAGCATTCTCCAATGTACGGGAGATACACTGGTATTCAGTAAATTGTGGAAATAAAACATGGTGCTGCTATGCACTTGAACATTGCAGTAATTTACTCCAATATACAAATCCCAGTAGAATTTATGATTTGTCTGACACTTTGCCGAAGGAGACACAATAGATATCCCATTGTTAATGTTCTATAGCCTGCAAGAATTGTCTCTTTAAGACGCCTGAGTAGTTTGCTGCTAGTCTTCCCTGCCATTCCGCATGGGATACTTTTCATTTGGCATCAAAAGAAATAGGGTGAACATTTGGTTTAAATTTTTGGCTCAGCAAATCCAATATGGTGGCAGGTTGCAAACCTGTCACATGTGCATCCGAATTACCATATGGGACATGGTGTTTTATGCACAGAAATGACATGCAGTGTCACACATAGCAATTAATAGAGGAACAGATCTCAGGAAGTTCGTCAAAACTGTGCTATGATCCACGAGTTTAATGTTTGCGCAAGCAATAGAAATTGCTAATATTTCCAGATGGGAAAGTCGTAAACCGGCAGGTCTGACTGATTAAAATAGTCTATTAAAAATCCTTCTCTCCGGGCCTTTTATAAACATTCGCCTAACAAACTGAAGTCACCTTGCCCCTGTTTGTATTTCTACAGTTATTCCCTTGTCTATAATTTTGTATGGAGCTTATTTAAATTGTGTTGCTATAATATATTCACTGTTGGAGCATATTCTCAACAAGATGGGATGCATGGATGTCACTGATTTCAACTTGTTACATTGGTCTGAGCTTTATTACAATCAGAAAGTTGCTCGCCCTAATTTAAGACAAGAATTTACTGAATCGAGATTAATGGGGATCGAATTTTATTTTTTACATCTCGTATGTGACAGGTGCACTGCAAACTTCTGGTCCTGAATGATAGCACAGGGAGTCAGTGGCATAGTGGTATTGTCACTGGACCAGTAATCCAGAGACCCAGTATAATTCTCTGGGGACCCGAGTTCAAATCCCATTGAAATTTGAATTCAATAAAAATCCAGAATTCACAGTCTATGAAAGCATTATCAACATTCATAAAAATCCCATCTGGTTAACTAATGCCCTTTAGGGAGAACATAGAACATAGAACAGTACAGCACAGAACAGGCCCTTCGGCCCACGATGTTGTGGCGAGCTTTATCTGAAAGCTATCCCACTCCCTATCATCCTGGTGTGCTCCATGTGCCTATCCAATAACCGCTTAAATGTTCCTAAAGTGTCTGACTCCACTATCACTGCAGGCAGTCCATCCCACACCCCAACCACTCTCTGCGTAAAGAACCTACCTCTGATATCCTTCCTGTATCTCCCACCACGAACCCTTGTAATAGCTCCATCCACCCGAGGAAATAGTCTTTGAACGTTCACTCTATCTATCCCCTTCATCATTTTATAAACCTCTATTAAGTCTCCCCTCAGCCTCCTCCGCTTCAGAGAGAACAGCCCTAGCTCCCTCAACCTTTCCTCATAAGACCTACCCTCCAAACCAGGCAGCATCCTGGTAAATCTCCTCTGCACTCTTTCCAGCGCTTCCACATCCTTCTTATAGTGAGGTGACCAGAACTGCACACAATATTCCAAATGTGGTCTCACCAAGGTCCTGTACAATTGCAGCATAACCCCACGGCTCTTAAACTCCAACCCCCTGTTAATAAAAGCTAACACACTATAGGCCTTCTGCACAGCTCTATCCACTTGAGTGGCAACCTTTAGAGATCTGTGGATATGAACCCCAAGATCTCTCTGTTCCTCCACAGTCTTCAGAACCCTACCTTTGACCCTGTAATCCACATTTAAATTAGTCCTACCAAAATGAATCACCTCACATTTATCAGGGTTAAACTCCATTTGCCATTTTTCAGCCCAGCTTTGCATCCTATCTATGTCTCTTTGCAGCCTACAACAACCCTCCACCTCATCCACTACTCCACCAATCTTGGTGTCATCAGCAAATTTACTGATCCACCCTTCAGCCCCCTCCTCTAAGTCATTAATAAAAATCACAAAGAGCAGAGGACCAAGCACTGATCCCTGCGGCACTCCGCTAGCAACCTGCCTCCAGTCCGAAAATTTTCCATCGACTACCACCCTCTGTCTTCGATCAGACAGCCAGTTACCTATCCAATCGGCCAACTTTCCCTCTATCCCACACCTCCTCACTTTCATCATAAGCCGACCATGGGGGACCTTATCAAACGCATTACTAAAATCCATGTATATGACATCAACTGCCCTACCTTCATCAACACACTTAGTTACCTCCTCAAAAAATTCAATCAAATTTGTGAGGCACGACTTGCCCTTCATGAATCTGTGCTGACTATCCCGGATTAATCCGCATCTTTCTAAATGGTCGTAAATCCCATCTCTAAGGACCTTTTCCATCAATTTACCAACCACCGAAGTAAGACTAACCGGTCTATAATTACCAGGGTCATTTCTATTCCCTTTCTTAAACAGAGGAACAACATTCGCCATTCTCCAGTCCTCTGGCACCATCCCCATGGACAGTGAGGACCCAAAGATCAAAGCCAAAGGCTCTGCAATCTCATCCCTTGCCTCCCAAAGAATCCTAGGATACATTTCATCAGGCCCAGGGGACTTATCGACCTTCAGTTTATTCAAAACTGCCAGGACATCCTCCCTCCGAACATCTATTTCCTCCAGCCTATTAGCCTGTAACACCTTCTCTTCCTCAAAAACATGGACCCTCTCCTTGGTGAACACTGAAGAAAAGTATTCATTCATCACCTCGCCTATCTCTACTGACTCCATACACAAGTTCCCACTACTGTCCTTGACCAGCCCTAACCTCACCCTGGTCATTCTTTTATTCCTCACATAAGAGTAAAAAGCCTTGGGGTTTTCCTTGATCCGACCCGCCAAGGACTTCTCGTGTCCTCTCCTAGCTCTCCTAAGCCCCTTTTTCAGCTCATTCCTTGCTAACTTGTAACCCTCAATCGAGCCATCTGAACCTTGTTTCCTCATCCCTACATAAGCTTCCCTCTTCCTTTTCACAAGACATTCCACCTCTTTCATGAACCATGGTTCCCTCACTTGGCCATTTCCTCCCTGCCTGACAGGGACATACCTATCAAGGACATCCAGTATTTGTTCCTTGAAAAAGTTCCACTTTTCATTAGTTCCTTTCTCTGACAGTTTCTGTTCCCAACTTATGCCCCCTAATTCTTGCCTAATCGCATCATAATTACCTCTCCCCCATTTGTAAACCTTGCCCTGCCGTACGGCCCTATCCCTCTCCATTGCAATGGGAAGAAACTCTGCCATCCTTACCTGATCTGGCCTACAGGTGACTGCAGATCCACAACAATGTGCCCTCTTAAATGCATTAAATGTCCCCTGAAATGTCCTAGTAAACCACTAGAGCGGCACAATGGTTAGCACTGCTGCCTCACAGCGCCAGGGACCTGGGTTCGATTCCCAGCTTGGGTCGCTGTCTGCGCAGAGTCTGCATATTCTCCCCATGTCTGCTTGGGTTTCCTCTAGGTGCTCCGGTTTCCTCCCACAGTCCAAAAGACGTGCTGGTTAGGCGCATTGGCCATGCTAAATTCTCCCTCAGTGTACCTGAACAGGCGCTGGAGTGCGGCGACTTGGGATTTTCACAGTAACTTGATTGCGGTGTTAATGTGAGCCTATTTGTGACACCAATAAATAAACTCAGTTCAAGGGCAATTAGAGATGGGCAATAGATGCTGGTGCAGCCAGCGCTGCCCACATAAAAAAGGTGGACTTCTGCCTGTCCATTGAATTACTTCCCGATCTGTGTTTGTGCTGTTTACTCTTGATCAAGCATCATCCCCTATATCTGTACTTAGAGCACCAGCCTCAGCCGTGGGAGGGGTCAGTGGGGGGGGGTAGGGGGGGGGGGAGCGGGGGGGTGATCACTGGCGAGAGAACTCACTGTGGCACTTTATCCCAATGTAATTAATCAGTGAATTGTGCTGTCTAAAATTTTTCTTTAACAAAATATATGATCCATCATTCAAATCCTTGTAAAATCCTTCAGACATTGTTGTTCAATGTGTAACATCAGGATATCTTATAATTCTTTCGTCCTTTGTGTGTCTAATTTATTGGATCACCTGATTGATTTTTTTGAAGCTTCTTAACACATTCTGTTCCTGGCTGCAATTACGTATATCAGTGAAATATTTCCTTTATTGAGTTCTTTACACATTTAGAATGGGGCTGAGAGAGGATGATTGAAAGGAAAAGAACAAACTGGAACTTTGGGCTGAATGATATCTTCTCCATCTATCAGCTGGAAAGCAAGGCCAACCTGTGCCATGGATATTTTGTAGAAACCCAATGGGATTTACTGTAAATCAGGCACTTGTCTGCCCTGCTGTCAAGGCTTTTGAGCCTTTAAGGGCAAAGATTCTGCCTCCAAAGGCAGCTGGTCAGTCAGAGGGCTGTCGTTGTTCAGTCCCAACCATGCAAACCAGGAGCGATGGCTATTGCTGGAACTGCAGCTGACCCTGGAGCAGCAATATGGGGCAAGGCCTGGAGTGCAGATAGGTTGGACGGGCTCACTAGGGCCAGTGAGGCCAGGGTTAGGATGGGAAAATGTGGTAGGCAGGAGGGACTCTTTGAGCGCAGGGGCGGGAGCAAACGTGGTAGTGGGGGGGGGGGGGGGGGGGGGGAGCGGGAAGAAGAAGATTAAATTCTGCCTATTGTAGTACTTCCTCTGCCACTTTCGCAGTTGCCACATGAGGTGAGTGACCACTGACTGCAACTGGCACATTTAAATGCCATTGTCAAAATCACAAATGTCATCACTATGATTGCAACAGAAGGAAAATGCCTACGGGGTTGCATTAATGTACTTGTTCCCAGATAAGTTTGAGTCTGCCTCTACTAATACTCGTCTCACAGTGTGTTCAAACCATTTTCTTGTTACGTGATCCTGGACATGAAATGAGATGGATATTGAGTAGGAGTGAGTTTAAAGTATGGAAACAGGAAGGAGGGCAGAGTCACTGCTAAACCAAGGGGGTGATGGGGGTGGTCAAGGTTTGGTGTGTCACTGAAGATGGGCCACATTGCAGTGGTCAATTTTTCAGAGGCTCCTCCTGACCTCACAATAATCACTTTATGTCTTAAGCTTAACTCTTATTGATCCCCCTGCAAGAGCTTTTTTAAGGGCCACTGGTTAGGCCACTCAATGTCCAGGACCATTGTGGGAAACATGTAGAGTGCACACGACACCTATTAATATATGAAAACTGTTTCACTGTACAACAACTTACAACTCTTGCCTGTTTTGGAACAGAAGGGCTGGTCACTGGGGAGGGAGTGGGGGGGCGGGGTGGGGGGGGCGGTGGGGTACAAGGCTGTCGAGGGGACCAGCGATGCGGGGGTTGCAGGGCAATTGAGTTGGCGAGCAATCGGGAGGCCGGCCAATTTGATCTCTGGTCTGACAGATCAGCGCATGTGCAGTGGTCTGCTCAGCGCTATGCTGCCGGCCTCTCCAATGGGGAAAGGCCCCGCCCTCTGATTAATAATGAGATTCACATTAGGGCACACTGCAGTGCACTGAGTGTGGGAGATTCATTTGAAATTGTTTGAAATAAAAACAGCGGGATTTACTCCCATTTTTAAACGCATATTCGACTCTTAAATTTTTTTTGGAAGAATCACCCCCTATATTCTGCATCCTCTCCTCTCCTTCTCCCCTATGTACTCTATGAACGATATGTTTTGTCTGCATAGTGCGCAAGAAATGCTTTTCACTGTATCCCAATACGTGACAATAATGAATCAAATTAAATCAAAATCAGATGATCATTTGCGCCACTTTAAAAACATCCTGCTAGAAGCCAGCCGTGTTGATGAAGCTGGCTGTGCACCCTGATCAACTGAATCATCATTGAGGTTTTCCACTAATAATGTTAACTTTTTTAACCTTTGAGGGGGTTCTCAAAATTAAGGTTTATTTTAATTATTGGTGCAAAGATACTAATAGACATGATTTAAAAGTATTTGAGCACATATGTTTCAATTTACTTGGAAACTGACTTCTATCATAGAAACCCTACAGTACAGAAAGAGGCCATTCGGCCCATCGAGTCTGCACCGACCACAATACCACCCAGGCCCTACCCCAATATCCCTACATATTTTACCTGCTAATCCACGCATCCCAGGACACTAAGGGCCAATTTTAGCATGGCCAATCAACCTAACCCGCACACCTTTGGACTGTGGGAGGAAACCAGACCACCCGGAGGAAACCCACGCAGACACGAGGAGAATGTGCAAACTCCACACAGACAGTGACCCAAGCCGGGAATCGAACCCAGGTCCCTGGAGCTGTGAAGCAGCAGTGCTAACCACTGTGCTACCGTGCTGCCCCTATATGCAATGTAGAATGGCAAATGGATGCATATAGTAATTTTTCAAAAATAGTTTTAAGTTATTTAAAATTGGGTTACTCACAGGTAGTGGACAAGACACTCTGATTAAAATGCTCGTTTTTTGAGAAAATAAAACATTTTCAGTTATATTAATCTAATTGCACCAAGTTGCCACTCTTAAATATGTTTTTAAGAATGCTTTCTAAAGAAAATGTTTTGAAAAAATGTTTCAAAATTCTGCCTAATTGTGCTCTTTCATGGCAGATTCTGCAAAAGTTGAGATATATTTGAGTCAAAACTTCAGAAATAAAACCACCTCTCAAATCCGGCGTACTTTGGGGCAAGTCTTACAGTCAGAATAAAAATTGGATCTTCACATATTAAATTACACAAGTTTGCTGGCTTTACATTTATATTTCTGTTCAACACCTATCCCAGTTTTCTTCTTAAGGGGATACTCCAGTTTGCCCAGTCACCCAATGCTTCTGCCAAACCATAGCACTCATTGGATTTGGAAGTCTGTGTGCCAGGGGTTAAAGGTAGAGCAGCAATCACTGACACTCTCAGAAATTAATGCTGCTTGAGTGGGCACAATTACTTAACAAGCCTGACTTCAAGGATGTCAATTGAGCTCAAGCTAACCGGTCTCAGCTGCAAAGCTGTACTCAACTTTGACACATTTTTCCATTAATATTGCCGTTTCTTCACCCCCTTTCCCCTTCCTAAGCATCACTACATTCCCCCATGTATTGATATTCAGCCTTCATTACTACTGCCTTGACCCCCACTAGCCAACCCTCTGGCATTGTAATTGGGCAGTGCTCCGAAAGCTTATGGTATTTGCTACCAAATAAACCTGTTGGACTTTAACCTGGTGTTGTGAGACTTCTTACTGTGCTTACCCCAGTCCAACGCCGGCATCTCCACATTGTAATTAGTGTCCCAGGGTTCCTTTTTTTGCCCTCCCCTACCTCATCACACTGTTCCCTGTGTACTGGCACAAGGAAGAAGCTGCTGTGGAGACTTGCCTGTGACTCCCTCCCCTCTGGACACTCTTTTTTGAATTGGAGTCCTTGAGCGCTGCACTAGATTGAGTGCAGTCACCTCCGAGTTCTCCTCAGAATTCTGCTCGCCAAGTGCACGTTTTCTAAAACCAGTCATACATCGCGCCATTTTGAAATCCCATGGGAGAATAATTCCATCGTGTGGCCACTATAATGAGATGCAAATTTATTATAATGATCGTCTGATATTGGATGGCAGGAAACATGGCCCAGCACTGATGAGGGGAGGGCAATCACACCCTGCATTTATTCCAACAGAAAACGCACCTGGAGCCTTCTCACGATATTTTCCAGTCACGCTGCCAAACATGCCAATTGCAATCAGGAGAGGAACTCAGTCTTGGTCCTGGATGGTACTGAGCAAAAGAGGAGCAATTTCTAACAGAGAGGCAAAGAAAGAGCCAGAGAGAGAAGGACAAAAATTTGACTGTTCATACACTCTGTCTCAAGAATACTAAAGCGAAAGATATGAGGACAAATTGCCTGCTCTGGTCTCGGTCAGGAATGCTGTTTTGTAGCATATTCAAATGTGGACAAAAAAAAATAATAAATAGTATTATTTCGTTCTGCAGGTCTTAAAATACTCTGTTTAGTCTTCAGGCAAAATATTTATGTGCGGTACATAGGAATACTTTCATAATGAATAGATGTTTTCATCCAAAGGTGTGTGGGTTAGGTTGATTGGCCACGCTAAATTGACCCTAGTGTCAGGGGATTAGCAGGGTAAATATGTAGGGTTATGAGAATAGGGCCTGCATGGGATTGTGGTCAGTGCAGACTTGATGGGCTGAATGGCCTCCTTCTGCACTGCAGGGGTTATATGATTCTATGATACTATGCAGGACAATAAGTGTAAAGCAGTATCTGACAATGTATAATTTTGAGCCAAATAATGAAATATGAAGTCATTAAGGATGATTTAAAATCTTTAAAAATCCCCAATGTTCATTGGACTTCTCACATTAATGTTTTGTAAAAATAAATATTGTGCGCTCTGCTGTATATGACTGTGGACATTGAAGTGTAAAGGGACCAACCGATCAATAGTTTCTTCACAATCTGTCTGAAAGAGAAGACAAAACTGGGGTTGCAGCTTGTTCTCTGTGTACAAAACAATTATATTGCTGGTATAATTCCAGCACTCTTTAGATTTAAATCCAGGAGTGAGATGTGACTTCAGTTCTTGTATTTAATGTTAAATTTACAGTTGTTTGCAAGGTTGTTTAGAATACATGAATTCCATTTGTCTGTCATAATGTAGCATTACATCAAACAAAGAAAACCCTATAGTCATGAATAAAGAGCTGGATTAAAGAACATTTTATATTCAACAAATGTATCCATAAGCAGATTTCACTCAAACTGTATCCTTATATTTTTTGCCAGATAGACATGGCTGGCTTGGCTAACTGACAAGTTTAAACGGAGAGATGCCAGCCTTGCTGCTAAACCCAATTTGGTCAGAATTTGTTGAATTCAAGGCAATCAGGATTCACCCAACCTGCGCCGATGGCCCTGATTGGGTTCCCGCCCAGAGTGGGCAGCAATCCGATGATTATGCAAAACCATTGATTTCAATGTCATTAGTGGGCCAGACGGCCCATGCAGCAGCCTCCCGCCATGCACCCACCCTCTCTGCCATCCATGGACCCCTTGGGAGACACTGGGGAAGGGACACAGCGATGCTCACTAATACGGAGGGATTACAAGAACTGAAGCATTACAAACCAAGGGGTATCCGGAGACACACACCCTGAGGGCTGCAGTGTCTTCTGTAGTTCCTGGAAGAGGCCAAGGTTTCAGGAAGGAGGATAGGGGGGCATTGGAGGAACTGAGTACAACCAATAGACTGTTAATTTCCAGGTCATGCAGCTGAATGCCACTTCCAGGTAGTCAACAAGAGAAGGTGCTGTGATACTTATCCAGGAAGTTTCAGCAGACATCCTTCCTCACCTGTGAGTCCAAGACATGCCCATCTTCCATTCACCCTCTTGGCACCTGTCCCTCATCGTTGAAGAGACTGCAATTCCCCAGGGGCAACACCAAACCCAAGCCTGGCTTTGGTTTAGTACCTGCACCAGTGCCGGGACGAGGTTTTCCAGAGGATCAGCATCAGTCGACATCCCAGCTTTTTCCCGGGATCCAGCAGTCCTCCGAATGTCAGCTTGCCTGGAGGTTCCTATCCGATGTGCAGCAGCAGATGTGTGATGCTCACCAGATAGTGCCCCAAAAGCCTAACCACTAACATATCCCACCGAGGGGAGTGTATCTACGCTGGTGAATGATGTTAGTGACAACAGTGCTGAGAAATTGGTGTGCTCCCCGGAGGGAATTGATAGACTCACTGGATACAGGTCATCATGACCAAGGTGCTTTGGACTCTCACTTGCTCAGGTCAGCTTGACCTCGCAATCAGACACTGTCCACTCTGGGGCCTCCCCCACGATTGCCATCTTACTCTCCTGAAAAGGTGTGAGGACCCGCAACTCTGGTATGCCCCGACCCGTCTTTCCTCACTCTCTTCCGTTATGTGCAGTCTTGTCCTAGGAGGATATTTGAGACAAAGGCCAAGTGGGTATGGGGGCTTGACATCAGAGGCATGTGTGGGAAGTGGGGCAAGCCTGTGAAGGATATTGATGGAGATCAGTGGGGAAGGGGGGGGGGGGGATGAATGGCAGGTTCTGAGGGAGACGCTGGTGGCCTGGTGCTTGAAGGCTGGAGGTGTAGATTGTTAGATGACAGAGGTTGGGAACGGGAATGATGCCATGGGACGATAGGTGGGTACTCACCCTTGCAGCTTGAAGGAGGCCATTCAGCTTCTTCCGGCATTGAGCAGCATTCCTCTTGGTCGTGCTGTTGCTGCTGACTGCCTTCCAGGAGGCTGCATCAGCATTGGCAGGAAGTCTCCTGCCAGCGTCCGGTTTACATTAGCATCCAGAAATCTTAGGGCTGCTCATGGTCCTGCTGTGTTAATTGCTGCAGTGAATGTGCAGTGTTCAGGGAGCACTGATTTATTGGTCCCGTTTGTTAGTCCCGGAGGTGACTTCAGCAAATCAGTTGCTGCTGGAGTTGAGAGGATCTCCATGTTTCTCATGGGAGTGGGCTGGCCCCGTTTAAACATGGTGGATGGCCTCTGCTGAGCAGCAGGGTAAATCCCTCCTGTTCTGACGTCGGCGGGAGCACTGAGGAGTCAAAATAGGAGAATTCCGCCCATTGTCTCTGTAATGCCCTGTATATGTGTTCAATCAGGCTGTTACAGAACTGGGATAACATATATGCTGGATCACTCCCACACTGGGGCGGCACAGTGGCACAGTGGTTAGCACTGCTGTCTCACAGCATCAAGGACTCAGCTTCGATTCCCAGCTTGGGTCACTGTCTGTGCACTGTCTGCAATTTCTCCCCATGTCCGCATGGGTTTCCCCCGGGTGCTCCGGTTTCCTCCCACAGTCCAAAAGACGTGCTGGTTACGTGCATTGGCCATGCTAAATTCTCCCTCAGTGTACCCGAACAGGTGCCGGAATGTGGCGACTAGGGGATTTTCACAGTAACTTCATTGCAGTGTTAATGTAAGCCTACTTGTGACACTAATAAATAAACTTTGTTGCACAAATTTTCACCAGTGAAACTGAGCAGGACAGGAGGATCCTGCAAATTGTATATGGGAACAATGTTTACAATATACAGGTTCCTAATTTCACTTAGACAAACAACACACAATCACAAATCTGGAAACACCGTTCGGAACCTGGCCAATGATATTTCTGGTGGTTGCTTGGCTTTCATTGTCGGCATCATCTATTGGCCAAAGCAGAAAATTGTGTCCTGTCTGGAACAAATCCCATCCGGCCCAATTGCCGTCCATCAGTCTACTGTCAATCATCAGCAAACTGATAGAAGGGGTTGATGACAGTGCTCCCAAATGGCACCCACTCAGCGCGAACCTGCTCACTGATGCTCTGATTTGATTCCAACAGGACCACTTGGCTCCAGACCACAAGGCAGCCTTTGCCTAAACATGGACAAAAAGAGTTGAATGCCAGGGGCATGACTGCCCTGCCCATGATATCAAGGCAGCATTTGACTGAGTGTGGCATCAAAGAATCCTTACAAAATATTGCTCTTCTTTCTCCAACGGCATGCCAGAGTTTGCAAAATGCCATGGAACAACGGGGAGTCCAGCTACAACTTGCGTCAAGGCTTTGCACATAGTTCTGTACTAAGATAAATCAAGATCACAATGGAAGCCACCACGATGGCATATCCACTGACAGATCCATGATAACAGCTCGTGTTGACACGGAAGGTCAGATGGCTTCTATGGCAGCACATATTGCTGTAATTCGAGGCTTAGGATAGCCAACAGGTGGTTGATTTGATATTGTTCATTTTACAGTATCAGTCAAGGCCACAATTTGCCCCCATTGTGCTCCAGCGACTATTTGACAAGTCTACAGGATGCCTAATAGCATCAAACAGCTCATAACATTTTAACTTTTAAAATGACAGATTTCATTGTTCCTTACTCAAAGCTGAACTGCCACATCACTTGGAATTGAAGCAAGTTTGCATTACACTCTTGACTTCTACACTGCTTGCATGGATCTGATTTAGAGTTTTATGATTTGAATCATGTTAGGTCAATTGCTAGGCTGAAGTCACTAATCAGCATTGACACTAGCTAAACAACATACAGCAACATTTCAAAAATTCCCTGTAATAAACAACCTTATCAAAACACACATCAGGTCACTAGCTGATGGCTTGTTGCTTCAACACACGATGCAATGTGATACAAGGCCATAAGATTCTCCAACCTGTGATGCATTAGCTGATCTTAGTTGACAACAGCTGGAATGCACCATTGGACTAGAGGAGGAAAAATGTTCCGGATCCTAATCACATGTCTCCTTCCCAGCCCCTTTAAGGGCACATGAATCAAGGCTGCTACATGTATAGTACTGATGGAGTGTTACGCAGTTAGGGGTGTTGCCATTTGCCTGTTTGGATGGATGTAAAAGATCCCATGGCACTATTTGAAGAAAAGCAGGGGGGGTTTTCTCAGACCCGGGCTAATATTTATCCCTCAGTCACCATGGCAAAAACAGATTATCTAGTCAAGATGACATGACTGTTTCTTGGACTTCACTGTGTGCAAATGTTCACTAATGTCCTTTAGGGAAGGAAATCTGCCATCCTTATCTGGTGTCACCTACATACAGCCATAGAATCCCTACAGTGCAGAAGGAGGCCATTCGGCCCATCTAGTCTGCACCGAACATAATCCATCCAGGCCCTATTCCCGTAACTCCTCATATTTACCCTGCGAATCCCCCTAATTAGGGTAAATTTAGCATGGCCAATCAACCTAACCCACACATCTTTGGACTGTAGGAGGAACCCGGATAAATCTCATGCAGACACGGAGAGGACGTGCAAACTCCATACAGACAGTGACCTGAGGCTGGAATTGAACCTGGGTCCCTGGCGCTCTGAGGCAGCAGTGCTAACCACTGTGCCACCGTGCCAACCACTGTGCCACCGTGCCGTCCCCCGTCCCCCCATGACATGTGTCTCCAGACCCACAGCAATATGGTTGACTCTTAAAATGTCCTCTGAAATTCGTTTAGAAGCCACCTAGTTCAAGGGCAATTAGGGATGGGCAATAAATGCTGGCCCAACCTGTGACGCCCCCACATCCTACGAATAAATGAAAAAAATTATCTTCCATGTTTATTATGTTACATTAGTGACTACATTTCAAAATGATGATCAATGGTTGTAACATACTTGAGGTGTCCAGTGGCCATGAAACGTGCTGTAGAAATGCATGTCTTACTTTTATTTTAAAAGGACAAACCAACTGCAGTGATTTATTCACATTACAAATAATCCTCTATGATTGTAGCCTAAATCCCAAATGACAATACTGATTTTCTTTTTGTAGAAATGATGGAAAAATAATTCTGCCGTTCCGATGAGCAAAAAAGATACAATGAATGAAGGTTTTCAGTGAATTGGGGCTTATCCCTTGGGTGAATAACTCTAATAGGCTCTTGATTTATTTCTTTGTGAGGATAATACCTCAGGACAGCAGTGAATAAGTACTCAGGCCATTCCTCCTGCTGTCTTGGAGAAGTGGATTTTTTTTTCCAGAGGCTTTAACTACAACAAATGAGCCTATTTAAAAAAAAGCCACATGATAATTTCTGCTAATCATTCACAACTGGGGATTTAGCAGCAGCACAGCTGTTCCACTGCAAGCAGATCTGATGTAAAAAGTAGAAGTCTTCCAGGTGAAAAAATAGGAGGGACAAATGGGTTGCCGATAGGCTGGGTTGTGGCTGCTGCTCTTACAGGGTGATGGATTGAAGAATCAAACAGTACCAGCAATCCAGAACTGGAGCATGACTTCTAGCTGCTGGAGAAAGCATCCAGCTAAGAATCCTTGTTTTTTTTGCCTCGTGTCTTGAAGTTGTAAAGAATGCAATGAAGATAATTAAGTGTGAAATTGCTGCATATGTTTAATTCTTGTTTTGGCAGATGTGAAATCAGAGCTGGCCAAATGGGAAGGATAAAGCAAACACTTTTGGTGATGCTGACATGCCACATTTCGTCTTAACTGCAGGCAGTGTTACTGGACATAATGGGGAAAAGTCCAGCTAACACAGGCCATTGCTAATGATTCAGTTAAGTTTGAAGGGACATGCAAGTTAAGTACACAGGCTGTCTCTGCAATGTTGTCTGTCAGCATAGTTGGAAAGTGCCCCATTTAATGAAATAAAGAAATCCGAGAATCCCTAATCCTCCTGACACTAGGGCAATTTAGCATAGCCAATCAACCTAGCCTGCACATCTTTGGAGTGTGGGACGAAACCAGAGCATCTGGAGGAAAGCCACGCAGAGACGGACAGAATGTCCAGACTCCACACAGTTATTGAAGTGTAATTGATGAAGTAAGTTATTCTTTGTATTGATTAAGATCCCATCATTGTTGTGGTTCAAGGTTGAAAGTGGAGAAGAATTCCAATTTCCACTTTTGATGTTAAGTGCCCAGAATTGGCCAATAAATTTTGGGTGCTACTTGTGTCAATAGAAAGCAGTCAACACCTCTTTAAAGGGTAAGTGCACTGAGGCTACGATTGGCCATATTCTCAACACCAGTGAACTAGCAGATAAGAAGGGATCCTGGCTAGCTTCCTAACAACAGTGGGCAAAATGGAACATTGCTCCAAAGACCTTGTCCCAATGCAGGAAAAAAAAAACTCTCTGACCTGATGAGGGCTAAGATTCCAACTCTGGAACCCTTCTCCACTTTCAACCTTTGAACTCCAACAATGACGGAATCGCAATCATCTGAATCAATACAAGAGTATCTTACTTCATCAATTACACTCCCCTTATTGTGGAGATGCTGGCGTTGGACTGGGGTGGGCACAGTAAGAGGTCTTAGGGCACCAGGTGAAAGTCTAACAGGTTTATTTGGAATCACAAGCTTTGGGAGCAATGCTCCTTCCTCAGGTGAGTCACCCTAGGAAGGAGCAGTGCTCCAAAAGCTCGTGATTCCAAATGAACCTGTTAGACTTTAACCTGGTGTTGTGAAACTTCTTAATTTTCCTTCTTGTCATCTTTGACAAAGGGTCATCTGGACTCGAAACGTCAGCTCTTTTTTCTCCTTACAGATGTTGCCAGACCTGCTGAGATTATCCACCATTTTCTCTTCTGGTTATACTCTCCTTATTCTCTACTTTATCCAGTAACCATCACATACCACTAAAGTATCACTTCTCTCATCTCCTCATACTTGTGCCATCTTTCATCTGCCTACAACACAACTATATTCATTCATGAACATACACAGAATGGATCACTCGGCAAATATTAACAATTGCCCTTTGTTCTTGCAAGAAACATTGGTGCAGAATAACAATCAGTTGTTCTGGGAGAGGCTCACTGCCCCCTTTGGAAGGGACTCACCGCCCCCTCTGGGAGAGGCTGGCCACCCCCTCTGGGAGAGGCTCGTCGCCCTCTCAGGAAGAGGAAGAGACAGTTCCAGGCATCAGGGCCACATCACGATCACAACCTCCAGAGAGATTCGAGGAATTGCGAAGCTTGAAAGGGAATAGCAGGAACTGGGATGAGGAGGGTATCTTTCCAGAATATGCACCATCACTACCCAGGCAGACCTTAGTTCAGAGACTGACAGCCCAGGTAGATTAGTGATTAGAGTAAAAGAGTCAGGATTGGAGGATTTGGCAATCACAATTACACAGGAGGATGGAGAGCTGTATAAATTGACCAGTAGAAAATCTCACTGTAGAGTGACTTGTACACTAGCTGCTGCAGGGGAAAGAGATCAAGGTCTTGAAGACAACAGTCTACCAAAGAAAATTAACGGTTACACAGCACAAAAACTTTATGTTCCATTGAGCTGCCACATTATGGAGTATGAGAGAGTAGGAGAGGAAATCCTCACCTAGAAACACAATGTCATATTTTATGTGTGGCAGGATAGATGGAGGGTGGAGTCACCACTGTGACATGGCAGGACATCAATTTAGCTCCTTGAGATAATTAAGGTGAATTTGTAACTGGATGTCATTTTAAGGGTGGCTTGTATTTACTGAATGGCATATGGGCATCACTGGCCTTCAGATCACAAACTGGTTAAATATGGCAGCAATGCCTGAATGTTGCCTCTGAAAGTCTGTCATTGTGAGTGTGTTCATTAACTAGAAGGGGAAGAGTGGAGAGCAGAGTCCATTGCTGGCCATCGGCAGAAGGTCTCGAAAGTGGGCGGCTGCATTGAATGATTTATTCTGGCATTGCAGCTCGGACAACTGAAGGTAGGAACATCAACGCCGGCAGCTTCTTGGTCATCACTATATCCAATGTGTGGTCCTGTTCCCTGAACAGCTGCAGGTCGCTGGTCCTGGCCCCATACAGCAGCACATCTCTGCTGCTGGTCAATCCCTATCAGTAGAAAGGACAACTCATCAGGTTCCATAATTCTGATGAATCATGCACTGAAAGAGTAAGAACACCACCATGAGCACTGAGGATTCATAACAGAGCCCTGACCCTCATTGCTCCATGCGTCTGAGACTTCCACCCCCGTGCTCACATTACCTGTGTGAATTTCTGCTCTTCCTCACACCGCCTCCTCTGACACTACAGCCACATCCCCACATTGCCGCCTCTGTACTCCAGCAGGATGTATAGTGTTGAGCCACCATTGTCTCATGGCATCTGACCCACACATTCTGCACCCCCACCCAACACCCCTGCCATAGAACCTAAGTCCCAACCTTGCATAGCGCTAAAGTTCATTAGATGGAATGCATGGCAACAAGGTCTGCATCCTGACTGGGCATGTCAAAAATGGTGCCAGACATGATATTGAACAGGGGCAGTGGTGCCAGCTATGACCATACGACCTTGTCTGGGGTGGGGGTGGAGATGCTCCAGAGTGTGAGCTGTGAACTACTCAAGCTTAAATTGAAAGACGCATCTACATTCTTGGGGCTTCTTATTCCAAAGTGTTAATCTTTGTACCCAGACTATGCAACTAGATCTAGCTCTGAATATTAAACTGGCATGCTGGACTCCTCCAAGATTTGTCAGTTATTTGCTCTGGTAACATCATGTTGACTGGACACAGCTGAATACTGAGAGGTATGCAATTAACTTTTGAAGCAATTTCCTACGGGGCAGCCTCATTTCTCAAGATTTTCAATGCTGTGCAGTTAAGCAGTCTTGCATGAGAGCAATCAATGCTCTTTCACTGCTGTACCTGAGAGTCAGAGCTCACAGAAGTGGATTTACCTTCCTGTCCGATAATCCCCTCTGACCTCACACTGTTGATAGAGTGAAGGTTGTAGGTTGCACTGCATTAGCCCTCCCCTAAGTGAGAGAGTCTTTATGCCTCATGAGGCAGGGTAGTTCCCCATCACCGACACCCCTACACTGCCCTTGCAGTCTTGCAGGACCCCAGGACCTCACAGTCGCAGCCATTACTGCCCCTCTGGTGTGGCTACCTCCCACCCAGTTTGCAGCTCCCAACAAGGAAGGGCACCCACCCAGCTACTGTTTGAACAGTAACCCAGCATGGAGGAACCAGGAAGCGATGCCTGCTTGGCAGCCAGCAGATCCCCTCAGGGCAAAAGGCAACCCGACATGAAGAGAAGGTAAAGCCTCTGTGCGACTCACACACCTCCCCAATAGTGACAATGATCCTCAGCCCTGGCCCCAAGTCTGCATCCCCAGCATTCTCCCTGGTGCCCCTTGCGTGTTGGACTGTCCAGGAAGTAATGGCTGCCTGAGTGCTCACCTCCGATATCCCGCTCAGAGGTGATGCTGCCAGCTTCACGCTTATGTAGAGCTGTTGTAAATGGCACCGAAACACCAGCTGGATATTTGGAGTGGGTTCAATATCCGGCGTGTTTGCTTGCTGATGATATGCTGATGCATTCAAATTAGATTCTGAGCCTTCCCCAGCGCGTTCCACATCATTCCACTAGCGACGTTAGCTCAAAATCGGAAAATGTGATCTTGCCAGCGAGAATCACACTTTTTCAAACTCTCCACATCCTGAGCCGGTGCCACCATTTCCGCACATGGGCTCAAGATCCCACCCCATGTCTCCCAAATGAGGCCATCATTGACTGAAGGATCGTGATGCAGGATAAGGTGAGTCCCAGATATCACACTACAGCCGCATCCCCACATTTCTGCCTTTAGCCCGCAACGCCCTGCCCCCCGGGCACCGATTTCCCAGGGACCTTCAGGGGTGGATATTCTGGGACAAGAGCTACCCATTGGAAATATGGCTATTCATATCAGTGAGTTCCTTTCTCATGAAGACTTGCACAACACTTGTGCTGGTGACAACCATCTGACCCATGATGGATGCTCTTGAAAGTTTCCTCCAAATGTTCACTATCAAAGGACATGATGGGAGTGCACAAAGACACACAGCTGGCTGGAGCTGTGACATCGCCATGACTCAGGAGGGATCTGCTGTTGCTGTCCCTCCTTGTCAGCTCCTGCTTGGTCATTCTCTCCCAATGTAGTGGCACAGTGGTTAGCACTGCTGCCTCACAGCACCAGGAACACTGGTTCGATTCCAGCCTTGGGTGGCTGTGTAGAGTTTGCACGTTCTCACCATGTCTGCGTGGGTTTCCTCCGGGTGCTCTGGTTTCCTCCCACAGTCCAAAGATGTGTGGGTTAGATTGATTGGCCATGCTAAATTGCACCTCAGTGTCAGAGGGATTGGCAGCGTAAATACGTGGGGCTAAGGAGATAGGGCCTGGGTGGTAGGGCCTTGTAGTCAGTACAGGCTCAATGGGCCAAGTGGCCGCCTTCTGCACTGTAGGGATTCTATGATTCTAGTGCACCATCCAAAACTGTCATGTACAAACCCCAGAGAGGAGATGAGTATGGAGAACTCATCCCAGCAGGGTGAAGAAGGTCACTGACCCAGGTGGTAAGCTGCTGACCTTCTCTGCAATTTCTGTCCAGGCTTGTTTTGTCAGGCAGGCTGGGCTCTTCCTCCATCCACTGGGAAAAAGACCTCCTGCCTTGTCTTTGCAGCCTGGAGGAGAATGTGTAGGGAGTCACCGCTAAACCGTGGGGCCACCCGGTGTCTTTCTCCTAATATGGTTGTTGCAACTCCTAATTGAACCCTTGATTCCTCGGTTTAGACTCGAGGATGTATAGAGGTTGCAGAGTTCAGACACAGAGGTGGAGGTGTGCACTGGAGGCTGGAGTTTCTCAGCATTGCTGCTGCAGTCATTGGAATCAGTGAGCCAGGACTGAATGTAGGGGTGGCAAGACCCTAAAAATGGTGCCAGCTTTTGTCTACCCACCAGCTGATATCATGATCACTTTGTGGCCCAGCCCCGCGCTGATTGGACTGCACTATAGAGAGCTAATATAGACCTGTCGGGTCAAATATCTTCGTTATGTGCCATCATCTCTGTGACCCTGCAGTGCATTTTGTAGATGGTCCACCTTGCTGCCACAGTGTGTCAGTGCAAGAAGCAGGGAATGTTTGTGAATGGGGTATGAATCAATTAGGCTGCTTTGTCCTGGATGGTGTCAAGCTTCTTGAATGTTGTTGGAGCTACTCTCATCCAGACAAGTGAAGAATATTCAATCACACTTATGCCTTGTAGAGGATGGACAGGCTTTAGGGAGTCAGGAGGTGAGTTACTTGCCACAGGATTGTTAGCCTCTGACTTGCTCTGGCAACCACAGTATTTATATGCTTGTTCAGTTCAGTTTCTGGTCAATGGTAACCCCCAGCGATGTTTATATTGGGGGATTCAGTGATGGCTATGCCATTGAATGTTACCAATAATGATCAGGTAGAAGACTTCATATCCCATCTCCCAGGAAACGTTCACACTTAAGTTATTGGCGTGTTTCACCTTGTTGTTTCTTGTATGAAGTTTGTTCCAAACTACAGGTGTGGAGATAGGCTTAATTGTCAAATTTCTGGGTCAATGACTGCCCAGGGGAAGAGATCAGGAACAAAGCCACAACTGCAAAGGAGAGCAAAAGAACAAAGATTCAGAACTTGAGAGGTCAGTTAGAGGTTTTCTGAGAATTAAGTCACACAGGTTGCCTTAAAAATAAAGCTAGTGAAGCACTGTGCATGCCTTGGTCTCCATGAGTGCTTTTATAGACTAAACACAAATGGATTGAGAATTTCTTATTCCATATGCATACTTTATGTCTGTGAAGTAAATCAGCTTTACAGATGGTGTCTGGCCATGTCTCATTTTATACTTCTCAGTCTGTCTTCAAAAAGGTTGGGAAAGGACAAGCAACAACACATGTAACACAAACAACATCCAGCTCAATCCACCAGGGGATCCTATTGATATGCCCAGGCTTTTTCTATAGTATAATTGTTGAACATTGTTGACATATCCTTGAATATAACACTAAAACAACTTACAAAAGTGAACAATACCATGGTACCTCAGGAGATATTGGTTTTAATAAGCCACTCCTCCTTGTTGGATCATCTCATGAAGGTGACTTTATTCAGTAATGGCTAATGAGTCCAACACTCAATCATTGCAAATCATGTATTCCATTTTCTTTACCCTCACCACCCTCCCTCTATTCTATTTTCTCTTCTCCTCAAGAACCCAGTCCCATAGTTGGCAGTAGTGTGAAGTATTTTGACCCAAGTGACTATTCTTCATGTGTTTGTCTTGACAAACTATTCGACAGAAAAACGGAGCAGAAGTAAGCCATTCGACCCATCGACTAATGTAGGGAGGAGCTATACAATAAATGGCAGAGCCATCAAGAGTATAGAAACACAGAGGGACCTAGGTGTGCAAGTCCACCAATCCTTGAAGGTGGCAACACAGGTGGAGAAGGTGGTGAAGAAGGCATATGGTATGCTTGCCTTTATAGGACGGGGTATAGAGAATAAAAGCTGGAGTCTGACGATGCAGCTGTATAGAATGCTGGTTAAGCCACATTTGGAGTACTGCGTCCAGTTCTGGTTGCCGCACTACCAGAAGGATGTGGAGGCGTTAGAGAGAGTGCAGAGAAGGTTTACCAGGATGTTGCCTGGTATGGAGGGTCTTAGCTATGAGGAGAGATTGGGTAAACTGGGGTTGTTCTCCCTGGAAAGACGGAGAATGAGGGGAGATCTAATAGAGGTGTACAAGATTATGAAGGGGATAGATAGGGTGAACGGTGGGAAGCTTTTTCCCAGGTCGGAGGTGACGATCACGAGGGGTCACGGGCTCAAGGTGAGAGGGGCGAAGTATAACTCGGATATTAGAGGGATGTTTTTTACACAGAGGGTGGTGGGGACCTGGAATGCGCTGCCAAGTAGGGTGGTGGAGGCAGACATGCTGACATCGTTTAAGACTTACCTGGATAGTCACATGAGCAGCCTGGGAATGGAGGGATACAAACGATTAGTCTAGTTGGACCAAGGAGCGGCACAGGCTTGGAGGGCCGAAGGGCCTGTTTCCTTGCTGTACTGTTCTTTGTTCTTTGTGCTTTGATTGTAATCTGCCATTCAATATGATCATGGCTGATCCTTTATTCCAACGCCATACACCTACTCGCTCCCCATACCCCTTGATGGCTTTAGAGTCTAGAAATCTATCTATTTTCTTATTAATTATATTCAGTGAATTGGACTCCCCAGCCTTCTGTGGTACAGAATTCCACAGGTTCAACACCTTCTGAGTGAAGAAGTTTCTCCTCATCTCAGTCCTAAATGGCCTATCCCATATCCTGAAATTGTGACCCCTTGTTCTAGACACCCCAGCCAGAAGAAATAACATTCCTGCATCCATTCTGTCAGAATTGTATACGTTTCAATTAGAACCTATCTCATTCTTCTAAATTCCAGTGAATACAGGCCTAGTCAACCCAATCTCTCGTCATATGACAATCCTGCAATCCCAGGAATCAATCTGGTGAACCTTTGCTACACTCCCTCTACAGCAAGTATATCCTTTCTTAAATAAGGAGACCAAAATTGCAATAGCCCAGCTGTGGTCTCACCAAGACCCTGTACAGTTGCAGTAAAACATGCTTGCTCCTGTACTCAAGTCCTATTGCAATGAAGTCCAATATACCATTTGCCTTCCTAACTGCATATTTGCTTTCAGGGCAACACGGTGGGACAGTGGTTAGCACTGCTGCCTCACAGCGCTAGAGACCCAGGTTTAATTCCAGTCTTGGGTCACTGTCTGTGTGTAGTTTGCACATTCTCTCCATGTCAGCGTGGGTTTCCTCCGGGTGCTCCGGTTTCCTCCCACACTCCAAAGATGTGCGGGTTAGGTTGATTGGCCATGTTAAGTTGATCATTAGTGTCAGGGTTAATCAGTGGGGTTACAGGACTGGGGCCTGGGTGGGATTGTTGTCGGTGCAGGCTCGATGGACCGAATGGCCTCCTTCTGCACTGTCGGGATTCTATGATTCTATGACTGGTGTACAAGGACACCCAGGTCCCTTTGTATGTCAACGGTTCCCAACCTGTCACCATTTAAATAATACTCTGCCTTTCCGTTTCTCAGTCTGAAGTAGATAACTTTACACTGATCCATGTTATAATGCGTTTGCCACGTACTTCCTCATTCTCCCAATTTGTCTACATCATCTTGACGCCTTTTAGCATCCTCCTCACCACTCACATTCCCACCAAGTTTTGTGTCACGAGCAAACTTGGAAATACATTTGGTTCCCTTATCCAAATCATTGATGTAAATTGCGAGTTGCTCAGGCCCAAGCACTGATTGAGTATTTTCCAGCAGCAGTCTTTGGGAGCACTGGAGCCCTGAATTCATATTTTTTCTTTCCTCGTCTGAGGCCAATTACAGTATTGATGAGGAACGACCTGCTTACTCAGTACAGCTCATTGATCAGACTTGGCACCTTCCCTGTCTGCATTGTTTCAGTGCTATACCACATAGTGCATTTACCAGCTGAACCACATTGTGTTTTTCTAACCCAAACATCTTATGATCTTTTTTCACCAGCATATTGCTTTGAGGAATATATCTGAATATGATGTTTTCAGAGGGAATCATTTTCAATCATAAATATCAGCAGTGAACTCTGGAATTTATTAAGCTTCAGAATGATAAATCCTTCTCCACACATAACTCGTAGCAAATTCTGTCCTGTCACAGTTTCCCGACAAACTGTATATGGGTGCTAAATGAAAATACAGCTGTCAAAAGTATGATGTATTTTCACGCAGGTATGTCTACCTCAACATCGTGTTAGCTTGACTCGATCATTGCATTATAATTCCTTCACTGGATGCAATTTCTTCACAATGTAACCATTTGTTTTTATACACCCAAAGTGTAAAACATTGTCCTTTCATGCCACAGCAAGCAATTCCTGCTGCTGGAACTAAGTAGTGAAGATAACATAACAAAGAGCATGATTGAACACATGCTATAACCTCATGACGGAAGTTAATGAATATGAAAGTCAATTAACGCGCTTGATGTATTTAGAACACAATTTTTGACTTGTATAAAAAACTGGAATAAGGACTATTTCATAATATTCTGATCAGCCTATGTTTTTTTAAAATGTGAGGGTTCTATAAATTTGTCATCCTGTTGTGTTTTCAGATTCTGTTTAGTGTAACTTAGACATGAGGTCGTCCTAATTGAATTTCTGTAAGGCTTGGTTTCACACTGGCAGTGATGTTGTTGCAATCTATGCAAAGTGAACTTTTAAAGTTCCAAGATAGTTCATCAAATGGCAGTTTTAGTCAGCTCTTTAATAGGGAGTGTTTATGCATTCAGCTCAGGCATTCATTGAGCCAGTGTTGGAGCTTTGGTCTACTTTAAACTATCCCTGTCTTTAAGAAGAAACTGTTCTCAAACTGATATCTGTTGTACAACAACTGCCAGGATTCAAAACAAAATTAACTGGCAATATTTTAAATCATATTTAAGGGGTGGCACGGTGGCTAGCACTGCTGCCTCAGAGCGCCAGGGACTCGGGTTCAATTCCAGCCTCGGGGTGACTGTCCGTGTGGAGTTTGCACATTCTCTCTGTGTCTCCGTGGGTTTCCTCCAGGAGCTCCAGTTTCCTCCCACACTCCAAAGATATGATGTGGAGATGCCAGCGTTGGACTGGGGTAAACACAGTAAGAAGTTTAACAACACCAGGTTAAAGTCCAACAGGTTTATTTGGTGTGGCTTTTGCTACCAAATAAACCTGTTGGACTTTAACCTGGTGTTGTTAAACTTCTTACTGTGTTTACTCCAAAGAGTAAAGGAGACAATACACATCTCTTTAACCTGTGCTTAATGCTCCCTCCACCCACATTGTCTGTATGTGTATTGATAACAGATGTGTTGAGTATAGGGCTAACGGGAGGACTTTGAATAGTGTGGAGGAGCAGAGGGATCTAGGTGTATGTGTGCATAGATCCCTGAAAGTTGGGAATCAAGTAGATAAGGTTGTTAAGAAGGCATATGGTGTCTTGGCGTTTATTGGTAGGGGGATTGAATTTAGGAGTCGTAGCGTTATGTTGCAACTGTACACAACTCTGGTGCGGCCGCACTTGGAGTACTGTGTGCAGTTCTGGTCCCCACATTACAGGAAGGATGTGGAGGCTTTGGAGAGGGTGCAGAGGAGGTTTACCAGGATGTTGCCTGGTATGGAGGGGAGATCCTATGAGGAGAGGCTGAGGGATTTGGGATTGTTTTCGCTGGAAAGGCGGCGGCTAAGAGGGGATCTTATTGAAACATATAAGATGATTAGAGGTTTAGATAGGGTGGATAGTGATAGCCTTTTTCCTCTGATGGAGAAATCCAGCACGAGGGGGCATGGCTTTAAATTGAGGGGGGGTAGTTATAGAACCGATGTCAGGGGTAGGTTCTTTACCCAGAGGGTGGTGAGGGATTGGAATGCCCTGCCAGCATCAGTAGTAAATGCGCCTAGTTTGGGGGCGTTTAAGAGATCCGTAGATAGGTTCATGGACGAAATGAAATTGGTTTAGGTTGGAGGGTCACAGTTTTTTTTTATTTAACTGGTCGGTGCAACATCGTGGGCCGAAGGGCCTGTTCTGCGCTGTAATGTTCTATGTTCTATGTTCTATGTATCTTTAAGATCTGGTTGGTTGTAGGGATTCGCATTCTAATCAGTATTCTGTAACTTGATTTTGTGTCTCTGTGCCCTGTTTGAGAGCACATTTCCACTCCATCTGACAAAGGAGCAGCGCTCCGAAAGCTAATGGTATTTGCTACCAAATAAACCTGTTGGACTTTAACCTGGTGTTGTTAAAACTCTTACTGTACTCCAAAGATATGCAGGTTAAGTGGGGTTGGCCACGCTAGATTGCTCCTTAGTGTCAGGGGGATGAGCAGGATAAATATGTGGGGTTACAGGGATAGGGCCTGGGTGAGATTGTTGTCGGTGCAGGCTCAATGGGCCTCATGGCCTCATTCTGCACTCTAAGGATTCTATGGTTCTGTGCACAATTATTTCAAAGCTTTAGATATTTGAAGTTGAGAGCTTTTCCCGTCCACTATTTTCTATGGTCCACATTTGATAATCAGCAGTAAAGTGATAGTGCTTGCCAGAGGCCTCAGAGAAAGATGCTCGCAAAGACCTAGCCATCTCTCTGGCATGGCTTTCACCTTTCCCAACGGCAGCTTGATTCTGGCACTAACTATAACAAAACTCGAGCATCTGGCAACAGCAATCTCATCAGGCAGGTTAAACAGCCAATCACACTGAACAATTCGCACAGACCGAAAAGCAGCAACTAGCAAGCAGCTTTTATCATTCACCTTTATGATATTACAGAAAGTAAAATAAACATTGGAACATACACAAAGGATTAAAGTAGAAGCTAAAATATCACAAACCTAAATATATCATTTTCTTATTAACTCAAAAATCTATGGATTTTTAAAATCATGGAATGGAGAAATTTCCATTCCACGAATATAAAGTAAGTTTTTTTTTTCAGAGGTGATGTTGTTCAGCATAAGCATGAATTAGTACACTGTTTAAAAACTCAGTTATAGCCCATTCAACAAGATGTATCTTTCTCCAGCTTTTGGCCACAGAAATAGTGCCAGAACTAGAAGTTCGAGAGAAATCAGTGATTTATAATTGATTTCCATCTGCAAAAGCTTCAACAGCATATCCTGTGGAGGAGTGGGGAATCACTGGCAGCAACTTTTGAATTTCTACATTGAACTGTGCTGTCACCAATTTCACAAACCAAAGGCAGTGTTTGCTGATAGCTTCACTGTCATTATACCCACAAAACTCAGGCCTCAATAAGTGATTGACGCAGTGCCATATCCCACAACACATCCTTTGAATTTTTACATTTGCCACATGCAACATGATCTATTGTCCAAGTACTTCAGCCTTATATTTCTTTTAAATCCTTGTGGCTTTGGTATCTGCCCTACTGATAATGGTTAAACACAATAAGCTTTTCAAAAATATCTTTTCAGATGGTATACTTTAAGACATGTTAATGGACGAATATTGATAACATAGTGCACATTCTCTGTGGCACATCATATTGTACCCCGTTATATGGCTAATGTGAGAACTGACTCACAGTATGGCACTGAAGGCAAAAAATAAAAAGTGGGCTTTGTTGCAAGCTGCGCTGATCAAATTAATTATGCAAAACAGCTCAAAATAGACAAAAACACAGCAAAAGTGTCCTGTTTCGAATGCTGGGGGGTTGACCCATGGGCCAAGATCACCTCATATTGGCCCTCTGATATTTACAAACATGTCATACACCATGGGCTTCCCTGCAATACCCAGTGAAACTCAAGTTTCTTATTGATAAAAGTTCAAATACTGCGGCCAGCACAATAATTTAAACATGACAAGTGCAACTGGGACACGCATGGAAGGCAGTTCATAAAGGGCATTGGCAAGGGTGATGAAGCATTAGAACTTTCTGCTTGATGTTGTACCAAGTGGTGTACGGCAGTGCATGCAATGATTTTTAATTAAGGAACACATTGTCTAGAAGCGACAGTGTTTAGTGGCTGCAGCTTTTCATTTTGAGGACCGTGCTTTTGAAGATTTTTGTGGTCTGGGCTTCAAATCTGAGCAGCCAGACAAAAACAACGTACTCTTTATTTTTTTTTAAATCTGGATTTCTTTATTAAAATAATCACATTCTAACACGTTAAATGTTTAGTCTGAACGATATTCATTGGTGGTTTCTGGCATATTACTTGTTTCCTTGACTGTTCATGGTAATTGGAAGCTGGTAGAGCACAATAATTGTATAATCTATGGGCATTGTTGTATTATAGTTACCAGTTTGAGACCAGTACCTACTGAGAGCAACATGAAGCCAACAAACCTAATTTACACCACAGGCTCCTTGACAAGAGAAAACCAAGCTCTGAGCTCATATGCAACTATAGGGCCCTACTCACTGACCGTCAAACGCTGGTTAAATTTTAATGTTAGCAGACAGCCTTACTTAAAGCTGCTCAAAATCTTGCTTTGTGCTGTAGCAGTCAGGTATGAAGATGCAGCAGGGTATGATAACCTGCTGAAGGTTGTCTCACAATGCAATTTTCTCTTTACACATTACACAGTTTGTGTCAATGAAAAGCTGAAACCACATGTACACTAACTAGCCTATATAACTTGTACTCAAATAATAAAAGTGTATGGAAGGATGCTATATTTCTAGGTGGAATTTCATTTTTACTTTTTCTGATGCTAATTTTGATCTGAAGGTTATAATTTCAATACTTGATGTATTACATGCCACTGATGAATCTGTAAATTTCAGCTGGTATTTCTCCCCAACACATTTTCACACCAACATCAACATTTTCAGTGCTCATATTTTAGATATATTCTTATCTATAGCTACAACATTAGCACAAACAAAAACAAACTATTTGGCTGTCTCAGAGAGTCCCCTTTACAGTATAAGCAAATATTTCATGACCCTTCAGCTTAGCCTAGCGCAGAACCAGTGCCCTATAGTCCACAGCATGTACACCCCAAGACTGGAAGTTACAGACGAGTCTAAAGAGGAATTTTACTCCAGCCTTGAACAATCCTTGGATCGAGCCCCAATGGGTGACAAGATGATCCTCTGTGACGACTTCAAAGCCAGAGTTGGAAAGAACACAGAATTTGAGAGAGATGTAATGGCAGAGAACAGTTGGGTAAATCCGACGCTAATGGTACCCTGCTCCTGACAAAATGTCTAGAACACAGCCTTGTTATAACCAACATCCTGTTCTGTCAGAGAGACAAGTACAAGGCCTCATGGCAACACTGTCATTCCAAGCACTGACACCCACCCAACTACATCATCATTCAAGTGAGGGACTGCAAAGATGTGCATCTGGGGCGGCACAATGGCACAGTGGTTAGCACTGCTGCCTCACAGCGCCAACGAACCGGGTTCAATTCCGGCCTCTGTCTGGTGCAGAGTCTGCACGTTCTCTCCATGTCTGCGTGGGTTTTCTCCGGGTACTCAGGTTTTCTCCCACAGTCCAAAGATTAGGTTGATTGGCCATGCTGAAGTGCCCTTAGTGTCAAGGGGTTACGGGCATTGGATTGTTGTCGGTGCAGACTTAATGGGCTGAATGACCTCCTTCTGCACAGTAGGGATTCAATGATTCTATCACTTGCGCCATTACAGGAGCCAACAACTGCTGGTCGGACCACCGTCTAATCCACTCTGTGATCAACATCAATGTAGCCCCGAAGCAGCGACGCGACAGGAATGGTGCTGCAGGAAAATAAACGCTGAGGCACTAAAAGACCCTCAAAAGAGACCCCTGTTCAGCCAGCACCTCACTGCCAACCTGACTAATCCGCTGATTCAAAGACGCCTGGTCTGCCCTCAAGGCCTCCGTAATTAACACCAATAAAGAGATGTTTTGTCACTCAACCAGTAAACACCAAGACCGGTTCAATGAGAATGAGCAGGAGATCCAAAAGCTGATAAGATGCAAGCACGAGACATTTTTGAAACTGAAACATCAACCCAACTTGAGAGCACAAAAGCAGCTCTGCAGATAGCTAAAAGCTGAGGTCCAGCAAAAACTCCACGAACTAAAGAACAGAAGGTAGGCAGTGGAAGCACAGGAGATCCAGCAGTCAGCCAACATTCATCAAATGCAAGGCTTGTTTAGAGCAATCGAGACCAAAGTGGAGGAAAAGCATCCGGAAAGCAGCTGAATGCCTCGGGTTTCATTGCACAAAGCAAGCTGAAGCCAAGCATCGACAATGAAAGGTGTATGTGGTAACACGGGCACCCCACCTACCCGCTCCTCCAACCACCACCTGCAATGTCTACAACAGAAACTGTAGGTCGCACGTTAGACTCCTCAGTGACTTGAGAACTCATTCTTAGTGTGGAAGCAAGTCATCCTCGACTCAGAGAGACTGCCTAACAGAGAAGAGAGCACAGATGTTCAAAAAGCTATTCAATATATTTCTTGGAAGTATTCTCTTGAGATGTCACTTTTAAAAGAATGATGGTGTGGTACCTCCTCCTTGTTAACACTAATATGGTCACAATGAGCAGCTCATCAAGGATTCAAAACAGTTTAGAGAAAAAAAATTGACTGATACAATCTGATACAGCACATGATGATTCTTATCTCTCCTCTACGGCCCTTCCCATCCCAGCACAGAGGGCGCACTGAACCTTACCTTATGTTGTTGAAGCATTTTAGTCTGAGCAATGCAGTTGCCTTATAGCTGAAGATCTCATTCATTTGTTCTTCAATTTAGTAAGAGAAGTAGGATGATACCATTAGCTTTTGCTTACATCTGCTGTCTAATCTCTCACCAATTCATAGAATCATGGAATCCTTACAGTGCAGAAGAAGGCTATTTTGCCCAGCGAGCCTACACCGACTCTCCGACAGAGCATCAGTCCCAGGCCCACCCCCACGCCCTATCCCCGTAACCCCGCGCATTTACCCCGCAAATCCCCCTAACCTTACACATCTTGGGACACTAAGGGGCAATTTAGCATGGCCAATCAACCTAACCTGCACATCTTTGGACTGTAAAGGAAACCAGAGCACCCGGAGGAAACGCACGCAGACACGGGGAGAACATGAAATTATGGCATTACCATTATTATCACCCTGTATCACTACATTTTGCTCTAACATTCGGACACAAATTACTTTCACTAGTAGAAATAACTTTTATTTCTTGCAGATGTTCTGTTTCAATTGTCTTCATTATTTGCCAGTTATCTTGTACAATTTAGATTTCTTTGTGAAAACTGAAATCAAATTCTAACTTTTAAGAAAAACCTTTATGCCCTATTCTCTCTTCTGCACGTTTGTCAGCCACCTCCATGCAAACTCAGCTGAATGGTGAGGTTAGTCTGTTAGTATTTATGCTTTCCCTGTGTACTTCAATGCACAGGATGCCTCATTAATGGGCCATTGTGCTGATTGCAAAAAGGGAAAACTTGTAAGTGGATATCCAAAGTTAGAACACATGATTATCATATGGAAGTATTTTGTTTCAAACATAAACTTTTTTTAATTTTGCCTCCTTAATTTTCACATTCATAATTGTCGTGAAGCAGTAAGATGATGAAGTGGTGTAAGAGTGTGAGCATCAGAAAATAATACTGAACTTCACGTCATTTTTGTTTTGCTTTCACCTTTGCAAGAATAGACAAAAATAAAAAAACGGAAGAATCTGCCCTTGGATGTTAGGACCATCTTCATTAAATTTAAATCCAAAATCTCTCACGTCATGTATTTACACAGATTGATGGGCCTGGTCTCCAGACTACAGTTCTGAGTTTAAATTGTGCAATAAAATCGAATGCTGTTTAACTGTCCACACCTTGAATTTTATCTAATTACATTTGTTCGGTTGTTATTTTACATCACACAAGAAAACCTTTAATTTGTTTCTGTACAACATTTTCTCAAACTCGAATGAACACAATGTGCGGTGCCTCACATGACAGCATGCTTAAAATACAATTTTAGTTAAAATAAAGAGAGATTGTTAATTTATCCAGTTTGTTTATATGTGAGGAGATTCAAATAATGGTGGGCCAAAATGGCTGATTCATACATTGTATTATCATGTTGGTCATGAAATATCTTCCAAATTGTGCGCAAATAAACCAAGAACAAATTTTACACTTGCAGAAATGCTGAGCCTTACTTTTTTGTAGATTTTGAAGATTTTATTGGCCTTTGCATTAAAAGTTTGCTTGCAGTATGTATACCTTTGTATATTTTTACATTATGTGGTGATACAAAAATTAATGCTAGTCATTTTTTTCTTGGAAAACAAGCTCTACATTGGACCGAGATTTCCAAAGTCTGTGCGTTGAACGCTAAGGAAGCAGGTGATTCGCTTTCAGGTGTCTGTCCACTAGGAAGAGCGGAAGAACAGACTAGAGACTATTTTCCTAGAATAGTTTTTGTTCCCTAATTAGGAATGCATTTGACCTCCATTTAATGCCTCCAAGTGCCATATAGATATCATCGCCCTGAACTTAGCATCCTTTTAGGCAGTTCTACATATCCTAGTAGCAATAAATACTTTTACACCTCTCCAGTTATCCTATCTGCATGAGTTTTATTCCATTTATCTAACTGTCTGTCTTATTTAGCCATGCATTCTGAAATGCAATTGTACTGTTGTAAGATCATTGTTAAATGCTTTTGTTTCCAAGACCATCTGGATTGCCAGTAAGCTGAATGAAGTCTGCCAAATATTTATGGAAATCTAAACTTTATACCTTCGGCAAGATCAGTTAGATTACTCAATACTTGCAATTGCTGACTCCCCATGTTAGACAACTCCAAAATTCCTAGTGGATTTCTCAATCACAAATAAGGAACTTGATTATTCATTTCTGTAAAGAGATCCAAAATATGGGACTGCTCTGGTTTCAATCAGTAAGTGAGTAATCACCAAGTCAACCCAGTATGGTAGATGCTGCACTGGAACAGAATTGTTTATCCACCACATTTGCAATTATATTCCAGTGAAAGAGTTAAAGGTGCCTGTAAGCTAGCTGCTTTAGCTAGACTAAGTTGTCCTGTTGAAAGGTCTAAAATAAATATATTATTGGAGAATTAATTTTTAATTGGTTCATTATTATACTTAGGACACTCAGTACCCCACTATTGTTCAGGTTTATACATTTTCCTCAGCATCTAACCACAATATGACAGTCCTAATTTTTACCATTAAGTACATCAGCATCGTGCATCTTTCTCTGCTGATTACAATTGCTACGCCAACTTATTTACAATGACTGCATTTGTGGCAATTTCTGTTATTGAATGCATTTACCAGTCTATTGGGATCATCTACCCTGGATGTGTCAGTCTTGGTTTTATAATGCTCCTGTGAAGTACTTTGAGATGTTTTATTACGTTAAAGGTGCTATATAAATAGAAGTGGTGTTGTTGCGTATATATGCCAATGTACTCAAAGACCTGTTGTGCCCAAAGAGGAGAGGTTGCAGAATGTTTATACTAGGGTAAGGTATGTTAGTGCTGCTGTGTGAAATACACCACATCATCTTTTAAATTCAATGGGCAAACATCAACTCCTCTAGGTCAAACCAGGCAAGGGATAAAACTACTCTTTCGATTCCTCCACTGCCGATTATTTGTCACACTGCTGGTCCGACATTCTGTCCTGGATGAGCAGAAGTTTCCTTCAATTAAGTATTGAGCAGACCGAAACCATTGTCGTCTGCCTCCATCAAAAACTATGTTCCCTCGCTAGAAATTCCATCCCACTTGCCAGCCACTGGCTGAGACTGAACTAAACCATTTCCAGCATTGTCATCATAATTGGCTCTGGTCTTCAACCTGTGTGCTCTCCCATCATCAAGACAGCCAATTCCACTTCTGCACTACATTCATTTCTGCTCCACCAAAACCCATGGACTCTTGAAATCCTCAGCTATGCCTTTGGAACAGTCTTGTCTGGAGAGAACAATGGTTTCCTGACTGACAATCCATATTCCAACCTCTGTAAATATAAGCTCATCAAGACTTTGCTGCCCATAATTAAATCCCACCCAGTTCCATTCTCTCACTGCTACTGTGTTTGCTGACTTACCTCAACTTCCCATCCATCAACACCTCAAATTTAAAATTCGCAGCCTTGTTTTCAAATCCCAACATGGCCTCACCCTCCCTCCCCCCTTCTCAACCCCCTTCACCTCACAACCGTCTGTGATAACTGCATTCCCCTAATCCTGCTTTCATGAGCATTCCATTTTCTTCCTGCCATGATTGAGAACCGTGCCTTGAAATGCCTTAGTCCCATGCTCTAGATTTCCTTCCATAAACCTATCCACCTCACTCACTTAACTCTGCAATAATACATTAGGTCACTTGTCCGAACATTTTCTTGTGTGGCTTGGTGATGAAATTTGTTTAATAATGTTCCCATGAAGTGCCTAGAGTTTTACTAAGTTAAAGGTTCTATATAAATGCAAGTTTTTTTTTATTGTTGTTGCTTGGTCTTAACAATGTGCTTTAATCACAGTCCTTACTACATCTGCATGACACTTCCATTTCACATAAGCACCATCTTTATTAAGACAGATGTTGCGCAGGCTTTAGACATATCCATTTGTGGGCCACTACTACCCAATTAGCTGCAGGATCACCTGGTGTGAGTGTCTAGATTGGGCTCTTGCTATCTTTCTGATTTCAACATGTCAGCTCCTCATTTCTGGCTATACAGTCAGAGCTCTTTGACAGTCTCTGATGACCAAGGGACTTGATCAAGGCACCACTCCACTACTGCACACTTGATACATTAAGTGACATGCGGTGAGATTCACTCCTTCAGGCTTATTATTAATTTGCCATTGGTTCTTTACAACCATCTATGCAGCTGTTGACTCCACTGAGTCCTTCTCATCAATCAATGGGGTTGAGAAGCAGACTGGCGAGCTACAATTACAAGGTGAGCTGCCCCCTTTCCTTTGTGGCCCATCTATCATAAAATAGTGTAACCCACATTTCCATTCCTAGTAATGCCACTGTTTCAAACTTGCTGCACTTAAGAAACGTACAGCCAACGTAGAAAGTAAACTCATATTTGATTCAAATGTAGGTGCTGAGGTGGAGGAAAGTTGCATTGATTCATTGAACAACTGAGTGCATATCTATCTAATTTTTTTCCAAAAATCAATTTCTAGAATAAATCCCACTAATTTGCCTGGATTAACAAATGTGGATTGTGTTAGCAAACCACTGCTCTACGTACTTCCATTCAAGCCTTGGAGAAGGCTTATGAACATAAAGATCTACAACTTGGTCAGATCTAGAGGCAGACAATGTGCGCTGGGTCTTGGTGCAATGTCACCACTTGCTGGGAATTTTTAATCAGATTCAGAATCCTATGATTGTTATTCAGAGCTCAACGTGCGCAGAGATGTAGGATGAGGGAAGAAGCACGTTCCACAGTGATTCCTCTTTCCTCTGACCTTTCTCTAAGTTGATTAGTCAGCTGCCTAGCCTCATGCATGATTAATTAGTGACCACTTGGGCAAGTTACCAGAGGCTACTTGAAACATATTTGGAAAGGGAAGGGAGAAAACTGACAACAAAGAATGAATAGTTGATTGATTACTGATGGCACAATAGAATGAAAGAGAGTTGCTCTTTACTGCTTTGAAAAACCAAGCCTGCACCTGTCCTCACCAGACATTCAAAAGCACGTACATTCCAGCAGGAGTCATTGCCTAGTAAGTAGAACTGAAAACCTTGGCTCGATCATTTCTCTTTGTAGCCCATGCATTCTGAGGCCAATTGTGGCACCTCCAGTGCAATCATGGCTGAGATTAGTTAATTTAGCACAGACCAGGCTGAAACCTGAAACTATCATGACCGGAATGGCTCTACCTGACACAGAATAGTGCATTCACAAAATAAGGTATTGGGCAGAGAGGGTTCGAAATGGGTAAAGGCGCATAGAAAATTATCCAGTAATTTGTCTGGTCTATTTTGTGAATTGATGATCGGGGATAGTGTCGGTGAGAGCAAAGATATAAAAAGATAAATACAAAGTTACTGTAAATTATGAGATAAACCGCTTGCACAATATTAAAATTAAACCAATGCACTTTCTAACATTTGTTCTACAAACAAAATTGATCTTGTTGAAAATTAATTGCAAAAGATGGCATTATCAATTCTAATATTGGAAAACTACGAAGGTTATACTGTGACGATACTGTGCTATTTTGATATATTTGATGTTTAAGGTGAAACTGCTTTAAGAAGCAGTGCTTTGTTACAAGAGTCGATTTGTCTGGGAAACATGCAGCTAAGAATGCAAGCTGATAACAGATTTTAGCTAAGAATGTGTTATTTTGTCGAGTTAATGGACCTTTTGTTTATTTAAGTTCTCCTGGGTTTTCAGACTAGGTGGGGCGGTTCTCCCAAACTGCTGCCCTAATTTTTTAATCATGGAGGGCAATTCGCGGGGTTCCCATGAGCATTCGTAGGTATCTCCCAGTGCCGGATTTCCGGTGCACTCTGCTCCGCACCGGAACTCAGCAGGGAGGCGAGGCTAGCATTTAAATGATATTTTAAATATCATTTAAATGCTATTAGTGGGCCCAGGACTGGGCCCGCTAGCCTCTCCCAACCTGCCAGAGCATTTCACTCCAGCAGGGTTTAGAGTAGCTTCCCACTTTCAGGGAACTAGCGGTCTGACTGATTTGGTGCGCAATGACCGGACGGTTCCATTCTCAGACGGAAGTCTGTAGTGTTGAGAAAGTGACATCCATCAGGACTCCAGCGCGAGGCCACTAACCCAGCTGATCCCTCATCAATCTTGCAGTGGCCTGGAGTGAAGGGGGGGCAATTGGGGCCCCCCAGGGGGTTGGGCGGTGGCAGGTGGTGGTGCCCTCCCCCCCCCCCCCCCTCCGAGCATGGGAAACCTGACAGTGCAGCCTTTTCCTCCAGGCACTGTCCAAGTGGGTGGGCTGAGGGGGTGTCGGCCGGGGAGGTCTGCCGTGGGGGAGGTCTGCCTGCGGGGAAGTGGGGATATTGGCACTGCAGAGGGAGGCTGAAGATCGGAATGGTCCAGAACGGGTGGGCCGGGAATCGTCAGCAGGGGCCATGATCGGGCCATGGGAGGTTTGGGGGGGGGTGGGCAGCACTGTGGGGTGCCTGGGCTGGCCAACGATTGACCTGGCCAGCAAATGGGAGGCTGACAGTTCGGGACCACTGCACGTGCGCAGAGCCTCACTGGTTTCAGCCTCCCGGGTGGGGATAGGCCCATCCCTCTGAAATCTAATGATGTACATGCTGGTGGCCTTTGCATTCCACAAAGTTTCTAGTATATTCCAGTGTGAACTCCCACTGGAAAAAACAGCGTGAATTAGTCCAGTTTTCCCACAAATTCAACACTTTCTTTGGCAGAATTCCGTCCGCTGTGAAGAATCATGTGAGTTTTGATTGGATTGATTGACAGGGACAATGTCATGTGGCTAATGGGAGGAGCTAAGCCTGCAGGAAAGAAAGAGTTTAATTTTCATTTTACAACCAAGAGCAGTTGCTGCCTGGGCTGCCAGGAGAAAGCAGTGTCTCTCTCTCTGTCTCTCTCCAAAGGCTTTCTGAAAGCTCCCATCCTGGTACCCTAAGTCAAAGCAAGTATGCCTGTGTTTTGTTGTCTAATTTTAAAGAGTGGTTTAAGTCTATAAGAGAAATACTGCTTGATTGGAATTCATCGTGATAGATTTGCAGTTAAGAATTGTGACTTGTCATGTTTAAGTATTGTTCAATTGTTAAAAGTTAAGCTAATTAATTCATTATAATTAAACTGTTATTAAATAAACTTTGTTTTGATAAAAACTTCCCAGTTTGTCAGTAGAATCGCACCTGGAATCAAACATCTGATCCTCACACTAATGCCACAGTAGAAAATTGTTGGGGTCTAGTCTGGCTTTATAATATACTTTGGGGTTCTGATCTGGTATCCTCCCAGTACCAAGGCCTATTGTAGTGATTGTGGTGATTGTCCCTTTACGGGCAAAACAACAGAAGAGGGTCACCTGGCTGAGGGACCAATTGGGACTGAAAGTGGAAAATCACCCAGGGAGTGGAGCTCTCTCTTAAGCACCATAGAAGGCATTCTTTCTGGTTGTATCATAATGTGGTATGGCTCCTGCTCTGCCCAAGACCACAAGGAACTACAAAAGGTCGTGAATGTAGCCCGATCCATCATGCAAACCAGCCTCCCAAAAATTGTCTCTATCTACTCTTCCCGCTGCCATGGCAAAGCAGCCAGCATAATTAAGCTTCCTTAACCACCCCGGACATTCTCTCTTCTACCTTCTTCCATTGAGAAAAAGATACAAAAGTCTGAGGTTACGTACCAACCGACACAAGAATAGCTTCTTCCCTGCTGCCGTCAGACTTTTGAATGGACCTACCTCACATTAAGTTGATTTTTCACTCCACCCTAGCTATGACTGTAACACTACATTCTGCACTGTCTCGTTTCCTTCTCTATGAATGGTATGCTTTGTCTGTATAGCGCGCAAGAAACAATACTTTTTGCTGTATGTTAATACATGTGACAATAAATCAAATCAGAAGATAGTCTGAAGCTTTGTAGAAGACATGCAGGGATCGGGGCAGCCGATGAATTGTTCCAGGGCAGCTGTGATGCTGTGGGCCTCTGTACAGCTTTTCCTTGTTAGTCTATATCCTTGATGTCCCTGACAAAGTCTGTGTATCATTACATTGGCAACGAGGATGGGATAGATTATGAGGACAATGCCCATGGTCAGTGACATGTGAGCAGTCAGATGTTGAGATATTGCCAGACTGTGAGGGACAGAAGCAGAGAAAACCTGAATATTGGCCAGATCAGTCAGAAGTTTAGGAATCTATAGGAAAAAAATGAAGAGAAAATAACCTTCAGAAGCAAAAGTTGTGATTTTGTGTTTAGGGTAAAGTGGAACTTAAGTTTAAAAAAAGGACAAAAAGTTGTTGCAAGTTTTTTTTCATAAAATGAAAGCAAAGAGAACACAGAGTAGAGTTTTGATTGAAAACTAATAAAAAATGCCCCAAGGGGTTGTAGTTTGGCCTCCAGAGCGTGGGAAAGTGAAAAGGCTGAGATTGCCGGGCTGCCGATCCAAGCAGAAGCTACAGGGAGTGGGGTCCGGATAGTGGTCCCTACACTGGGAGACTGCAGGCAACAAGTTCTGAAGTTCTAAAAAGAAGTTCTCAACCTGTTTAGAAGATAAGTTAAAAAGTTTTAAAAGCGGGTCCTTGGACCATGAGAGTGTTGGATCTTGCAATGAAATTAACAAAAGAAACCGACACATCAAAGGAAGAAAAGAAAGGATTCTTCAAATGACCAGAGCAAAAAAAACTTTAAAGATTGCTGAGAGAACTTTCTGTCAGTAAAAAATAAGTTTTGAAAGGTCCAAAAAAGAACAGCAGGATTGTGCCAAAACTTTAAAAGCACAGGAAAGCACAGAGAACCAGCAGCTGCCCACAGTTTTTTAAAAAAGCTGACAGTCTTAAAGAGGTAATGTATGTAAAGTGGTAATACATTTAATGTGGCAATGCATTTAAAGCAGCAGCCACAAGAAGGAACAGAGGCAATGGACAGAAAAATTGGAAAAAACCCCAGATAGAGGGCAACTCTCAAAAAAGCTCCATAAGCAATGAAAACCTCAAAGACGAGGCAATGCAGGACCTCAGAGGAAGCAATAAAGACTCAGGGAAGAGGCAATGCCTTATCTCAGAGGAAGCAATAAAGACTCAGGGAAGAGGCAATGCCTTATCTCAGAGGAAGCAATAAAGACTCAGGGAAGAGGCAATGCCTTATCTCAGAGGAAGCAATAAAGACTCAGGGAAGAGGCAATGCCTTATCTCAGAGGAAGCAACTAAGACCTCAGGGAAGAGACAACAGAAGACTGCTGAAGGAGGGCACTGAAAGACCCTGAAAGAAGGTCACTGAAATACCCCAGGAGGGTAATGAAAGACCCCAAAAGGAGGGCAATGAAAGATACTAAGTGATCAAAAGAAGGACAAGAGAATTGCAGAATGGAATCTAGTCCATACTTTGTTGAAGATAGATTGACCAACAGTGAAGCTAAAAGGGTGGCACGGTAGCACAGTGGTTAGCACTGCTGTCTCACAGCTCCAGGGACCCGAGTTCAATTCCTGGCTTGGGTCACTGTCTGTGTGGAGTTTGCACATTCTCCTCGTGTCTGCGTGGGTTTCCTCCAGGTGCTCCGGTTCCCTCCCACAGTCCAAAGATGTGCAGGTTAGGTAGATTGGCCATGCTAAATTGCCCCTTAGTGTCCCGGGATGCGTAGGTTAGAGGGATTAGCGGGGTAAATAGGTGGGATTACGGGGATAGGGCCTGGTGGGATTATTGTCAGTGCAGACATGATGGGCCGAATGGCCTTCTTCTGCACTGTAGGGTTTCTATGATTTCTTTCTATGATTTAATTGATGTTAAGACAAGCAGAAGTGAAGGTTCCATTTGTGAAATGTATAAGTCCAGTAAGAGCATGATGGGTTCGCCTCAGAGAAACACAGAATTTAAAGGCTTCAAAAGAAACTTGGAACTATTGAACATAAAGAAGAATCAGCAAATAGAATCAAATCTCCAGAGAAAACCTTAAAACACCAAGATGAAATGATTTCCAGCAAACCTGTAGAATAAAAAGTAGCAAAATATTACAAAATGAAGTTCAGAAGAACTTAGAGACAACGTAGAGTAGGCTGAACTCCATGAATAAGCAACTAGAAAATAAGAGTAAGTTCAGTGAACAATTGAATCTAGAGTATAAGAGCTTGAGGAAGGAAGCTTGACAATGAGAAATTAACTGAAGAAGTAAAAATAATTGAAATTGACAGTAGAATCAGTAATTCAGACAGAGAAAGAAATTGAGATTATGTGCCAGAACAAGATTGCTGAAATGGTCACCTAAATGGAAAAGTAGCAAGCCTGTATGCCATGCAGGATTATATTTGGAATTGGGCATAGTTAAAGCTTACCAGTAAAAATGTTTATGTTTAAATACAAACCTCATCAATGAGCCATCACCATATTGATTTACAATTGTCCAACTCGTGTGTATGACGTTTAGTTAGAGTTTGGGTTTGAGTAACTTGGTTATTGAAGATTGTGTAAAAGAGTTAAAGTGGGAGGGATGTGGTGATTGTCCCTTTAAGGGCAAAACAGCAGAAGAGTGTCACCTGGCTTGAGGAACCAATTGGGACTGCGATTGGGTAATCACCGCAGGGAGTGGAACTCTCTCTTCAGCAGAAGACAATCAGAAGACTTGTAGAAGACATGTAGGAACTGGGGCAGCTGGTGGGCTGTTCCAGGACAACTATGAGGCTGCAGGCCTCTGTACAGTTTTTCCTTATTAATAAATATCTTTTTTGTTCCTGACAAAATCTGTAGCATGTATCTGCTGTCAATTTAAATGATTTTTACCTCTTCTTCAGTTAATTTCTCATTGTTAAGCTTCCTTCCTCAAGCTCTTGATTCAATTCTTCGCTGAATTTGCTCTTATTTTCTAGTTGTTTTTTCATGGAGTTCACGCTATTACACTTAGGGCAGCGCGATGGCTCAGTGGTTAGCACTGCTGCCTCACAGCACCAGGGACCCAGGTTCAATTCCGGCCTCAGGTCACTGTCTGTGTGGAGTTTGCACATTCTCCCCGTGTCTGCATGGGCTTTCTCTGGGAGCTCTGTTTTCCTCCCACACTCCAAAGATGTGTGGGTTAGGTAGTGTGGCCATGATAAATTGCCCCTGTCAGGGGGACTAGGAGGGTAAATATGTGGTGTTACGGGGATAGGACCTGGATGGGATAGTTGTCAGTGCAGGCTCGATGGGCCAAATGGCTTCCTTCTACACTGAAACCTTAAATCTAATTTTGTATTTCGAAATATTGTGGGTGAGCTCACTTGATAGAAATAATGAGAGCAGCCAACTTCTAAAAGCTTTATTAGAAAGCAGCTTAGATGTGCTTTGGATTTCACTATCTATTGTAGCAGATGTTGTATCTGTTGCACTTTTTAGTATTTATGATGACATCATCATAAAGATAAGGGGCACAATCTTACCTGCCGTTCATGCCACGCTCTCACAGCAGCGAGGTTGGAGAATTTGGCGGCTAGCCAAATCTCCGTTCACTGCAGCAGGATGGGAAAATCCCACCGGTGTGAACGATGATAAGATTCCAGCCAAGGAGTTTCAAAAGATCATAATATGGAAGCATGGATTGGCCACCCATTATATACTCCACCTGATTTTCCTCTGCATTGTCTTCAGAAGGAAAGGAAACTCGAGCAGATTACAGATAGACCGGCCGATGTACCTCCACCATTTTATGGTCCCACAGAAGTTGAAAGTTCCATCAGAATAAACTTAATCTGTTATACTTCCTCCTACCTGCAGATATTGTCCTGATCCTCGGTTGTTCATTATGCTTGAATGACTAGCTTAGTGTCATATCTGAAATGTGTCCATTGCTTTTCTGGATGTGAGTAACAATGATATCTCGAACACTCGATGTATCTTCCCAGCCTGATACTAATTTCCAGTTAAGACACAGTGCTCTCAGCCAGTGCCTTATCCACTTCAAATTTTACATAGAATGTCCACTGCATTATGCCTATCCAACAATATTTTGTATGGAACCTTATCAACTCTTCAGAAGTCAAGATATGTTATTCCACAGAACTTTCCATTTGGGAAGTCACTCCTCAAAAGTGCAGAGCAGGTTGGTCTAGCAGAGCCTCTCATTCCTGACATTTTAATAGTCATGTTTCTCCAGGTGATTAGTTGTATTATTTCACAAATTATTGATACGAGACAAATGGGGATACAGTTCCCAGGTTTGATTGCTGATCACTGATGTTACTGCAGTCATATATATAATGCCAGTGATGTCCTTTAATGACAATCACTTTGGAAGATGTCTACTGTTTATCGGAGGCAAATAATTGAATAGGTTAAAAAAAAGCCTTTCGACTCTCTTCATTTTAAAATTGAACAATGTTTTTGGCCAGGAACCTCGGTGGCACAGTGGTTAGCATTGCTGCCGCACAGCGCCAGGGACCTGGGTTTGATTCCCGGCTTGGGTCACTGTCTGTGCGGAGTCTGCACGTCTCCCCGCGTCTGCGTGGGTTTCCTTCGGATGCTCCGGTTTCCCCCCACAGTCCGAAAGACATGCTGGTTAGGTGCATTGGCCATGCCAAATTCTCCCTCAGTGTACCCGAACAGGTGCCAGAGTGTGGTGACTTGGGGATTTTCACAGAAACTTCATTGCAGTGTTAATGTAAGCCTAATTGTGACACTGCTAAATAAAATTTTAAACTTTAAAATCTTTACACCCCTGTCACAGTGGGGGCGGGGCTGGAAAATGCAGTGAACCATTCAAAATTTCATTGACTTCCATGGGACCGCAAGATCCCGTGGGCAAGAGAGCCATAAAGTTCCTCTCTTGGACATGTTCCGTTCTCCCGCATTAATGGAATTTCCATCCTCGTCCTGCTGGACTTACAGCAATGCAGAGGGAGCACCCACTGAGGACATTCCCTGAAGTGGATTTTTAAAATTAATATCTGGAAACTTCATCTAACCCTCTAATTGGAAGAACCCAAGAGGTTTTCTCTACCCTATGTATATAAGAATTGTCTAAAAAGTGAGATTGTATCTGGTTTCATCTATTATGAAAATTATTCTAAATTGCTTAACCACATCAAAGCTGCAGTGAGGGAAGATCCATAATTTCAGACATTCTAAAAGACTTTTCAAATACATCACTTTTTTTCTCCTGGGGAAACTCATTATTGATGTATACTTAGGTATCACCCAAAGCCCACAGAAGGAAAAGAGATTTGGACAATGGTGCCATTGTCAAGCTCACCGACAGAAATTTGATAATTACTTGCTTTATTAGGGTTGGTCATTCGCGTAGAAATGTAGCATAGCAACCCCTTCTTTGACCTTTGTATAAGTTATTCTCATAAGGATTCAAACTCTGTCAAAAGGCTGTACTGCATATCCATGACTTTTTTTATAAATTGAATGGAGTGCTTGAAAACCAAGAATGAGAGAAATCAAACTCTACATCCGACAGAAAAGCAGTTTGTTTGTCTCAATTCCCAGTTGCTACTGTGAAAACTGATAGAATATTTCAAACCCATTCAATCTTTATTAATCTCACTGAAGAATACCAGCAGCTGCAACGCTAATGTTGGATCCTCTCATCCGGAGGCCTGCAGTCTTAGAATCCTAGCCTTCACTTTCCTCAGAGTGTGAGTTCCCCTTAATTGTCTCAAATGAATCATCTCAAGGAAATAGAAAACTTGACCATGGTTAGGACAGGTGCCTTCACATAGTGCCTAAAGAAGTGACCTGGGATAATGAACAGGAACCCGCAATGAGAGTGGCCATTGAACTACTTTTGGCCATGTTGTGTACCATGCATATTAAGGAAATCAGTTAAATTTGGAAGCAAAATAAACAAAAGTCACTACAGAATTTTTTTAAAATAGAAAATAGCACGAGGAAAATCAAGCCTTGGCAGGGTAAATTTAACTCAAATGGGAAATTTAACTCAAAATTGGAAAGGTCCCAAAAATGGGCAGAATTTGCGATTACCACACCACCTCCATCCATCTCCTCCCGCCCCCCCCCCGCCCCCCACCCTACCCCAACTTGTTCCTTTAGATGCAGTCAGCATGCACACTTTGTGATACTTGCTTATTTAAACACTTGCGGTGTGCAGTGCTGCACTGAAGATACTGTTAAATTCAGCACAGTGTTCAGAAACAGAAATAAAATTACCTTGATTTAAAATTGGAGGCTGGGAACTCCAGTTCCCATGAGTCTCTGGCCTTTCACTGGGAAATGGTGGCACATGCGCAGTTTGGGGTTTTCACATCTTCAGGCCAGGAACTGGCCCTGCGCACCTCTGCCAGAGTAAAGAAGAGCAAATGGCTTGAAATGCATGTCATGTGATCTGAACGTATGGGTGGGTTGTCGAGAAATCCATGGAATCTGCTTTGATTGTACTTGTCATTTATTTTGGCGTGTCTGACCATAATTTGCCTGTTAATTCCTATGTACCTCATACTTACCTTGAATATTGGAGTATAAACTAGATATTGTAAATTTTTTATCTTTCTGAATTTGTTTGTGTCTTGAAACAATATTGCTGGGTAAAGGAATCATTTGATTTGAATCATTTTCTTGTGTTGGTATTGACATTTTTCCAATCTTTTAGTTTGGTGTAGTATCATTCAGTTTTCCTATTTAATAAATGTTTTGTTCTTTGTGTTAAAAGTTCATTACCAGACTCCTGTGAATTTGTTCAGTCACTTTTCTCCCTGATTTTCTAAAAATAAAGGTTAAGACCTACCAAGCTAGGTTTCACTCTGGAATCTGACTTGTCCATAACTAACATCAGTTGGAGCCGTAACAAAGGGACACAAGTTCATGTGCAGTTAGCGCCACTTAAAGCTAGCCTGTACTATTGTAAAATCAGACTGCACTTCTTAAAGGGGAGATGGATCAATAGGAGATTGATTGCTTGTTATTTCCTTAAAGAACTGCAATGTGGATAAAGATGAACCTGTGAACACGCTGAACTTAGGTTTCTAGAAGGCATTTGACAAGGAGCCATATCAAAGGTTACCATGCAAAATAAGAGCTCATGATGTAGGGGTAACATATTTGCATAAATAGAGGATAGCTAACAGGAAACAAAGAATAGACATAAATGGGTCACTTTTGCCTTGGCAAGATGTAATGAATGCCACAGGAAACAGTGCTGTATCCTCAATTAACAACTTATATCAGTGACATGGATGAAGGGACTGAATGTATGATTGCTAAATTTGCTGATGACATTAAGATAAGTAGGAAAATAAGTTGTGAAATTGACATAAGAAGCCTACAAAGGGATATAGATAGGTTAAGCAAATGGGGACAAAAATGGCAGATGGGGTATAATGTTCCAGTTTGTGAACTTGTCCAGTTTGGCTGGAAGAATAGGAAAGCAATATATAATTTAAATGGTGAGAGATTGCAAACTTTTCTTGGTCAGAGGGATCTGGGTGCCCTGGTCCATGAATCACAATAAGTTTGTACAAGCAAGTACAGCAAGTTAGGAAAGCAAATGGAATGTTGTCGTTTATTGCCAGGTCTATTTGTGTACAGTTTTGGTCTCCTTATTTAAGAAAGGATATAAAGAAGCACTTCAGTGAAGATTTATTTGACTGATACCTGGGACTAGATTGTGGGTGGGGAATAGTTATCGTATGAGGAAAGGTTGGACAGGTTGGGCCTGTATCTACTGGAGTTTAGAAGGATGAGAGGTGATCCTGAGGGACTTGACAGGGTGGATACTGAAAGGATGTTTCTATGTGTGGGGGAGACTAAAACTTGGGAAGACAGTTTAAAACTTAGGGGTCCCCTTTTGAAACAGAAATTAGAAGATTTTTTCTCTCTCAGAAGACCTTGAGTCTTTGGAAATCCCTTCCCCAGAAAGCAGTGGAGACAGGGTCTATTAGTATTTTTAAGGCAGGTTCTTTGCTAACAAGGGAGCCAAAGAATATCAAGGATAGGTGGGAATATGGAAATGAGGTGACAATTAGATCAGCCATGATCTTATTGAATGGCAGAGCAGATCTCAGTGGTTTGCTTGCTGAAATTTCATTTGTCAACATGGCTCTTGTTAAAACATGTTTCCCATGTGTTTGTGTGTTGTGCACCAGAGTCATGAGCAAGGCAGTCAGTAGATAACCCTTGTTTTCACCACTAACACAACATCATCCTTACTGCCAAAAATACAGTCAGTACGTATCCGAGTTCATTAAGCGTGGTGCCAAAATTACAACATTTCACAACTTATTTTCCTACTTATCTTTATGTCACCAGCAAATTTAGCAACCATACATTCAGTCCCTTCATCCATGTCACTGATATAAGTTATAACTCCAACGGTCTACCAGTATCCAGAACGAAGCTAAATTATCATGAAGCTCCATAAGCAAAGCAGTAAAATGCAACTCAAAGGGAGGCAGGACCGAACTATCCAGTGCACTGGTAAGACTGCACCTTGAGAACTATATGCTGAGAAACAAGGAAAATATTTCAGCACTGGAGGTTATGTAGAGAAGCAGCTTAAGATTGATCTCTGAGTTATTTTTGAGGTATTTGGGTCTTTCGATCTGAAATGTAGGCACTGGAGAGGTGATCGTATAAATAGTGAATTGTGTAGGAATATACGATTCATCCAAAGGACTTCCTCATCCATAGGTATCTCATGGCATTGTATATATAATGAAAAAGAAGATATCTGTACACTTAACTGACATCTCTCAGTTATAATTTATTCCCAACATTTTAAAGTTACTGGTGGGCGAGAGCTTAGAAATCAATATTCTGTGCAAACCCTTTCTGCAGCAATGTCAGGATCAATTTCATCTGTTAGACTGTTCAAACCTGCTTAGACAACAGGCTGTAGGGAAACACTGCCTTTCATCATTAAGCTATGAATGGAACCGCAGGGAGAGTTAATTTTGGCATCCGATGTATAGTCGGTGGATGGAGGGCAGGATGTTTGCTGCACCTGCTGATGATATAGACAGGAGGCTTAAACCATTTTCATGGTCGAGCCTCATTATGAGAGAATCAGTGAACTGCCAGTGTTGAATGAGCACTGACAGACAGCTCGGTGATCAGGTTAGGGGCTGGGGGTGGTGGGGGTGGGGGCATGGGGTGGGGGGGGGGTTGTGGTTGGGAGTGGGGGGTGGAGAGGTGGTTGCTGGCATGAGGAACTCAGCATCTGTGCCACAAAGTTGAGCCAGAAGTTTCTCATTAAGGAGCAGAGAGTCAATGGTTCCGGGGACTGGGGAAAGCCATCCACAGAGGATCTGGAAACAGGCACAAAAACCCACATTAGTAACTTTATTCAATGTTTTGGAGCAGTTTACAGTCAGAAATGTTCATTTCTTGATCGCCCCAGTCACGCTGAAACGCAGGGTGATATTGAAATAAAACTCAGCACGATGACATCGGGAAATTCTACTTCATGCTGACATTATTCCCTCCAGTGGAATGAGAATGGTGGGGCCAGGAAAGAGTTTGATGATGTTCTCTGCTGATTTTTTTTGTTATGGTTATGGTTTTATGTTGGAATGTTGAGCAACATGTAAGATGTGCACCGGCTCCTGTTCAATGATGGAAATGCATCACCTGACATGTCTTTTGTCATTTTTGCCATGGGCACTGGGAATGCCTACTTGTCCTTGGTGTCCAATATTGCGATAGTGATGAAAGGTGGGTATTTCCTTCAACCATCTTATTTGGAGGAGTAGTGAAAACCTGAAGATTGAGAAAAGCAATGGCACTTATATTGCTTCCATCTAGCAATCAATGACTTTCTGGGCATTAAACTCTTAAAAGCTATAATTCATCATTCGGCTCATCAGTAAATGTACCAGATTTATACAGGATCTACAAATGAAGGATTACAGTAAATGAATGATACTTACTGGATATTGGCGCAATGCATAACATTAGTTTATAGATTCTCAATCAATGAGGTTGGGGGTGGGGAGTTCATCTCCTGATACCACTATGGCTGTTCAGTACCCGCCCCTGTTCATTCCTGATGATTGTGAGTGGCCTCACAGGAATATGTTGGCAAATATCTGCAATTCTCAAACTGTGGGTGGCACGGTGGCACAGTGGTTAGCACTGCTGCCTCACAGCACCAGGGATCTGGGTTCGATGCTGGCCTCGGGTCACTGTCTGTGTGGAGTCTGCACGTTCTCTCCATGTCTGTGCGGGTTTTCTCCGAGTGCTCCGGTTTCCTCCCACAGTCCAAAAGGTGTGCTGGTTAGGTGCATTGGCCATGTTAAATTCTCCTTCTATGTATCTGAACAGAGTGTGGCGACTAGGGAATTGTCACAGTAATTTCATTGTGACACTAATAAATAGACTTTAAACTCATGTTTCCTGTCCATTTCCCTCCCTTCACCAGAATATTGTCCAGGTTATGCTGCATTTGCACATGGACTACTTCAATATCTGAGGAGTTGTGAATTGAGCTGAACATTTGCAGTCAAAAACCAACCACATATGACCTCACGATGGAAGGAAGGTCATTTATGAACCATTATGATGGTTATGCCTAGGACACTATCCTGAGGAACTCCTGTGGTGATGTCGTGGAACTGAGACGATTGATCTTCAATCACCAGAACCATCTTTCTTTGTGCCAGGTATGACTCTAACAAATGGTGGGATTTCCCCCTGATTCCCACTGGCTCCAGTTTTGCGAGAGTTCCTTGATGCTACACTTGGTCAAATGCTGCCTTGATGTCAAGGGCAGTCACCCTCACTTCACCAGTTCAGTTTTTTTTTGTCAATGTTTGAACCAAGGATGTAATGAGGCAGGAGCTGAGCGCCCCTGGCAGAACCCAAACTATGTGTGAAAGAGCCGGTTATTGCTGGGTAAGTGCTGCTTCTTAGCACGATTAGTGACCCCTTCATTACTTAACTGTGATTGAGAGTACACTGATAGAGCAGTGATTGGCTGGGTTGGATTTGTCCTGTTTCTTGTGTTCAGGACAATTTTTCACGTTGCTGGTTAGATGCCTTTGTCATAGCTGTACTGGAGCACAAGTCTTCGGGGCTATTGTTGCAACGTTGTCAGGGCCTATAACCTTTGCAGTATCCAGTATCATTTCTTGATATCATGTGGAGTGAATCAACGTGGATAAAGACTGACATGTGTGATGCTGGGGCCATCTGGAGGAGGCTGAGATGGTTCATCCACTTGGCACTTCTGGGTGAAGATTGTTGCAAATGCTTTAGGCTTATCTTTCGCACTGAAGTGCTGGGCTCCGCCATCATTAAGGATGGGGGTATTTGTGGAGCCTCCTCCGTCATTCACAGTTGGATTTCGCAGGGTTGATTCCCTGGCTTGGTGGTAATGGTAGAGTGGGAGATATGCCTGGTCATGAAGTTGCAGATTGTGGTTGAGTACAATTCTGCTGCTGCCGATGGCCCATAGTGCCTGATGGATGCCCAGTCTGGAGTTACTAAATCTGTTTGAAGTCTACCCCATTTAGCATGCTGTCACATGACACCATGGTGGGCATCTTCAATGTGAAGATGGGACATTGTCTCCACAAGGACTGTGCGGTGGTAACTCCTACTAATACTGTCGTAGACAGATGCAGGTTGGTGAAGGTGAGGTCAAGTATATTTTTCCACATCACCTGCTGCAGACCCAGTGTAGCGTCCTTTAGGATCCAGCCAGTTTGGTCTGTGGTGGTATTACTGAGCCACTCTTGGTGATGGACATTGAAGTCCCCACACAGAGTATGTTCTGCACCCTTGCCACCCCTTTGTGCTGTTTTCATATTTTTATTTTCCAAATTTTAAATGCACCAGATAGGTTGAATGAAAGTGTGACATAATTGCAGGTAAATGCTCAATGGAAGTTGTGTGTGTTAACTTCCCAATGGTCCATTTGCACAAAGTATGTACCTTACAGAAAGGATAAGTAGATATGTATTGAAAGAAGCCTTACCTTGGCATCTGTCCCAACATCATTGACCCTTTACACATTTGTGCACAAGTATGCCAGACCTGAAAGATTACATTCACATTCTTTGTTGTCTGCATCCACATAGTTGGCACCAAGGATTTGACAGATGAGTGCTCTCCATCAACAGCCTTCACCTCCTTTGTCACCCTCTCTAAAGCAAGGATTTCAAAATTCATCATGCAAGGCTACCATTTTCAGCAGAATCCTCTTTGTACAGCTCCTTTGCAACACAAAAATTGCAGATGGCTCCCCTTTCAAAGGAGAACAATGAGATCGACTGGATCACCGCAATTTCTGACTTTCAACCAAAGTCAGAACCAGGGATGGCATGATGGCGCAGTGGTTAGCACTGCTGCCTCACAGCACCAGGGACCCGGGTTCAATTCCCGGCTTGGGTCACTATCTGTATGGAGTTTGCACTTTCTCCCCGTGTCTGCGTGGGTTTTCTCTGGGTGCCCCGGTTTCGTCCCACAGTCCAAAGATGTGCAGATTAGGTGAACTGGCCATGCTAAATTCTCTGTGTCCCTGAACAGGTGCCGGATTGCGGCAACCAGGGGATTTTCACAGTACCTTCATCGCAGTGTGAATGTAAGCCTACTTGTGACTAATAAATACACTTTAAACTTTAACCAGATTGCTAACTGCACAAGATATCCGGACAATGAAAGGTCAATCAAATAAAAAAGAAACAGGGGATTCAAAAAATAGAGTCAGGGAAAGCCCCACTATCCCAATCATTGCTCTCATTTTCCTGGATTGAGAAAATAAAGGCTATAAAACTGTTGAGGAATAATAAAATTGACATATGCTCACAGTAGTTGCAACAGCAACTGCAGACACAAGAAATGTCATTTGATAAATAGATAAGTCTTGTTATTTGGTGATCATTCTTAGAAATACTCACTTATTTTATCTTCTTTAAATAAAACCAATCAGTTCAGCAACATAAAGCAGTATTTATACCATGAAGGTGACCCATTACACATTACCAACAGAATACAGCAAGACCCAAGGCTACCGTGAACTTGGCAACCCTCTACAGCAATGGCCCAAATCCAGTCACAGCGCTCAGCATCATTAAATACCATTCCACTCTTTGGCAAGTAAGGAGATCAGTAAAAAAATATCTGAACAGAATCAGTATCCATCACAAGAACAGACGGTGACACTTTCAATATTACAAATTATATTTTATGGTTTATTCGTTATTTGCTCCTGCCACAATGCTGAACAAGAGCATGCATGTTTATTGCATGGTTAATTGATGAGCTATGCTTATTATTGAAAACATGATCAGATATGAATTATTTACTGTGTTTAATGGAAGGATGTTTATTTGGTTTAAATTCCATTGAAAATTTTGTTCATATATTCATTAAAAGTTATGTGTGGGTTCCATGACATTTTCAGTGCAGAGTTGATGGGCCAAAGGACCTCTTCTACGCTCTATGATTCTATGATTGCTTATAGTCAGTCAAATCAGGGGGAGAGAAATCTGCGAGATAGTGAAAGCCTCACCATCTTGAAGTTTTCCTTCATTTTCTGGTTCAATTTTGCCTCATTTCAGCTTTTCAGCCTTCTCCAAAAACATACTTATAAGGTACAGCTTGGCGCCTAAATGCTTGAAGCATTTGGGTGCCAAGCAGTATGGTAGTCACCTCATTCGGATGAGGCCTAATGAGCTATTTAAACAACCTGTGGGCCCTCTCCCAGACCCTTTCTCCTCATCATCTGACTGAGGCTAATTGTATATAGAGGTATATTGTAGGCCTCGGGCCTCTGCACCCAATTTCCCAAGGAGCACATTATGGTCCATAGAGTTCCTAAACTCTATAGGCCATAATGTGAAAGTTTGTGAAACAAGAATAGCTGCTTTACATGCTGACAGCAGTGAATCTCCTGGGTGAAAATTGACTGACATGGAAGGACTGACATAGAAGAAGTACTAAGAAGGAGAATGATGTTAGGATAGGGCAACTGGAATGATGCAGGAATTAATACTAAGGTTCCTACGTGACTAAATTATTTGCTGATGATATTAAACTGGGGATGAGGACAGTTGAGTCCCATAAAGAAGCTAAGGAACTACAGAAGAATCGAGGAAAAACATTGAAAGGGGTTGGAACAATGGCTGGTGCAATTCATTTCAAGTGCAAGTTATTGCAGATTAGAAGAAAAAAAACAAAGTGTTATCAATACTTAATTAATCAGGTTGAACAAGTAAGTGAAGAAGCTGAACAAAGTAGGAGAACCATTGTCAACTCAATACCAATCATGTTCAATCATTGTAAACCAACAAACAGAATGGATAAGTTAAGCTGATAATTGGCGTTCCGAAAGGGGACATTCTGAAATGGTCATAGAACCACAGAATCCCTATAGTACAGAAAGTGGCCATTCAGCCCATCGAGTCTGTACCAACTCTCCGAACGAGCATCCCACCCATGCCCTCCTCTGTGTCCTATTCCCGAAACCCTAAGCATTTACCATGGTCAAACCAACTAACCTACACATCTTCAGAGCAAACTGGAGCACCTGGAGGAAACCTACGCAGACGCGGGGAGAATGTGCAAACTCCACACAGACAGTCACTCAAGGCCAGAAATTGAATGCAGTCCCTGGCACTACGAGGCAGCTGTGCTAATCAGTATGCCACCATGCCATTCGTATTGTGTTCAGTTCTGATCACTGAAACATAAGGGATCAGCCAATCCTATAGTGATGCAGAGAAAGATGAGAAAGATTGGATCCTTGCTTAAAGGTGAGGAAAATCCAATCGATTCAGACAAGAGAAGAGATGAATTAGAGTGGACCTATAGCTGTGCTTGGAAAGATAAAGTTAAACAGCCATTGGTGAACAAATGCAACTCGCATTGTGGCAAAACCCTGCATTTCTGGTTGATGAAACTTCAGGAATAGATTTTTAGAGGAGTAAGGATGAGGGGGGCTGGTTGAGAGGGGGGGTGACAGGGGTGCTACCAGGGGGCTACATCAGTATGGTGAAATGCCCTGACTAGGGAAGTTTTGATGTGGAGATGCCGGCGTTGGACTGGGGTAAACACAGTAAGAAGTTTAACAACACCAGGTTAAAGTCCAACAGGTTTATTTGGTAGCAAAAGCCACACAAGCTTTCGAGGCTCTGAGCCCCTTCTTCAGGTGAGTGGGAATTCTGTTCACAAACAGAACTTATAAGACACAGACTCAATTTACATGAATAATGGTTGGAATGCGAATACTTACAACTAATCCAGTCTTTAAGAAACAAAACAATGGGAGTGGAGAGAGCATCAAGACAGGCTAAAAAGATGTGTATTGTCTCCAGACAAGACAGCCAGTGAAACTCTGCAGGTCCACGCAACTGTGGGAGTTACAAATAGTGTGACATAAATTCTGATTCTAGGATCGCATGATAAAGACTCAGGAGGAAAAAAGCAGAAATATTTATGTGAAATAGTGTGACATAAACCCAATATCCCGGTTGAGGCCGTCCTTGTGTGTGCGGAACCTGGCTATCAGTTTCTGCTCCGCGACTCTGCGCTGTCGTGTGTCGCGAAGGCAAGAACCAGGCAAGACTGTTCTCTTCCTGTTGGGGAGCACTTCAGCGGTCACGGGCATTCGGCCTCTGATATTCGGGTAAACGTTCTCCAAGGCGGCCTTCGCGACACACGACAGCGCAGAGTCGCGGAGCAGAAACTGATAGCCAGGTTCCGCACACACAAGGACGGCCTCAACCGGGATATTGGGTTTATGTCACACTATTTCACATAAATATTTCTGCTTTTTTCCTCCTGAGTCTTTATCATGCGATCCTAGAATCAGAATTTATGTCACACTATTTGTAACTCCCACAGTTGCGTGGACCTGCAGAGTTTCACTGGCTGTCTTGTCTGGAGACAATACACATCTTTTTAGCCTGTCTTGATGCTCTCTCCACTCCCATTGTTTTGTTTCTTAAAGACTGGATTAGTTGTAAGTATTCGCATTCCAACCATTATTCATGTAAATTGAGTCTGTGTCTTATAAGTTCTGTTTGTGAACAGAATTCCCACTCACCTGAAGAAGGGGCTCAGAGCCTCGAAAGCTTGTGTGGCTTTTGCTACCAAATAAACCTGTTGGACTTTAACCTGGTGTTGTTAAACTTCTTACTAGGGAAGTTTCCCAGCAATGGAAACAGCAACAGCTTAGTTACCCACCAAATGGAGATGGGCAGCCAATTTGAATGATTAATGGTATGCTTAAAAAGGCATTAAACTGCCTTTTTAACTCCCTGGGTCCCTGGCATTTTTCTCGTGGCAGAGTTGTCTCCCACTCCACAGCCCCACTTTTCGGGAGGCCATCAGCTACATGGAGGCTCCATTGTCACAAGGAGGGTCCTCTGGCAGCGAATTCCCCAGCCACTCTAAGTGCTACCACAGTAGGGGTTTCCCCTCCATTCCTCCAGGTGCTGCCCGCTTGATCCATATCAAATCATTTACTGCTCACCCCCCACCCTACACCCTTCCCATTCTCTTGCTGTCTCAGCAGTGGCCATCTCTCACAGTGGTGTTGCCCAAGTTCCAGAGCTCCTGGCCTCCTGAATGAACCAGCAGTGTGGAGCTCCCTTATTTGGCTGGCTCCTCTTAACCGCCTCCTTCTAGCAATATCACAGGGAAGTTCCACTTCTGCCCAAGGAGACTGGCAACCCGGAAACCAGCCTGAAGATAGGACCTCCAGCGCTTTAGCAAAATCTCACCCTAGGCTTCAGGGAAGTCCAATCGTAAAGATTCTTCCATTCAAAATTAAACCCTCAGAGATAAGCTTGAAATAATCCACCTGTTGAGAATTTCTTAATGTTTCCAATTGTATGATACATCAAGAGTGCTGGCTTGGAGTATTGTCTGATATCGTCAATTAAAATTATCATTAACTCTTAGAACCACGGGCACTGAAAGTACAGACAGAGAACATTTTCCCCATCCTGTCTGCCAGTTATTTGCTAAACCAATCCAAAATTAACTTCACTGCACTGCTTCCAATGGTGTTCCTGCAGTGTCTCTGACTTCAACTGTTTACCTATCTCGCTTCAGCTTCAGACTCTTTATATAAGTTTGATCTCGATGTGCCACTGAGATCAGTGATTCCTCCAAACCAGCCCACGCAGTTATATGATCATTGTGCAAAAAAAAAGAAAAAAAACCTGAAAGAAATGTCAAAAATAAACCTAGTTCCTTTAAAAAGGAAGCCTGCTGATGAAATGCTTTATTTAAAATCAGCACAATTTAATGGAATTAGAATGAAATCAGTATGCACATTAACTTGAACAAAGTGCATTAAACACTGGTGAATATGATGGAGATTCCTAGTAAAAGTGTGTTCAATGACAGATCTGCTTGGGTACTAAAAACTCACATATTATTCAGTTAGCTATGTCTGGTGGGGTTGCAATGATTTGAGGCAATGAATCATAGCAGTAATCCCCATCAGAGCTACACTGATGGAGTACTATCTTAATAGAGGATGAAATGCTAAACTGAGCTCCCATCTACTTTCTCAGATGAATGTGCAAAATACCACACCACTGCTCAAAAAAAGATAAGAGTTTTCCCAGTGTCCTGGCCAACATTTATCCCACAAGCAACACCGCCTAAAGCAGAGTAACGGCCATTCATTTCATTGCCGTTTTGGAACATTTCCCAGCGTAAATTGGCTGCCATGTTTTGCTGCAAAACAACATTGACTGTAATTTATTGACTGTGAAGTACTTTAGTCACTCCCTGTGAACATGACAAATCCTATACAAGTCAATGATTCCATCCTCTCTCTTTCCCTCTCTCCTTTAATCCTAACACCAGTGGACCATGCCAATGGATCCCATCTCCTGAATTTATCATCAACTACTCGCTCCATGGAAGCAAACTTCTTGGTTTAAAAACTTTATTTTCTTCATAACTAATAAACATGCTAACATTTGCACCATGCATACAATGAGGGTTTGGCCTGACAACATCCAGGACTGACTCAGATAGAGTTTGTGATCGATTTAGCATAGTGTGATTGTGACAATGCCATATCTCTGGATACTTCTTACCCTGTGCAATCACAGGAAGTTAGTATGCAGGGTTTTTTTATTCATTTGTCAGACATGGACATCGCTGACTGGTCAGCATTTGTTGCCCATCCCTAGCCTCCCTCGAACTGAGTGGCTTACTAGGCCATTTCAAATGGTGGTTCAGAGTCAACCACATTGCTGTGGCTCTGGAGTCACATGTCGGCCAGACCGGGGTAAGGACGGCAGATTTCCTTCCCTAAAGGACATTAGTGAACCAGGTGGGTTTTCCCGACAACCGCCAATGGTTTTGTGGTCATCAGTAGATTCTTAATTTCAGATATTTTTTAATGAATTCAAATTCCACCATCTGCCGTGGTGGAATTAAAACCTGGGACCCCAGAACATTAGCTGAGTTTCTGGATTAATAGTTTAGCAATAATACCACTAGGTAAATGGAATTTTGGAATTTATTGCTAATGGAATAGAGTATAATGATAGGAAAGTGCTGTTGTAACTATATAGGGTCTTTGTGAGACCATGTCTGGAGTACTGTGCACAGTTTTGGTGCCCTTACTTGAGGAAGGATGTAAATGCTTTGGAGGCGGTTCAGAAAAGGTTCACTAGATTGATTCCAGACTATCTTATGAAGAGAGATTGAGCAGTTTAGGCCTATACTCACTGAAATTTAGAAGAATAAGAGGAGATCTAATTGAGCTATACAAGATGCAGAAGGGGATTGACAGGGTAGATGTAGAGTGAATGTTTCCCCTTGTTGGACATTCTAGAATGAGAGGCCATAGTTTTAGGCTAAGGGGTGGCAGATTAAAACAGAAATGAGGAGGAATTACTTCACTCAAAAGGTCATGAATCTGAGAAATGCTTTACCCCAGAGGGCAGTGGATGCCAGAACACTTAACAACTTTAAGGAGAAGATAGATAGGTTTTTAATTAGTAGTGGGATGAAAGGTCTCAGGGAAAGGGCAGGAAGGTGGAGATAAGGCCGAGATGAGATCAGCCATGATTGTATTGAATGGAAGAGCAGGCTTGAGGGGCTGAATTTCCTGCTCCTGCTCTTAGATCTCATGATTTTATGTTATGCAGTCAAAAGCTCTGATACCAACCGCAGCGACGAGGGAGCAGGGGTGAATGGTTGGAGGGGTTGGCATGCTGCCCAGGATCCATTCCAACCACAACCATGAATCTTTTTGGTCCATTGAACAATAATGCTGATTCTGACAAATGTTCTAAACCAAACCTCTAGCATTCTTGGGAATCCAAGCCATTTCCAAACCGGAATCCCAGAAGTGGTCTCATTTTGCAAAATGTATCATCCTCCACTGATACACTGGGTCCTGTAGTATAAGGATTAGCACATGAAGGATTAACGTGGGATTGAGTACAATACTACCCACACAGGGATTAATGCAAGAGAACATATGACCCGCACCTAGAGGTCAATCTAGAGTTGGACAGAGCTGTGTGTAGAAGCAGGCATGGAGAAAGCTCCAAGCTTAGACATTTACTGAATTATGTATATAGTTTCTAATAGTTAATAAATACTGTTGAACTATATAAGATTCCAAATAACATAACAAGTTGTACCAAGCTACACCCAACAGCTTACAACATATCTTAGCTAAGTCAAAGGAAGAAGAACAGTGGCATAGTGGTCAGCACTGCTGCCTCACAGCGCCAGGGACCCGGATTCAATTCCAGCCTCGGGTCACTGTCTGTGAGGTGTTTGCACTTCTCCCTGTGTCTACATGGGTTTCCTCCGGGTGCTCCGGTGTCCTCCCACAGTCCAAAGATGTATGGCTTAGGTTGATTGGCCATGATAAAAATTGCCCCTTAGTATCAGGGGGATTAGCACTGTGGTGGTGTTACGGGGATAGGGCCTGGGCAGGATTGTGGTCAGTGCAGACTCAATGGGCCAAATGGCCTCCTTTTGCATTGTCGGGATTCTATAACCCCTGGTGTAAGGAATCGCTGCCCTGGCTCTGCTCCCTTGTGGGCATTTCTTTTGTATGGGATGAATGGAGGATCTCTTTGATATCCCTGATTACGATACAAGTACAAACTTAGAATATCTGATTGGTTTAGCTTTCTTTGATACTGCCAGGAAATCCTTTTGAAACTGCACTACTTTTTCATCAGATGGTTAATGAGTATTTCAGTGTTTTTTTGGGTGGGGCTTGTGTTAGTCTGAGCTTAAGATCCCAGTTGAAATTTAGTTTTTTTTCCATTTGCTGATAAAGAGTGTTATTTTTTGAAACAAAATTGTGGGTCCCTATTGTCATTACAATCCTTTGGGTTATTGGCTTTGTCATGTATCAGTGAGGACAAAAATCAATGGAAAAAATACCCTTTTACATCTTTAGGATGTCTTTGTGTTTCACATCCAATTAAGTTATTGTAATGAGTAGAAGAATATTGTTGTCATGTAGACGCACAAAACAGCTGTAAACAACATGAGGTCAATGACCAATTCATCTGCTTTTGGTCATATTCAGTGGAATGAAGGATAATAAAGATTTTTTGTAAAGAAGTCTCCTACAATACATTTTCAGACTAGAATGATCAAACTGCAAATCAAATCAGTAATCATGCTACAACTTTTAAATGGCTCTTCTCAGACAATTTACGCTTAAATGTGAAAATATCCTAAATTGAATGTGTATTGAATTAAAAGATGTATCAACTACCCTTGATTGTTTCATTATAAATTGTCAGCATTGTAATTCTGAGTTAGATTCAAGCTTTCTGTGGACGAAACTATAAATAAGTGAAATAATTCTATTGCCATAAATTCTCACACAGTGAATTGGACTTCTTATGCATCAGTAAAAATGAGTTTTACCAGCTCTGTTCTGGTACATGAGTTTCGTTATTCAGTCAGCTCATTTGAAAATCCATTGGTGTAGTGAGTCGTTAGTTAGGATGAGTGGATAGCTCTGATGCACAGGTCTTAGGTCCATCAGCAAGGTGTTGTAAGAGCCCATAGCGTTTCTTATGTCTGCAAAATTCAAGTACTTAAAATGACACTTGGGGTGAACCAAATTGCCAAATTGACTGGACACTGGCATCTTTAATGTTGGAGATCCTGCAAGAAGGTCAAGTACTCTTGAATTGACTCGTTTGGCTGGAAGTGCTTGCAAACACTGAGGTAAAGATCACTTGGACAAGGAGAATCCAGAGTTAGTGCCGGGGGTGGTGAACATCTAAAGGACCGTCTCTTGACACGGATGAATGGAGTATGGCTGGAATGGGACAGCGTGTGTGGAAATGGCTGGCTATGCATCATTCTGCTGCATATCGATTTGTAAAAGGTCGCTGCATCTCTGTCCAGGATGCAGCGACCTTTACTCAGTCTTCATCTGCAGTGTTGAGTTTAATTCAACCTTGTGCTTTCTCCAATAGGTCAGTCAATGGCCCCAGCACCCAGCAGCCCTAAGGAACAGTTATGAAACAGTCTGAGGAAAAGGAGGTGACTTCAGAGGGTGCACTGTCTCATCCTTGCTCTGCATCTTTTGCCAACTCAGATCCTATCACCCAAGTGAGTATATACACATTGGCTGAAACAACAGCACCAGTTGATGTGAACACCATACAGAACCATACCAGCTGTAGGAGGTGGTGACAGTCTAGGCCTCAGACTCTCAGAGGACTGTGGGGGACCAGAAAGGGTTGAGCCCCTTGCAGATGAAGAGTCTCTGGAGTTGTCTGCTAAGAGGCAGATGTTGGATGTTCAACAGGAGGCGCATGAAGACAGGGATCTGGGATCAATTCCAACCTCGGGTCACTGCCTGTGTGGAGATTGCACATTCTCCCTATATCTGAGTGCGTTTCTTCTGAGTGCTCCGGTTTCCTCACACAAAGATGTGCGGGATAAGTTGACTGGCCATGCTAAATTGCCCCTTAGTTTCAGGGGGACTAGCAGGGTAAATATGTGGTATTACAGGGATAGGGCCTGGGTAGGATTGTTGTTGGTGCAGGCACGATGAGCTGAATGGTCTCCTGCACTGTAGGGATCCTATGATTTGAAGATCATTTCTTGCTTTCCATCTCATGCTAACAAAGCTACCCCACCACCCTTTCCTTCCCGCCTGTCCTTACGAAAAGTTCCATCCCCATAAATATTTAATTCCCAGTTTTGATCTCCTTGTAATAACCATGTTTCTGTAATGTTGATAAGAACATGCCCATTCACCTCAAATTGTGCCATTAGCTTGTTTATCTTGTGCCAGATACTGCGTGCATTTATGTAAAGATCCATTAATTTTGCTTTTATACTATGTTTCCCCCTTTGACCCTATGTGCATTTTTTTATGTTTGTACACTCTGTCCCTTCCTGTCACATTCTGGGTAAGATTACAGATAGCTACCTTGCAATGCTGCTGCGTCCTTTGCTTTGTAAGCCTACAAATCTCCTCTCCAGTACCATCCCCCTATCTATATAGTTTAAAGCCCTCTCTACTTCCCTAGTTATACAAGAACACTGGTCCCAGCACAATTCAGGTGTAGCCCGTTCCAAAATACAGCCCTCACTTTCCCCAATAGTGATACCAGTGCCCTACAAACCGAAACCCATTTCTCTCACACCATGAGTATATGAACACATATTCATCTCTCTAATTTTGTGTACCCAGCACAGCTCAGGTAATAATCCAGAGATTACCACCTTGAAGGTGATAATCTGTGGTCTAATTTAGTGCCTAGCTCCTCAAAGTCTCGATATAGAACCTCTTTTCTTGTTCTACCGATGTCACTGGTACCCAAATAGTGATTCTCCCCCTCTCACTACAAGTTCCTCCAGGGCCTGGGGCAGATGCCCTGAACCCAGGCACCAGTTAGGTAACACAGTTGCCTGGGCTCTGGCTCTTTGCTGTGGAGAACAGTGTCAATCCCCCTCACTATACTGCTCCCTACCACCCTCACATCCTTTTGTGTGTCACGCCCGCCACCACCACCCCTCCCCCCCCCTCCCCCAACTTGAATGGCTGCCTGCACCACTGTGCCATGGTCAGTCAGCTCATCCACTCTGCAGTCCCCACTCTCATTCAATCAAACTGTGAGAACCTCAAACCTATTTGACAATTGCAGAGGCTGACACTCCTGACCCCTGGTTCGCTGTACCTGCTTTGGCTGCACTCACACACCCCTGACCCTGACCACTTTCCAAGCCAGAAGACACTATCCTAAGAGTGTGACCACCTCCTGAAACAGAGCCCAGGTAATTCTCTCCCTCACTGATGTGTCGCAATGTCCACCTCCAGCTCAGTGACACTGTGTCAAATATCCTCAAGCTGCCAACAATTAGTCCCAAGACATGTTTGCCCTGGATCACAATGTTATACACGAGCTACCACCACGTGCTGCAGCCTTGTTACAAACCTGTCCTACCATCCTCAATGTATTTGAAATAATTATTTAATTAAATTATTTACTTATGTATTATGTGTATTTTTTATATTTTATTAAATAACCACCAAAGTGTGCACTGTTTTAAACCCTGGGGTGCTTCTCTTATATTAACACTGTTCTATTTTGGACTGCTTGCATCATCTTACTATATCAGGCCCTAACCTGCTCTTATTCCAGATGCAGGTTTTGCACACACTGTACCTGACACTAAGTATTTGCCAGTCAATCAACTTACCAGTTTCTTTTGACCTCACGATTATCTGTTTGTTCCCCCGCTGCTGCTTCATCGTAGCTGAAATACTCACCGAGCACCATTTTGTGAAGGGTGAAAAAGTTAGGAAGAGAAAAAGCAAAAAGCACCTCTTCCCCTCTGCACCGAATTCCCATTTTGCTCCAACTCCCCAAATGTATTCATTTGGACTGTCTTACTCATGTAATGTCTCATCCAACTGCGAGCACGTCTACTTTACGCTGGCTTTCAGGGGTGCGGCATTTTAATCTTCACCCTGACATTCCTCTTCTCAATTGTCATTGGATTCTTCATCCAAAGATGTTTGCCAATCTATGATGTCCTCATATGTCAGTTCTTACCTCCCCCTCCACCCCCCCCCCCCCCCCACCCCCACCCCCCGCCATGCCAAGTTGTGAAGCAAATAGTAAACTGCAACAATCCGGGAGACCCAAACTGGTGCGTAATGCCAGATACGAGCAGATTGGTCTAGGCATTGGAATCTCATTTTCAGAAAATCAATGATTCTCTCAATGGTGGACCTAGTGGATGTATGGCTCTCACTGTATCTGTCCTCAAAGCATAGTTGCCTGACAGGCATCATGAGCCACCTCTTTACCAGGTAACCCTTGTCTTCAAGTATCCAGCCATCTAGCTGCGTTGGTGTTGTAAAGAGCTATGACACCTGATAATGCCTGGGGATATGTATTGTGGCTATTTCCAGGGTAATGTGCACACACTGGCAGGATCCACAGAGAGTGATCACAGACAACCTGCACACTGAGGGAAGGAAATCTCTTTAAGTTGGCAAACATCCCTGGCACCCTGAGGGTGCCCTGTTCGCCACAAGTACAATTGATCAATTTTCCATTTCACTTTGGGAAGTCTAGTGATGGCCTCAAAGCCTCTGACACTCTCCGCGTGGTTGACCTCATGAATCTGGTGTAGTTCTCTACCCTCCTGAACACTGCATCTGTAACAAAGCTAATGCAATGGTGAGCTGCTGACTGGGAAATTTTACAGAGATCTCCGGCTCATTTTTGGAATGATTCTGAGGCTGATGAAACCACTCTGCCGTGATTCCCTCATTCCACTCCCACCATGTAGCTCATGCAACTAACATAAAATTGCACAGGGAGTGAAAATTGGCATCTACTGACCATTCAATTGCCGCAACAATTACTTACTTAGCTTTTATCAGAAGGCGGGCAAGCTTCCAGTCCTGTGGCCTGCCCGCCTTCCATATTATTGGAAAATGGGCATCATGTGGTTGGGGACTGAATCTGACATCATGATGCCCAGTTTTACGTAAGCGCGGAGAGACTGCTGTCCAATCGGTTAGCATACCCATTAACTCTGTTTCTCTCTCCACAGATGCTGCCTGATCTGCTTGGTATTTCCAGCACTTTCTGTTTTAATTTCAAATTTCCAAGATCCTTCAGCATTTTGCTTTGTGTTGTGTATTTGCCATTAGGTTTACAGCAGTTTGCTAAGTACACTTAGCTCTGACAAAGGGTCATCCAAACTCGAAGCATTGGCTCTATTCTCCCTTCACTGGTAATGTCAGACCTGCTGAGATTTTACAGCATTTTTTGTTTCTGCGTGAGCTAAGTACACTTCTAATTTGCTTTGTTAACTTCCCCTTTCATTCCTGTTCTGACTCTTGCTCATTGTTAGAAAAGTGCATCAGGCCAAAGCTCAAGGCAGTCTTCATGAACAATATCTGATCTTTCCTCAGTCATCTTGCAGCCCTTTGATCTGAAGACTGGCTACAACCGCTTCAGATATTTACCATATTTTCACTTTCAAACTGAGATCAGTAGATTCTGTTGGGCAAAAATATAAAATGTCTCATAGCAAAGGTGGGTAAAAAGAGTTGGGGTACAGATCAGCCCTGATCTAATTGAATGATAGAATGGGCTCAAGGAGCTGAATGGCCTACTATTGCTCTGATGTTCTATGTTTCTAATTTCATTCCTGATTTGAATCTGAGGTTTTCCAGGTCTTTATTACTTCCAAATTATTGTGTTTCCTTTACGTTCCCTCTCTTGCTTATCTACACAATATTTGCTTATCCAATGCCTTTTATTTCTTCCATGCTTTAGTTAGTTGACTAGATTGTTTGTTTGTTCATGTTAAATATGTGAATTCCCCTTTTATATCTGCTCATAATTATATGTCTGTCCATCTCTTATTTTTCAAATCTGAAGGAGAGTACAAAATGGGGACCATCTCTTCTGTCCACAGATGTTGACTGACGTGTTGTTTTTCTAACATTCATATGACTTTCTTTCAAAATAAAAATTGACTTATGTCGCTTTCTTCATGTACATCAGTAATAACCCTCTCAAATAAAGGTAATTCCTAATAGTAAGTGTTTAAAAGATCTAGCTATATGCCACCTTACTTTTACCCACCATAAACTAGAGCTCGTCTAAAATTCTACTTTCCATTTCAAAACTTGCATCAAGTCCATTTCTCTCATCACCCCCATGCTCACTGACCTACACTGGCTTCAAGCTTTAAAATTTTGATCCCTTTTTCTCCCTTCCAACTGTCTCCATAGTCTTGTCCCTCCCTATCTCGATCTCTACAAACCTCCAAGATCTGTGTACTGCTCCAATTCTGGCACCTTGTCATTTAAATTTTAACTTTTTTTAATATTCATTCATAGGAACGGGTTTCCTAGGCCATTTAAGATAATGTGGTCACATTTAGGCCAGACAAGGTAAGGACAGCAAATTTCCTTTCCCTAAAGGGCATTCGTAAACTACCCTGGGTTTTTCTGACAATAGTCTTTAGACTTTAATTCAAATTCTATCTGCAATGGTGGAGCTCAAAGCTGCGTCCCCACAGCATTACCCTGGATTCCTGGTCCAGTGACAACACCACTAGGTCACTGCCTCCCCACTAGCACTTGTCGTCTTCAGCTGCCTAGGTCCTGAGGTCTGGCACTCCCTCCCTAAGCCTTTCTGCCTCTCCACTTCTTTCTCCTGCTTCAAATTCCTCCGTAAAATCCATTCCAACATCTCATTATGTGAGTCAGTGTCAACTTTTGTTAGATAATGTTCCTTTGGTACGGCTTGAGATGTTTTATGGCATTAAAAGCACCATATAAATGCAAGTTGTTGTTTTCATCTCTGCTAAAATAAAACCAAGTTAAATTCTGCGCTGACTATTACTCTGCTCAAAATAATTCATATATATGTTGTCCCATTGAAGTATTTTGTGACAATTGATTTTATAAGAGTCTCAATAACTATGCTCACATGCATATTTTATGAAGCATTATACATTTAGATGTAGATGTAGATGTAGATGCTGATTTCATACATTTGTTTTATGAAATCATTGTATATTTTGGCTTTAAAGCGTTGCCTCCAATCAGGTTGCTGCCTCTGCCAGAGCACCAAAACAGCTCTTATCTCAGTCACAAATTACATCCTATTTGACCGAGGAAAACAATTCCTCCTCATCTTTCTCGAGCTGTCTGCAGCCATTGACACAGTTGATCACACCATCCCAATCCAATGCCCCTTCATCCATTATCCAGCTGGGTGAATTAGAACCATAGAACCCCTACAGTGCAGAAAGAGGCCATTCGGCCCATCGAGTCTGCACTCACCTGATTCTGATCTCTCTAATCGTAGCCAGAGAATCACCTGCAATGGCTTCTCCACCCATTCCCACACCGTTACCTCTGGTGTCCCCGTAGATCTATTCTTGGAACACTCTTATTTCACATCTGCATGCTAACCCCCACCCCCCACCCCGCCCAGCGGCATCATCCAAAAACATATTGGTTTCTAAAAGTATGTTGATGAGATGCAGCTCTACTCCACTACCACCTCTCTCAACTCCTTCACTGTCTGTAAATTGTCAGACTGTTCATCAACATCCAATACTGGGCAGAACGTTCTTTCAATTGAATATTGGGAAGACTGATGCGATGGTGTTTCATCCCCACCTCAGTCCTTCACCCACTGCGCAAGGCTGAACCAGACCATTTGCAACCTTGGTGTTACATATGAGCCTGAGATTAGCTTTCAACCACATATCTGATCTGTTATTAAATCTGCCAATTTCCACCTCTGTAACACACCTGTCTCTACCCCTGCCTCAACTCTTCTGCTGAAACGCTCATTCATGCCTGTTCCCTCTAGACTTGACTATTCACTGCAGGATTGATTTATCTCTTACATTTTACCCTCCATAAATCTGAACTCATCCAAAACTCTGCTGCCCATGTGCTAACCTCACAACAAATAACGTTCACTCATCACTCCTGTGCTCGCTGACCTACACTGGCTCTAGGTCACGCAGTGTCTTGATTAAAAAATTCCCATGCTGCTTTTCAAATCCCGCCATGGCCTCACTCTTCCTCATCTTGGAAATGTCCTTCAATCACACATCTCACCAAGGTACCTGCGCTCATTTAATTCCGGCCTCTTGAACGTCCCTTATTTTAATCACTCTCCACCTTACGTGCCTGTGCCTTCAGCTGTCCAGGTCCTCAGTTCTGGCATTCCTGAAACTTTACCTCACTTTCCTCCTTTAAGGCACTCCTTAAAAATGATCTCTTTGACCAAGCTTTTGTCCATTTGACTTGAATATCTCCTTATGTGACACGGTGTCATATTTGTTTTATGATGTTCCTATAAAGCACCTAGGGATAATTTATTATGTTAAAAGGTGCTGCATAAATATAACTTCTGTTCTAAGATCTAGGGTTGACCTTTGGTCATAGAACCTTTGTACATTCTTCAAGTTCCCCTGGGTAGATAAGGTGCCATGGACATGCTTGATGTATTTTCAACATAAGGCAACAGGAGAGAATCTGTTTACCAAATTTCAGGCAACATTGAGCAGTTCAGACTCACAGACTGGTCCAACCCCCAGAAATACTTATGGTTGCTGTTTTGAAAGAGACATCCCTTCCAACCTGCCTGCACAGTTTACCATTCATAAACCCTCTGTGTATACGAATTAAGAACCAGAATCGTCAGACTTCCACTGCAACTCTTAGTAATAGCTCCTATTATTCATCTGTTAGTTCAGGCTATTGCCCTTCATGAAACATTGGCTGAATTTTTGTGCTGTGGGATCGGGGCTGCAATTTGCTTTTGAGGGTTTCCAAAAACAGGCTCCAGGCTGCTTGTTATTTTCTTTGTTTCCAGCATAATCTGGCACAGCAGGGAGCCCTCAGAATGACTCATCAGGTGATTCAGAGCCGAGCCTGGGAAAGAGATCACAAGATAAATTCTTCCATGAGGGCCAGATTATGCCCTTCCACCCATTAGCAGATACAATTCTCTCCCAGCATGGGTATTCCCAGATAAACTACTAACTCCAGAACCCTATGATATTTTGCAAACACCAGGGTGAGCAAAACACCTTGGAACATTTCCTCCACTAGACAACAGCCCGAGGACACATCTGCATCTTGTGCGCCAATTGCACGGTGGAATGAGTCCTCTCTGACTGTTACGATGGGAAAGTGACAAGCAGCACGGAGTGAAAGTCTGAAGACTACCCCACAGAGCATCTATGTAGGTGATTTACTATTAAGCACATTTAAGCTTGTGGACAAGTTGAAAGGTAAGATGTGTCAGTAGAGGGCAAAGCAATCATGACAGCTGCAGTAATAAGGGAGGCAATTCTCCCATGCCGCTGCGCTGATTTTTTAGCACGACAGGCCGGGAGAATCACGCAGGGGGCAATGCATAGGATTCGCGCAAGAGTTTGCGCCCTGTTAGCATCTCTCAGTGCTGGAAATCAGCGGGGAGGCTGGGCTAGCATTTAAATGGTATTTTAAATATCATTTAAATGCCATTAGCAGACCCGGGACTGAATTCTCTGGGCTAGCTAGCCTCTCCTACCCCGCCAGGCGTATTTCACTCCAGTGGGGATTACACCAACTCCCCACTTTTGGGGAGCTGGTGGCCTGACCCCGCTGGAATGAAGAGGGAGCAATCGGGGCCCCCTGGGGGTCGGGCAGCAGGGGGGTGGTGCCCCCTGGGAATGGCACCCTGGCAGTGCCAGCCTGTGCTCCCTGGCACTGCCCAAGGGCAAAGTGCCCATGCTTAGGAGGCACCTTGGAACAGCCCACCAGGTCTACTGGGGTGGGGCCTTGAGGGCGATTGTTGGGGGTGGAGGGTCCCACTGCCACTGTGCCATTGAGATCAGTGGGGGCAGGAGGAAGGCCGGCAATCGCGTTGGGCTGGAGGTGGGGGGGGGACTGCCGGGGAGGGGATAGGCCGGGGATGGAGTCTGAGTGTACGGGATGTCTGCACTCAGACTCGGGGGGGTGGTTTGGCACTGCAGGGGGAGGGGGGGGCTGGAAATCGGGGCGGTCCACGACTGGGGGGGTGATTGAGGCTGGCCCAGGAATGGTCGGGAGGGCCGCGATCAGGCCACGGGGGGGGGGGGGGGGGGGGGGGGGGGTTGGGGGCTGCACTGCGGGGTTCCTGGGCTGGCCAGCGATTGAGCTGGCCAGCAAATGGGAGGCTAACAGTTCGGAGCCACTGTGCATGCGCAGAGGCCCGCTGGTTTCAGCCTCCCAGGCGGGGATAGGCCCTGCCCCCTAAAATCTAATGATATTCACGTTGATGACCTTTGCAGTGAACAAAGTGTGGGAGATTCTAGTCTGAACTCCCACTGAAAGAAACAGCGTGAATTACTCCAGTGTTCCCGCAAATTCAACACTTAAAATTTTGGGGGGAGAATTTTATGGGTCTATAGGGATCAAGGAATGTCGAAAGTGAACACCTTGATGATTTGTGCATCTTGATCTGTGTGATAAGTCAGTCTTAACAATGCCAATACTTCTTGTGAGTGTTCACAAAATAGATCACTTCTTTTCAGCAGGTCAGGTTCTGACGCACAAATTAAAACAATGACATGGGGACCTTCAAAGGATAATCTGTCTTCACAGAAGATCAAATGTTGGCGGACACCATTCTCATTGGACTTTTTAAAAAGTCAGTTGTGCCTAAAATCTATTGATTAGAGCATTTTGTTGCCAAAAAGCAGTTTACACTTTGTTCTTCTGCATTCCCCTGTCGCAGCTATTTGACATAATGGTTTGACCATCCACAAGGGTTCAAATGCCTTTAGTCCTCAGATTGTCTCACACAAGGCCCCGTAAATATCATTCAACTTCTGATGAATAAGGAAATGAAAAGCTAAAGGTTGCAATCATATATCACAATGCTCTTCATATTGGTGTTGTACAGAGTAGAAATAAGAGATTGAATAAATATTGTAACGAGGTTATAAATATTGCAGAGCAGCTCATTCTAGAGTATCTAGATGGGAATAATATATTGCTTATCGAGGTAAAAATAATTCTGGGCCTGTTTTCGAGTCCACACTCAAAGCTGCAGAAGTCACACACAGGCCAAGTGGGAAGCCCAGGAATCGATAAAATTTGGTCCCCAAACCAAATCAGGTCCCTGCAGAAAACTGTTTGACCCTAGTCCAACGCCGGCATCTCCACATCATGAAAACTGTTGATGCCAGTCACATCTTCATTGGGCAGATTGCCCACGGAGGAAGCTAGCTTTGGGCTATCTGCCTTCCCAGTAAATCCTGAGTCCTTGGAGTGGGGTAAAAGCAAATTTTCAGGTGTGGTGGGGTACATCCAACGGCAGCTAAAGTAAAAGAGAGGAAGCACTCTTAGTCCTCATGGTTCCGTAAGTAGGTGATTTTTTTTTTTAAAAGTTCAAAACTTACCATTTGTCAGCAGCTCCTAATTCTTTTATGAGGTGACCAATTCATCAAAGAGGTTATTTAACAGGCATTAGGGCCCTAATTTACATATTTAGTGGGTTTCAAGTCTGTTTTGGGCATTTGAAACACCTAAATGGATTCAACAGATCTGACTACAATCTATGCCTGCACAAATTTTGCTTCCAATTTCCACCCCTCTCTCACCTTCACATGGTCCATCTCCAATACTTCCTTGACCTTTCTCCATTTCTAGTGATAAACTGACTACCAGTATTCATTACAAGCCCACTAACTCCCACAGCTACCTTGACTACAGCTCCTCACACCCCATTCCCTGTAAAGACTCCATCCCATTCTCCCAGTTTCTCCATCTCAGTGGTATCTGTTCCAATGATGTTACCTTCCAAAACTACGCATCTGACATGTCTTACTTTTTCCTCAACCAACGGTTTCTCCTCACTGTGGTTGCCAGGGCGCTCAAATGTGTCTGACCCATCCCCCACAACTCTACGCTAACCCCTTTATCTGCCTTCCAGAACCAAGAATTGGCCCCCCTTATCATCACTTTTCACCCCACAGCCTCCTTATTCAAAAGATCATCCTCCGCCATTTCTGCCAACTCCAGCATAGAATAGAAGCTCTACAGTGTAGAAAGAGGCTATTCAGCCCATCGGGTCTGCACCGACTCCCCAACAGAACATCTTACCTAGGCCCACCCCTCTGCCCTATTCCCGTAACACCCACACATTTTTTAAATCCCACTAATTCCCCTAACGTACACATCTTTTGACACTAAGGAGCAATTTAGCATGGCCAATCCATCTAACCTGCACATCTTTGGACTGTGGGAGGAAACTGGAGCACCCGGAGGAAACCCACACAGACACAGGGAGAATGTGCAAACGCCACACCGACAGTGACCCGAGGCTGGAATTGACCCCAGGTCCCTGGCACTGTGAGGCAGCAGTGCTAACCACTGTGCCACCGTGCTGCCCATGATGTTACCAGCAAACACATCTTCTTTCATGCCCCCTGTCAGCATTCCGCAGAGAAGTCTCCCTCCGTGATACCCTGGACTACTCCTCCATCATCCTCAATCCTCATCGCCATGCAATCACACAAGGTGCAACACTTTACCTCCTCCCCCCTCACTGTGCAAGGCCCCAAACACTCCTTTCAGGTGAAGCAATGTTTCACTTGCACCTACTTCAATTTGATCTACTGTGTTTGTTGCTCCAATGTGGTCTTCTCTACATAAGCAAGACTAAACACAGACTGGGTGACTGCTTCGTGGAACATCCTTGTTCAGTGTGCAAGCATGACCCCAACCTTCCTGTTGCTTGCAATTTCAATTCATCATCTTGCCCATATGTCTATCAGTACCTGAACAGTTCATTAACCAACAACCCATCTGATACAGTATTTGTGTTGAACCTGTTCTCTCATTGAACAATTTCTCCTTTAACTTTGTCATTTCCCTCAAATAAAAGGTGGTGTTCCTATGGGCATCCATGTGGGCAATGGTTATGCTTGTCTTTTGGGGGAACATGTTCCTTTGTCCCACCTTACTTACCCCCCCCCCCCCTTCCGCCCCCCCCCCCCCTCCCCGGCCCGCCACCCAACTTTTTTCCCAGTCTATCAACGAACGTATCAGTTCCACTTCCTGCATCTGCCCAGAACTGGAAAAATTCAACAATTTTGTTTCCAGTTTCCACCTTTCTCTCACCTTCACATGGTCTACCTCTGACACTTCCCTTCCGTTCCTTGACTACTCTGTCTCCATTTCTGTGGATAGGCTACCCTACCCTACAATATTCAGTACCAGCACAGCAACCTTGACTTCATTTCCTCACATCCTGCTTCCCGTAAGGACTCTATTCCATTCTCCCACTTTCTCCATCACATCTATTCTGATGATGCTATGTTCCACAACGGCATTTCTAATGTGTCTTCTTTTTTTCTTATGCTGAAGACTTCCCCCCCCCCCACCCGACTATGATTAACAGGGCCTTCAACCAGGTCTGATGCATTTCCTGCACTTCTGCCATGATTCCTTCCTCCCAGAATCATGATAGGGTTCCCCTAGCTTATCCTCGCTTTCTACATCACCAGTCTCCACATTTAAAGAATCATCCTCTGCCACTGCTGCCAACTCCGGGTTAATACCAGCACCAAACACATCTTTCCCTTCTCTTCCTCACCCTTCCCTAGCAGCATTAGGAAGGAACCATTCCCTCTGTGACACCCTGGTTCACTTCTCTATCACTCCCAACCACCTCAGCCCCTTCCCACAGCACCTTCCCATCCAATCACAGGAGATGTTACACTTGCCCACTTACCTACTCTCTCCTTACTGTCCAAAGCCCCAAACACTCCTTCCAAGTGAAACAGCAATTTAATTGTACTTCTTTCAATTTAGTCTACTGTATTCACTGTTCATAGTAAAGTTTCCTCAGCATTCGGGAGACCAAACGGAGACTAGGTGACGGCTTTGTGGAAACGCCTCCACTTAATCTGCAAGAAAGCCCCTAAGCTTCCAGTTGCTTGCCATTTTAATTCACCACCTTGCTCTCATACTCACATTTGTGTCCTTGGCCTTTTGCATTGTAGCCCAATGCAAGCTTGAGGAACAGCAACTTATCTTCCAATCAAGCACATTACAGCCTCCTAGGCTCAACACTGAGTTCAACAACTTCAGAGATTTTGATTTCTTTTTTGTCAAGTGCCAGTCCAGATATTGCTTCCATGTTTTGCTTTCAGACAGAGATGTTCTTTCTTCTGCCATTGACACTAACTCTGGACAAATGCTTTGTTTTTTTTATTACAGCCATTACCACTCCTTTTGCTTTTTCTTCCAGTACATCTTTGTCATGTAACGTCTCCTGTAACCTATCCTTAACCTTCTCTTTTATTCCACCTGACCCTGCCCTTTTTTTTCCCAAAAGCATTAAGCCCATTACATTTCCACCTCTCTTCAGTTCCAAAGAAGAGTTAGACTTGAAATTATGGGTGGGGATTTTCTGTGAAACCCACTGCATGTTTCACGCAGCAGTGGTGACCCACAACTGGCCGATGGTGGGATCATAGAATCCCTACAGTACAGAAGGAGGCCATTCAGCCCATCGAGTTTGTACCGACCACAATCCCACCCAGTTCCTATTCCCATAACCCTCATTTACCCTGCTAATTCCCCTGACACTAGGGTCAATTTAGCATGGCCAATTGGTGGATTTGCAGATAACGATGAGGATCATCAGAGGATACAACAGGATATAGATCAGTTGGTGACTTGGGCGGAGAGATGGCAGATGGAGTTTAATCCGGACAAATGTGAGGTAATGCATTTTGGAAGGTCTAACACAGATAGGAAATATACAGTAAATGGCAGAACTCTTCAGAGTATTGATAGGCAAAGGGATCTGGGTGTACAGGTACACAGGTCACTGAAAGTGGCAATGCAGGTGGAGAAGGGAGTCAAGTAGGCATATGGTATACTTGCCTTCATCGGCCACGGTATCGAGTTTTAAAATTGGCAAGTCATGTTGCAGCTGTATAGAACCTTAGTTAGGCCGTACTTGGAATATAGTGTTCAATTCCGGTCGCCACACTACCAGAAGGATGTGGAGGCTTTGGAGATTTCTGTAAAACTACAGAAAAGATTTACCAGGATGTTGCCTGGTATGGAGGGCATTAGTTATGAGGAGAGGTTGGAGAAACTTGGTTTGTTCTCAGTGGAGCGACGGAGGTTGAGGGGAGACCCGATAGAAGTCTACAAGATTATGAGCGGCATAGACAGAGTGGATAGTCAGAAGCTTTTTCCCCAGAGTGGAAGAGTCAATTACTAGGGGGCATAGGTTTAAGGTGCGAGGGGCAATGTTTAAAGGAAATGTACGAGGCAGATTTTTTACACATAGTGGGTGCCTGGAACTCATTGCCGAGGGAAGTAGTGGAAGCGGATACGGTAGTGACTTTTAAAGGGCGTCTTGACAAGTACATGAATAGGATGGGAATAAAGGGATATGGTCCCTGGAAGGGTAGGGGGTTTTAGTTAAGTCGGGCAGCATGGTCGGTGCAGGCTTGGATGGCCGAAGGGCCTGTTCCTGTGTTGTAATTTTCTTTGTTCTTTGTTCTCACCACCGCAGGGAGTGGTAAAAGAGAATCTGCACTTATTGGGAATCTAGACAAACATATGAGAAATAAGGGAATAGAGCATTCCATTGATAGATTTAGATGAGGGGCGGCACGGTAGCACAGTGGTTAGCACTGCTGCTTCACAGCTCCAGGGTCCCGGGTTCAATTCCCGGCTCGGGTCACTGTCTGTGTGGAGTTTGCACATTCTCCTCGTGTCTGCGTGGGTTTCCTCCGGGTGCTCCGGTTTCCTCCCACAGTCCAAAGATGTGCGGGTTAGGTTGATTGGCCAGGTTAAAAAAAAAATTGCCCCTTAGAGTCCTGAGATGTGTAGGTTGGAGGGATTAGTGGGTAAATATGTGGGGGTGGGGCCTGGGTGGGATTGTGGTCGGTGCAGACTCGATGGGCCGAATGGCCTCCTTCTGCACTGTAGGGTTTCTATGATTTCTATGAGGAAAGATGGGAGGAGGCGTGAATGGCACATAAAGACTGGCTTGGATTGGTTGAGTTAAATGGACCATGCCTATGCCATCTATGCTATGTATTAATGTAATAATCTATCACATTAACTGGCTTCTGCTGAGGCCCTACTTAAATATTTTTCATCTAAAAATCCATCATAAAAATAAATGATTGACTATAAACTCTAATTTTCCTGAGTATCACGCACCCAGATAATGTGTTATGGGTATAAGACCTTTTCAATGTACCAGGCTGCAACAATTCATTATTCATCAGATTCTTGAAAGGTAACAAGAATTATTCCTAATTTCTATTGCATATTAATTAAACTTCTAATGTTACTGAATTAATTGTGGGTGGCACAGTGGCACAGTGATTAGCACTGCTGCCTCATAGCACCAGGGACCTGGATTTAATTCCGGCCTTGGGTGACTGTGTGGAGTTTGCATATTTTCTGCGTGTCTGCGTGGGTTCCCTCCATGTGCTCCAGTTTCCTCCCACAATCCAAAGATGTGCAGGGTAGATTGATTAGCCATACTAAATTGACCCTTAGTATCAGGGGTTTAGCAGGGTAAATATGTGCAGGAATAGCCCCTGGGTTGGATTGTTGTTGGTGCAGGCTCGATGGGCCAAATGACCTCCTCCTGCATTGTAGAGATTCTATGATTCAAAAAATGCAATTCCTGGGTAATTATATCTGTTTTGTGAGAGAGAAAATTGTTCACAGGTTGTGGGTGCAGGTTTTTTTTTAAATTTGCAATCTCGTACCTGACTCCTCGCTGACTAATGGTTCCATAGGTACTAGCTGAGAAGAGTCACTCTTCATGCGTGAATCTAGACAGGAGTAAGTTGATGTGCTGTTCCACCATGTTTGGCATCACAGGAAAGTTTGGGTTTGACTTCAGCTAATGTCATATTTATTTTCCAGGAGTGGCTCACAGCATGGTGGTCAGCAGAGATAGCCTGGCTGTTTTCCTCTTACTCTGAAACTTTAAGGCAAGTTATACTACAGTCAATAGCCCACCTGAGGTCAGGATCAGGCCGAGGAAATTTCCCGCTGTGAATACAAACTGGTTTAGTAATTAATTACACGAGTTGTCATCTTATGTATTAAATCTGTAATTTAGGATATGTAAAATAATGCAAAATTATCTCTGAATTAAATGCTTTCATGTAATTAAACGTATTTAAAATTATCTACCAAAACCTCTAACGATACCATCCTAAAAAGCAGTTTTATGTACGGTGAAACTTTTGCATTTTTTTAACTGAATGGTTGCCTGCAGGGTTTGGAATTAAATAATTTTATCCAAGGTTTTCTTTCTCGCAGCTGAAGCTCGTTTTTTTTTTGCAAGATAAAGAATTCTGTTTTTGTAAGCACAATGTGACATTATAGAGAGAAAGAAAATGAACAGAAGCTTGTCTTTGTTCTGCAATGAAATCCAGTCACAGAGAAGCCATTGAACTTCCTGTGGACTGGAACCGAACACGCAGGACCTGGTATATAGCGAGTGCTCTGTTGCTCCTGCCTTTGGTGAAACTGTAAGAACGGCATCTTTGTGCTGAAGTGAAAATGATGCTGCTCGGCTCTGTCATGAGGTGACTTACAGCACCCCCACTGTTTGGAGAGATAATTTCACTTGTAACGCTAATAACTTTAGTGGGGCGGCTGGCTGAGCCAGTAAGGACACTTCACTGCACATCTTGGCTCAGTTAGAAATCGGAAGCAGATGGTTCTTTCGGCTGGCTTCCCACTCAGGCCTGTTACTGCAAGCCTATGGTTGTTTGCTGGTTGCTGCTGGCAGTTTGTGACTTGAACATGGTAGGACAGCAGTGAAAA